>NC_041401.2:137983743-138323743 GCF_900747795.2 Erpetoichthys calabaricus | reverse complement strand
TCCTTCCCATATCCTTAGATCGTCCTCCTCTATTAATCTTATTATACCTCCTGCTCGCTTGACTACCATGGGGTTTAGTGCTTTCAGTTGTGCAGCCCCTCACCTCTGGAACTCTCTCCCATAAGATATTTATAATATTGACTCTCTTCCTACCTTTAAATCTTGCCTTAAAACAAATCTATTTAAACTGGCTTATTCTGTTTACAATAGTAAAATGAAAATTAAATTTATAAAATTAAATATATAAAATAAAATTTATATTATTTATTTTGGTTTTATTGTACTGTAAAATTGTATTAATATTATATTGTCACTGTTGTTATTAATGTGTTCTGTAAAGTGTCCTTCTGTGCCTTGAAAGGCACCTATAAATAAAATAAAATATTACTATTATTAATTTTCTGTGCCTTATAATTTTCGAGTTATGGGGTGATAAAAATAAAGTCTGGGATTAGGGGCCCTGAAGATTAAGTTTCATTAGTTTTGTAGTAGATCTGCCCCTGATGGTATGGATGCATGTTTTTTTCCTTATTTGAAAAAAACTCATTGCAAACTATGACCTTCTACAAAAATCTTTACATTACATAAAGGTCAATGGCTTCACTCCATACATTAACTAAAGCCATTTAATCCTTTCTTGAGTTGTGGGGGACCAAGACATTGCATCAGGTAGCAGGACACAGTTGCAGTTTATTCCATGAAACACTCATCTGCACATCCATACTCGCTCACACTGGGCCTGTCTACAGTCAACAATGAACATAGTGTGGGAATAAAATAGGGAAACAAAAAAAAATTACAAAGAAACACTGGGACAATATACAGTAGTGCACAAACAGAGGAATACGGGGGAGTAGGGTTAAGTGTCGCACCACCATCACTCAGTTACCCATCACTCTTCATTTGTTTTAATCATTAAGTAGTTTCACTGATGATGCAACTACTTCAAAAGTAAAGGAATGTTAAATATATTCATGATACACGCCTTCAATAATTTAAATCACTGCTGAGAACTTACCTAACATATTTTCATACAATCCACCCCTTGACTAAAATGGACAAAGTGAGCTCAGTATTATATGCTGCATTTGTCTCTATTAAAAATGTACCCAATATGCTTCACCTGGCTGCATGTTCTGGCTTTGTCTTCCTCTTGCAACCTACTGGACAACTGTATTTACCTTTTTAATTGCACACTGTTTGGATTCCAATAGATGCTCATGCATTTATAGTTATTTTTAAAGTAATACCAGGAAAAGGAGCCTTACTGAATGGGCACTCTTTATAATTCTGTGTTGCCATCTGTCCACCTACTGTATGAGAATGTGAATGAGGTGTTTTACACTATTTAGATCAAAGCGGTCTTAGATCAAAGATACATTGAGGATGGATTTGTCATTTTCTTAAGGTGATGTCCATTCAATTAAGTTTGACTTCTTAATTAAGATGCTCTGTGTCAGTATCTCTGAGATTTTCTATTTAGCTTTTCATCAGATTTTTGGGAAAGGAAAACTCCAGATGTTTCAATTTAGATCAATGTTGGACAAGTAACACTAGCTAATCACGGTGCTAGTGAAATGTTGTATGTTGGTCCATGGGCATGGCTTTGGAGCTGGGGGACTCTACTGTAGGTTTGAACTCCCCCAGAAATACATTTACAATCAGTTTCAACTGATTAATCTTTTACAGAACTATGTTTTATCCAACCGAATCCGTTTCAGTGGGACGTGCAGACAAGAATTTCACTTTGCTCTCTAAACATGACAATAAACTTCAGCTTTGAACTTGAAATAAGTAGAAAATTAAGTTTACTCAACAGAACAAAATGCAGGAATTTTATGGCTGCCCTTTATCAGCAGAGCCCTTAACCTGCACTCCCTAAACTAATGTTTGATCATAATGTGTTGCATACTTTACAGACACTCCGTTAAACCTTTCATTCTATTATTGTTTTCTTTACTTTTTTTTCCCCATTCTTATTTTCTTTCCGCAGTGAGGAAGAGGGGTTTAACAAGGATTAATGTGCTATATGATTATGCATGCTTAAAATATATGAACCACTGTACTTAACAGGCTGATCTATAATTTCATATACTATAATAGCCTTTTGGTGAAGAACGTTTATTTTTATTTTTGGAGCTTCAAAGCAGTTCAATCATTCATTCATTCATTCAATTAATCTAATTCAGGGTCACGGTGGCTTGGTGTCCTTCTCAAGAGCACAAGGCAAGAAACTAACTTTGAATGGCATACAAGTCCATCACAGGACACACTCATTCATACTGGGCCACTTTAAAGTCGCCAGTTTGATTAATATGTACACTCTATGGATGAGGAAAGAAGGCAGAAGCACCCAGAGACCTACACAGATGTGTTTAGAAACTCCACACAAGCAGTGTCAAAATTAAAACCGAGGCTCCAGAACTGTGATGCATTAATGATAACTGAAGTAAATGCTACAATAAAAAAAATAATGCAGGGGCATTTGTAAAGCATTTTAAATTAATGTCTAATATGGATGAATAATTCATACATCCTTCTATTTAATAAACCTGGTTAAGCAGAATTGATGCAATGAAAAAAATTAAATACTAAAACTAATTTTACCCCTTCTGGAAATATGCAGAAGACTACATTACATCTTTTATTCCCAGAGCTGTAAGCATTTTGAATTCTGGTACTTGTAGAACTGCTGCTTAAATCTGAAATATTATTATTGCATAATGTTAAAGGTAATTACTGTTCTTTGTACAAATCTTAAGTATGTGCATATATAATAATATGAGTTGAACATTTATATTTCTTGCCTTGTTTTCTTGTATCTGTGTAACAGTGCCTTATGTTTTGTACTTTCCTGCTGCAAACAAATTTCCTTCTGAGATAATAATGTCCACCTAACCTAACATTATATCCATTGACCATACTTTCATTTTCTGAGCCCACTTAATCCATTTCGGCGTTTGTGAGGAGCCAGCACAATACCTTCTAATGAACAGATAACTCTGTTCAAATGTTCTTTTATACTATGTGATTATATACACATACCAGACCGTATATTATATTTCATTCATTTCCTTCGTGTATTTTAAAATCATATTAGAACCATTGTTTCAGATTCCATCAGTTTTATCCTAAACTATGCATCTTAAATTACAGTAATGGCTCACACCCATTCTGAGCAACTGTACAATGAACTAAATGGAACATTCTGGGAGAACAAAGGGAGAACACTAAAAAACGAGTCAGTGACACAGTCATTTGAATAGTCTAATACAGTCAAAAAAGAGTCAAGTTGCTCATCGCTACGTGAGAGACTGTCTTACTGTGGCTCCCAGGTCTTATACACTGTGTTCCACCCATTCACTTTCCAATGCCCTCGCCCCCATACACAAAAGAAAGGTCAAGACAATAGGTGCTCCGTGGAATGAAGAACAAAGTATACAAACCCCCTGCTAAACTCTCAGTAATCCTGACATCAAAAGTGGTCTAACCCTCTGTTAGGACTATAAAAGAGGTGTCTCTCCACTACCACAGAAATGCCACCAGAGACAAGAGGGCAGTCAGCAAAGAACAAAGTCAAGATAGGGTTGGTTACATTGAGAACTTCTGGGCCTTCCTGAATAGGATACAGTATTTACAAGATTTAAATCCCCAAACCCCACACCATTCAACCTTCCAAATATCAAACAATACCCCCTCTTATCACAATACCTGTCTCTTTCACTCTGAATTTTTTTCCAAGTCAGTGAGCCTCTGGCTGTCTCATCTCCCAACTCAGGACTCACTAGCTATAAACCCCATCCTGCTCCTCCCTGGGTCAAGCAATGATGACCCCTGAAGCTATACAGCCAGCAAATCAGAGTGCTCTCTAGTTAGTTCTGATGATTGTGCACCTCTGATCCCTTCCAGGTCACCATATATGACAGCATGTGGAATTTCTGTTATGACCTAGGAGATATGCAAACCTCCAGCTAGTATGTCAGGACCTCACACATTCTGGTATGTTCTAAAAAATGCCCTCTGCTAAAACTCTGCCCAGTGGTGGCACTTGTTTTTCCACCTTGGATGTTTATTGCCGTGAAATTTTCCTGGATCTTTCCATGTTTCCTGTCCTTACTTACACATCTGGCAATTCCAGACTTCCACACAATATTTTGTTTTATCTAGTGCAATTTTACTCTTATCAAGAGTTACTTCTGTGCTTATTTCAAACATGGCACTTGTTCATAGGTGTTGTTCCCAAGGTGGACTTTTAATTACATATTTTTTTCAATTGACAATATGAGTAAGAAGCAATCTGATATCTCAGGGATTATGCTAACGTGATTTGGCTGAAATCCTCCTTTGAAAAGGACAATGTTATCATCAATAGCCACCCCCCAACCCCAACAGCAAAGAAAAAAAGCCTGATAAACATCAGAGAAATTTGAAGAAGGATCAATGGCACATTACTTCCAAATCCTTCGGGTTGAAACTGCTTTGAATCACGTAACGTTGTAAATATGGCCACATTACAGTGCAATGTTTTATTTTCACTTACTTACGTGGAATGTGCTGACACTACAATTCCCCAAATCATTCGTCTCTGGAGTGGTTGTGGCTGCTGGTTTTCAGTCTCCACAATTTAGCCAGGATCCAGTTTCAGCCTTTCATCAACATGCATATTTTGTGGCATGGCCGGAAGAAATCTCACAAGTTAGAATCCTTCTTGCCAAGTTTGAAGTAAAATGTTCCACAATGCTCCAAATATGCCAGTGTAACAAAAACAGAAATTGAAATGCACACAAAAGAATTTCACAAACCAAAGGCTTGAGATTACTATACTTAAATCTACAAGGAACATCCGTCAATGACATGGACTTTGTCTACAGTTAAATAGCAACAGTGTATTCTCAGTTGGTGTTTGAGGTTGCACCAATGTTAAACTCATTGTCTTGTATTTTCTATTCTGTCCATTCATCCATTCACCCTTTTTAATTCCAGCAGAGGTGTGGGGGCCTGTCCTAACAGCATTAGGTTAGAACCAAACATCACAGGATTCACTCATTCACATTCATTCAGTCAGACCAATTTAGATGTGCCATCCAATCTAACCTTGAAATCTTTGGGATGTGAGAGCAAATTGCAGAACCTATGGGCACACAGAGAGAATGTGTAGACTACCCACAGAGAGAAAGTAGACTTTAAAAATCAGATGAGTACCTTACTTAATCAATGCATTACCTAACAGGACTGGTGAGACATGTGCAACCGCATTCTTTGAAGGTATCAATAGGTAGGAGAAGGTACATCTCCACAAATAATCATGCATTATTATTTAAGGCACCTTTCTATAAAAAACTGATAGTTTCTGTTGTCTTCTTTCTATAGTTTTGAGAGTTCTGCAACATCTACTGGGGTCAGACATGGCTGTGTCCTAGCATCCATATTGTTTTGTAAAGTAATGGACTGGATCCTTGAATGAATAATTCAAGGAAAAGGCAACAATTTGCCAGAAAACAATTTTTTGAATATTCACTATGCTGATAGTACTAGTAGTACCAGATTTTTATTGTCATTTCAACCATATACAGTTAGTACAGTACATAGTGAAACAAAACATTGTTCCCCTAGGACCACAGTGCTACATAGAACACAGGACTATAGAAAAAAAACTACACATTTTAACATAAAGTGCATGCATGTCCACACATTGCAGAACAGTACAAAGACAGACAGTGGTACAACCGAAGAGAGTGCAGTGCCAACCACTACACATTCATGTTATCTACATGTGCAAAAAAATGGCAGGTTGTGCCAAAATGTGACAATATCTTAACCTAAGGAACAGATGTAAACATAACACTGGAAGAAGGAAGAAAGTAACAGTTTGATAATAAATATAATAATAAATATAAGGACATGATCTAGTTGAGTGGGAAGGTGTGTATGTGTTATCAGTCTAGTACCTGAATGTTTAGGAGTCTTATGGCTTGAGGGAAGAAACTACACATTCTGGTAGTGAAGGCCTGAATGCTTCGGTACCTTTCTCCAGACAGCAGGAAAGTGAATAGTTTATTTGAGGGATGCGTCGGGTCCTCCAAAATCTCTCAGCTGTTCTCACTATCCTCTGCAGGGTCTTGCAATCCATGACAGTGCAATTCCTAAACTAGACAGTGATGCATCTACTCAGGATGTTCTCAATAGTCTCTCTGTAGATGGACGTTCCTTAGCCTTCACAGGAAGTAAAGATGCTGCTGGGCTTTCTTGGCTATGGATTTGGTGTTGAGGTTCTCTGCCAGGTGAACACTAAGAAATTTGATGCTCTTGATGATCTCCACTTTTGAGCCATCAATAAACTTCAGAGAATGGTCACTTCTAGATCTTCTGAAGTCAACATCCATCTCCTTTGTTTTGTCTACATTCAGAAACAGGTTGTTGGCTTTGCACAAGTCTGTTAACCTCTGCACCTCCTCTCAGTATGCTGACATTACATAGCTGCATACCTCCATGATAAACCTCCAGTGATCTCTTGATGAGTTCAAGTCAAATCAGCCAACATACGTCAAGGCAAAAACCTAGCTACAGATTTTAGGGGATGGAACATGAACAGGAGACATCTGCATATGTTATTATATGACATACAGAAACTCAAATCTTTTTAGATGTGGTGCAAGCATCAAATCCCTTATATCCACGGGTCTGACCTCATGCTTACATTGGAGGTCACTGCCTATATGTGATTAGAGTCCACTGTAGGTTCTACCACCCACCACTGACTCACACAACATGTTCATGTTGATTATTTAGACTGTTCTATCCATGCAGCAAGGGGTAGGAGAAAGCAGCCACGCTTCCCACTGCATATATTAGTCCAGCGGATCGCTGATAGTACACCCTCTAGCTTGTTGAAGGAGTGTAATCTTACCACCAGACGTGACAACAAGACATTGGAACAATGGGCCATTGATGTCAATGTGATATGACTGATTATAGAAAATTCCAACCCAAGGCACTTTACAAGTACAAATACCTACAACTACTCCTTACATGAATTTTTTTTTGCAGTTGGAGCACAAGAAAGTTGAATGACTTGCTGAGGGTCACACAGTGAGTCACAGGAAAATAATGGAACTAGCAACCATGTGGTTTGGAGTGCAGCTCCTTTGTCATTTTCCAACATTGACTAAACAGATCATACAAGAGAATGGACATGAGTTACACATTCCTCCTGTTGACTCTGATGGTTTCATGACCCTTCTTTTCACATATGTAGGCTATCACCTTTGCTCCATGCCATTGTTGTTTATTGGGAACTGCTTCTTTCCAGAAACCTGAACCATATTGTCACTTTGATTATGCAGTACAACACAGACAGACACATTTTTTCTTCCTCTGGGAATGGAGGGGAAGGATACATTTTGTGAATAAATTAAAAGTACATATAATGGCACAGTCTGTACAGTGTCTGTTCACTTTCCTCACCTCATTGTTGGCTTTTCTCTGGGTACTATGGTGAAACTGGGCCTGTGTGGTTGCCTGCAGAACGATGTCCATTAGTGGACTGGCATTCTGCTCAGAGTTGGTAGTCAGCTTGTAACTGTTGCATTCACAATATAAATCTATAAAAAGGGAAAAGTTGATGACTAACAGTTGGATTAGTTTCACCAGAATGTGACTTTTTCCAGGAACCCAGCAATTGTTTGTGTCCAAGATGTGTTCCTGATGGTGTTTGTGTATTTCTCTTCTGGGCCAACCTTCAGAACCTTAAAAAATGTAAACCTCGTCATTCCAAATATGTTACTTGAAGTACACAATCATTTTGAGTTTTATTTAATTTTGTTCTCTGTATGTTGTTTTGAATTAGGCATGAAACCCATTGCTATGAGCTGTTCTGCTGAGAAGATGGCTTCTTGTTTAGCATAGTAAACAGGCCAATGATTTTAACTCTTAGGCTGGGAAAAGCAGCAAAGCCTGCTAAATGAAATGATAACCAGAATGCTGGTAAATGAGCAGTCAAAATTCATAAATGACAAATCGGAAAAATGTGAAAGTGAATCTTTTTAAATTAAATATAACAATATTTATTATAATGTATAATACTAAAAAAAATCACACTAGCTCACTTATTTTTATTGCCTCACATAGCTCATAAAAATTTGAACTGTCATTGAACTTCCCACCATTATCTAGTCTTAATGTCATTTTAAAATTCTAAGCCTTAACTCTGTGCTCACCTTTGTAGAAGATTTCTTTGGGGGCTTTTTTCTTTGGTGCATTTGTATATAATGCAAAAAGCATCTACTGCAATAGCTGTGTCTGTCTGTTCTCCCATCCATGAACTGATTTACATGAAATACGGCACACTCATTCTTTAAAGAATTTTGCTGGGACAGTTCAATTTGTGTTGCGATATCAGATCACACTGTACAAAGTTTTGACATTTCAAAATCTTTCATTGAAAAACAATTGCGAATATATAAACTTGTCCATCTTAAAACAGAGAAACATTCCGTGCAATTTCAACTACAAATTCATTTACTGTTTCAATTTTACCTTTGCATCTGTTATACCATCTTGCATATTTTTTATATATATACACACTTTATTACATATCTAGAAATTGACAAAGTGAGAAAATGAGTCGTGTACAGTATATTAAAATAGTTTTTTATTCCTAAGCTTTTGACAACCTGCCAGGTGTCATCATCAGAGGAAAATGATTAGACATATAGTAATCAAAAGCAATATGTACTGTAGCTGGTGAAGGGTGGGGATGGAGTGTGAGGTTGTAAGCAGGGGGGTGGATTAGTAAATAGGGGTTCAGAAGGTGTTGGTCATAAAGTCTTTTTTATTATTTAGAGGTTTTTCATTTTAAGCCCAATTATCCTACGTTCAAGTCCAAGCATCTGTTAATGGCGTTTTCATTAGTGATCCACGATTCAGCCAGCTCTCTGGCACTGTTAGTATTGGCCATGAATTTTACTTGTATATATATATATATATATATATATATATATATATATATATATATATATATATACTAGCCATGTGCGCCCAACTACATTGCGCATGTTAAAGTTGTCTGTGAAGGGCTCCCTGTTTAAACGCGGCTGTCAGTCGTGAACTGGGCCCTTCGTCGCACAGCATTATGATTTTTTATAAGGGAAATAAAATTACAAAACAAAACCCTTGGACATTGATTCGATAGGAACGGCACTTATATGTTCTATTTAATAAGGGCGCGCACAAAAAGGCGAGCTTCAAAACGGTGACCTCAATTGAGCGCAGCGAATAAACGCGTTCGTAGATAATTTAGTTCAAATGGCTCTGGAATATGTGAAGAGCAACAAAGGTGCAGATCTACTCGTAGTCGAAGGCTACACATTCAGAAATGAAGAAAAATATCAATGGGAAACACATCTGGAAATGCACTGAATATAGGATTGGAAAATGTTCGTCTCGCTTAGAAGTTCAGGCATTAATTAATTGGATGTTTTGATATTTTTGCTTTCGCCTTTTTATATGTTCAATCATTGCCTTTGGGTAATAAATTTTCTATAATAATTTTGTTGCGTTTCCCTTTATTCGATGCGCCCAATTGAGGTCGCCCTTTTGAAGCTCGCCTTTTTGTGCGCGCTCTTATTGAAGGATACCGTGTCGGTTGAACATGAATTCGCGGACAAACAAGATCAAGATCCAAATGAAGATTATATATAGAGATTAGTTAATTTAAAGCACAACAATTTGTTTAGTTTGAATGTCTGTGTTTTGAGGTGTGACTGGAGTACTAAAGTCTTCAGTAGAGATTCTTAATGCAATGCCTATGTTTTAGCTGTCTCTCTGCTGCCATCTAGTGCTTCTTCTTCTAATTCATTCGCGGACAAACAAAGATCAAGATCCAAATGAAGATTATTATATATATATATATATATATATATATATATATATATATATATATATACAGTATATATATATATATATATATATATATATACAGTATATATATATATATATATATATATATATATATATATATATCCATATATATATATATATATATATATATATATACAGTATATACATATCAAGAACATCACAGTGCTGTCAGAAAAAAGGATCCACGGCCTCTGATATATGCACATACCAATTCAACCAGGCACATGTTTAACTGGGACACAGTACAAGTAAGAATCAGGGCAAATACCAAGATTGCCAAATAATAAAAAAGTCTTTATGACCAGGGCAGCACAGTGGCACAGAGGTAGTGCTGCTGCCTCGCAGTAAGGAGACCTGGGTTCACTTCCTGGGTCCTCCCTGCGTGAAGTTTGCATGTTCTCCCCGTGTTCAGGTGCTCTGGTTTCCTCCCACAGTCCAAAGACATGCAGGTTAGGTGCACTGGCAATCCTAAATTGTCACTATTCTGTGCATGGTGTGTGTGTGTGTGTGTGTGCCCTGTGGTGGGCTGGCACCCTGCCCGGGATTTGTTCCTACCTTGCGCCCTGTGTTGACCTCTGTGACACTGACTGACTTTATGATCACACCCCCCCAAACCCCACCTTACTAAACAAAGTGGCAAAATCACCCCATGGAACCTAAAAAGGCTGCCCCACCTAGCATGCCTTGTTGGTGTATGTACTTGTGATGCTGCCCAGGGATGCTGCAACCTAATGTTTCATGGCGGTATGTCACCCTGACAGATTGTCTTCCCTTTTTCTTCCATCATACTGGCATACTGGTCATGTAAAGCTCCTTGGTTCAGGTCAGCCAGGATGTCCATCTTCTGCCACCCTCCTGGCTAAGTCAAGGAGCACCCTGCCACTCTTTTTCTCTTCTTGCCTCTCCTAGCATGCCATCCATTACTATATATATGTATATATATATATATATATATATACATATATATATATATATATATATATATATATATATACATATATATATATATATATATATACATATATATATATATATATATATATGTATATATATACATATATATATATATATATATATATATATATATATACATATATATATATATATATATATATATATATATATACATATATATATATACATATATATATATATATATATATATATATATATATATATATATATATATATATATATATATGTTTATACAGTACTGTGCAAAAGTTTTAGGCAGGTGTGAAAAAATGCTGTAAACAAAGAATGTTTTCAAAAATTGAAGGGTTAATCATTTATTTTCATCAAATCAACAAAATGCAGTGAATGAACAAAACAGAAATCTAAATCAAATCAATATTTGGTGTGACCACCCTTTGCCTTCAAAACAGCCTCAATTCTTCTAGGTACACTTGCACACAGTTTTTGAAGGAACTCGGCTGATAGATTGTTCCAAACATCTTGGAGAACTAACCACAGATCTTCTGTGGATGTAGGCTTCCTCACATCCTTCTGTCTCTTCATGTAATCCCAGACATACTCGATGATGTTGAGATCAGGGTTCTGTGGGGGCCATACCATCACTTCCAGGACTTCTTGTTCTTCTTTACGCTGAAGGTGGTTCTTAATTACTTTGGCTGTATGTTTGGGGTCGTTGTCCTGCTGCAGAATAAATTTGGGGCCAATCATATGCCTCCCTGATGGTACTGCATGATGGATAAGTATCTGCCTGTATTTCTCAGCATTGAGAACACCATTAATCCTGACCAAATCTCCAACTCCATTTGCAGACATGCAGCCCCAAACGTTCAAGGAACCTCCACCATGCTTCACTGTTGCCTGCAGACACTCATTATTGTACCGCTCTCCAGCCCTTTGACGAACAAACTGCCTTCTGCTAAAGCCAAATATTTCAAATTTTGACTCATCAGTCCAGAGCACCTGCTGCCATTTTTCTGCACCCCAGTTCCTATGTTTTCGTGCATACTTGAGTCTCTTGGCCTTGTTTCCACGTCGGAGGTATGGCTTTTTGGCTGCAACTCTTCCATGAAGACCACTTCTGGCCAGACTTCTCCGGACAGTAGATGGGTGTACCTGGGTCCCACAGGTTTCTGCCAGTTCTGAGCTGATGGTACTGCTGGACTTCTTCTGATTTCGAAGGGTAATAAGCTTGATGTGTCTTTCATCTGATGCACTAAGTTTCCTTGGCCGACCACTGCGTCTACGGTCCTCAACGTTGCCCGTTTCTTTGTGCTTCTTCAAAAGAGCTTGAACAGCACATCTTGAAACCCCAGTCTGCTTTGAAATCTTTGTCTGGGAGAGACCTTGCTGATGCAGTATAACTACCTTGTGTCTTGTTGCTGTGCTCAGTCTTGCCATGACATGAAACTGTCTTCCACAACCTCACCTTGGTAGCAGAGTTTGGCTGTTCCTCGCCCAGTTTTAAGCCTCCTACACAGCTGTTTCTGTTTCAGTTAATGACTGTGTTTCAACCTACGTGTGACATTGATGATCATTAGCACCTGTTTGGTATAATTGGTTGATCATACACCTGACTGTAATCCTACAAAATCCCTGACTTTGTGCAAGTGTAGCTATAAGAATTGATGCTGATTTGAAGGCAAAAGATAGTAACACCAAATATTGATTTGATTTAGATTTTTCTTTTGTTCGCTCACTTTGCATTTTGTAAATTGATAACAATAAACAATCATTACTTATATTTCTGAAAGCATTCTTTGTTTACAGCATTTTTTCACACCTGCCTAAAACTTTTGTACAGTACTGTATATATATATATATATATATATATATATATATATTATATATATATATATATATATATATATATATATATAGTGAAAGATAGAGGCCCTGTCGACCCCTTGACCCCTCAGACCAGACGTCAGACACCAGATAAAAATCTAATTATTATTTATTTTATAATAACACTGTGTACCAAGCATCTTTCTCTCCACAATACTCATAAATAATCAATAACCAATACAATAAACCAATCCTCCTCTCCCAGACGCGTTGCCACCCTTCCACCCAGCTCAGCTCACTCGTCTGGGGTTTCCCAGAGTCCTTTATAGTCCCTGACCCGGAAGTGGTTCCATCCCAACAATTCATAAGTCCTCATCACTTCCGGGTCAGGTAAAAACTTCTTTTCTTCATTAGCCCAGAAGCACTTTATTTCTTCCAACCATGTGACTAGGATTTACTTCCGGGCTATATGGAAAATAAACTTGTCTATGTCTCCCTGCGGCCCAGACGTTATCCAGCAGGGCTGTGTATTAAAACTCCATAGTCCATGATGCCCTGCTGGAATTCGGGGCATCTCCACGTTTCAAGGAGGGCTCCATCTAGCGGCCTGGGGGTATTGGACGGGATAAATGGCCGGCCATATCCCACTATATATATATATATATATATATATATATCTGCGGTGGGTTGGCACCCTGCCCAGGATTGGTTCCTGCCTTGTGCCCTGTGTTGGCTGGGATTGGCTCCAGCAGACCCCCGTGACCCTGTGTTCGGATTCAGCGGGTTGGAAAATGGATGGATGGATATATATATATATATAGATAGATAGATAGATAGATAGATAGATAGATAGATAGATAGATAGATAGATAGATAGATAGATAGATAGATAGATAGATAGATAGATAGATAGATAGATAGATATGTAGTATAGTGGGTTTATACAGTCTATGTGTATATATTTCCTTAAATACACTTTCTTTCCAGGTTCTTAGTTATTTATCACTTTATTAAATCACAGGATTTTAACTAATATTAACAGCTAGATAGGGAACTTATTTCAGTTGCTTTTCTCCTTTCATAGGAGAATATACGTAGATAGTGAGTTTATGTTTCTATTGGTCCTTTTTTGGTCCTTCTGTGTATGAATGCTGTTGAGCCTCCACAAGCCTATTCAGGCTACATTTTTAACTACATTATATTTTAAAGTGTTTTAAAAAGCTCTTATTTAATGTAGCCTACTAACACATGTAATTGCATCCTATTATCACTGTTATTTTTGAATATGACTCATTGTTGCAGAAATATTTAATAAACAAAAATGTGATAACTGTCTCTTGGATGAAGTAACTAAAAAATGTTAAAGCTTCAACTTTCGAATAAGTTAACTCTGTCCGTGATCACATCTGAATTTTATTTCTACATTTTCTAACTTGTTTGGTTATACAATTTCCACTAGGGTTCCTGTTTTCTCCTTTCTAAATTATATTCTTATGGATTTTCCTCCCATCTGTTTTGAAAGCTATTGTTGTAATAATTGTGTTACACTCTTGGTCCATGAAGTGGTTCCGGGAGAGCTGGAGTCCATTCTCATGGCCTCAGGTACCAGGCAGGAACCAGAGCTGTGTTCTCTGTCAACATAAAACATACTTGCAAAACCCTTAAAACTTTGATGCTCCATCTCCCATGACACTGAAATTTATCAAGAGAATTCTATGGTTTCTATTGAGTTTGCCTTACATTTATTAACAGACAGTTCAATAGATAAAGATCAGTCTTTCCTTGGAAATGCACGTGTATTGCAAAGTGGCACAGTGTAAGCCTCAGTGTTGCTGTTTTTCCATGCACAACACACATAGGCCTGTGAGATCAGCTGAAAGGCCATCATAATGAATATTTTAATTGAAACTGGGCAACATGTTTTAAAGTTTAAAGGGCCTTTAAATAATAAATAAGTTTATGCCTTTTATTTACTTGTATTCCTATCCACATGTCCGCATGCTCTCTGGAACCAAGAAACAAGGAGGGAGGAAAGCATCACTTTAATCAATTATTAAATATGTTTAATATGCTGCAAGAAGGGAATGTTTTTACTGTGAATGCCTCTTATGTATGTTGTGACTTACCTGGGATTAAGCTGTTCTTCTGTTTACCATCAGCAGCTTTTACAATAATGAGAAATTATTGATAACCATAAGAACTGAAAAGAACAGAAATTGTTTGTAGTAAATAACATTCTGCTTCTTGACAGGCTCATTATAACACTTACTAGAGTTTGTGACACCCGAAAAGTCTTTAATCAAAATGTATTTTCCCCTAAAATTAACATGTTTAAGATGACCCAGAATGTGCTAAAGCTCTCTTTGGTTTGCCATACTGTTTATTGGTAAATTGAATGCCGTTATGACATTTCTGTAAATATGTGGAGATGGTGACTGTGTAGCTAAGGATTTGTGCTGGTATCTGGAAGGTTGCTAGTTCAGATCCCTTTAGTGCCAGAAGGAATTCTAATCTGTTGGGGCCTTATCCTGAAAATTGCTCCAGGGTTGCTGTACAATGGCTGATCCTGTGCTCTGACCCCAAAGATCATGTGAAAAGACAGTTTCCCCTTGGCAATTAACAAAGAACATCAAATCAAAATATTCATTGATTGGTTTTCTGAACACATTGCAGAACTTTGGAAGGCTCCAGCTCTGAGCATAAGGGATGTGCAACTTTCACAGGACGCGTTCACACAAATGTTATCCATTTAGAAGAGCCAATTGAGCTGATCAGTACATCCTAAAGATATGGCAGGAAAACTAAAAAAAACCCACATAGACATTTGCAGAACACATAAACTCTGCACAACAGTGTCACAGAAGCACTGTGCACCTGGAGCCGTCAGGCGGAAGCAGAACTAAAAGCTGTTGCACAGATGTCCAAAAAATAATCTTAAATGTCAACAGTTAAAAAAAAATAAAAACACACTTCTTGACAACACAAGGGTCATTCTCTAAATGTCTCGTCATTTTCTTTCATACCTACAAGTGGGTGGAAAAAGCTGTGACCGAAAATAAGAAACAGACCATTTCATCACCTGAAGAAAATATGCTCACACTGCTTTCTCACTTCCTAAATTAAAGAAAAAAATAAACAACCAAAAAATGTTAAAGATTAGAGGGTAGAGGAGTTCATGCACAAAGTCTGTGGTGCATTAATAGTGGTAACCCATTAGTAAATGCTAATCATGAGGGAGGCAGTCAGGTAATGAAGAGGTTTCCTTGCTATATTGAGGGCCTGGAAGACAGATGATTTAAGAAGAGTAGGCTAGATGTCACTAATGATGTTCTCAGCAAGGGTGAACTCAACTAGGGATGTGATTAAGAGGTACTTTAAGGAACTCCGAATACAAGTCGATATGGCCTCCTTGGAGAATGTAGTGCTGAAATTACTGGATGGCTTTGGGTCAATTTCTGAATCTTAGGTCACAGCAGTGGTTAAAAACTGCACAGTAGGAAAAAGTGGATATTATTCATTTGCAAATACTGACAGCACTAAATATTGCAGAGGTGTTTTGCTTAAGCACACCCACTCTTCACATCCTGGAAAGCAGAAGCAGTGCATAAAGATGGATAGACTATGGTATTGGTCCCCATTTTTAAAAAGAAGGACAAGAGGATATGTGTTGATGGATCACACTTCAGTGTTAGGGTATTAGACTGGAAACTCATTCTAGTAGCTAAATCTCAGATCTATGTGGAACAGTGCCCGCATGTCTTGGGAGTGGAACAATGAGCATGATTTGTTGTTGCACAGGTATTTGTAGCGTCATGGCGGTCATGTGTGCCATATGGATATGGAAAAACAACTTATAACCCCATTATGTCTTGTAGTAGATGCCACACGAGTCCGAACCTCCAGAATCACTCCTGCATACCATTCAACACTTTTATTATTTAAATTTACATTTCATAAGTATTCAGCCCACTTTGCCAGTAGTGTAGCTAGAGTTCGTGTTGCTTGGGGCGGGGCGGTGCTTCAGTTTGCCGCCCTCCAACATATCTGAATATGCTAACCTATTTAAATAGAAAATTAAAATGACATATAGGGAAAAAATTTGCATAGATTTATTCATATATAGAGAAACAGCAATAGTTTTTCACATATAATTATTTATAATCATCAACTAGACAAGAATATAGTATAGGCACACTGATACACGCTGTGTTTTAATTATTAATCTATAATAATAAAAGGCAAAGCCCTCACTGACTGACTGACTGACTCACTCACTGACTGACTGACTCATCACTAATTCTCCAACTTCCCGTGTAGGTGGAAGGCTGAAATTTGGCAGGCTCATTCCTTACAGCTTACTTATAAAAGTTAGGCAGGTTTCATTTCGAAATTCAAAGCGTAATGGTCATAACTGGAACATATTTTTTGTCCATACACTGTAATGGAGGAGGCGGAGTCACGTATCGCGTCATCACGCCTCCTACGTAATCACGTGAACTAAAAACAAGGAAGAGATTTACAGCACGAGTCACACGCGGGAACGAAGGTAAATGACGTTAATTTTTGACTGTCTTTTAATACTGTGTAAGCATACATATTAACACATGTGCAATTAAACGTGTGCATTTACGGGGTGATTTCTCAGGCTTAAAAGCTCACCTTTTATCAAACGCGGGGAACAAAGGTAACTGACGTTGTTCACTGTCTTTTAATACTGTGTAACCATACATATTAACACATGTGCAATTAAACGTGTGCATTTACGGGGTGATTTCTCAGGCTTAAAAGCTCGCCTTTTACTAAAAAGGTAAATGCAAAACTATTTTCAATCAGTTTATTGAAACGCTCCCGTTAACGATTGCAATAACATATTCGCGAGATAAAAGAACGAAGTAGGGGGAAATGGAGGAAGAGCCGCAAACAGCGAAGAGCAAAAAATTAATTAAACAATTGAGAACGGAGCGAGTGAAGCATACAAGCATGTTCATAAGGGAAACAAAGCACGGTGTAAAACGTAAGTTTAAATTAAGTTTATAGAAACGCTCCCGCTGCGGATTGCAATAACATATTCGCAAGATAAAAGTTTAATGAGAAGACACGAGGTATAAACGAACCACACGCCGTGGTGCAACGTTAGGGGCAACAGTTTCAACCATTCTATGATCTGCTTCTCGCAACTGAAAGACGGCACATGGCGGATGTTAGCCGACTTGCTGACCGCAACGTTAGGGGCTTCAACTATGGCGCTGACGCCACATCTCAGTGCCAACACTTTGCAGACTGTACTTAAAAGACATGCCCTCCTCACTGGACAGTTAAAAACACCAATCAAACTAACGATGACATCAAGTATTACCCAATCAAAAGTAGGAAAGGAGGCATCTTCATAAAATGCGTGTGGGATGATTTGCATGACACGCTGCTTTAAAAAAAAAATGATAAAAAAAATACGGGATAAATCCCGTCCAGTATTGATTCAAAACGGGATGCGCAATTTAATTCTCAAACGCGGCACGATTCCGTATTTTAAAGGACGGGTGGCAACCCTACAGTGCCAGGTAACCACCCATACAATCAGATTGTGATTCAGACTAGGAATGCAATGAATGTAATTACCCCGATCTACATACAAGGCGAAAGTCTTGCAACATTCAAAGATGATGGTTTGGGATAATTAGTACTTATTAAGTACACCATGGAACATAAAAGAGCTTATGAAGCCTTGAACCGAAAAAAGCAAGATCTCAGAGATCGTAAAAAAAAAAAACGAGGTAATGTCGTTTTACTCGCTGTAGATTTTAGTCAAACATTACCAGTTATTCCACGAGGGAGACCAGCAGATGAACTCAACGCGTGTTTAAAATCCATGCTTCTCCCACGGTCGGTTATATGTCGCGTGTTCTCGGGTAGGTACACCAAAAAATGTATACATTTAAGCATGTAATGGGCAAACAAAAAATGAGGTATACCCGAAGGCACTGCAGTAGTACTCAATGTAACTTTACTTCTTAAATGTTAATGTTTTACTGTTTAATAATTTATACGCTTCTTATATATTGTTCAAATTCTTTTATCAAAATACCAGTGACAGCGCAATGCACGATAACATGGAGTGAATACACCATACGCATCTGCCACGGCCGCCCTGGTGTGCGCAGATAGGAGTTGATTCTAAAATAAAATAAACATAAAAAGAGTAATACAATCATCACCCATAAAGCGGATAGCAGACGTGACGTATTATATGTGTACCAGATTTCAAGTCAATAGGTGAGACGGTTTGCAAGCTACAGGTGATTTTAAATCCTGGACAAACCAACGAAAAGCCACGGTAGCAAATTATAGAAGAAGATTTTACTGTTTAATAATTTATATTTATATGAAATGTGCTTCTTATATATTACTTCATATTCTCATATGATAATGATGTTAATGTTGTTTATATTGATTTCTATGTTATTGTAAGTGCATCTATGTGTGTATATGTATGTATGTATGTATGTATGTATGTATGTATGTATGTATGTATGTATGTATGTATGTGTATATATATATATATATATATATATATATAAATATAAAAAATATATATATAAAAAATATATGTGTATATGTATATATAATATATCTGTATATGTGTGTATATGTGTGTCTATATGTGTATATATATATATATGACAGCAACACTCATAACAATGACAACACAATTACATTGACAATCATGTTACTTTATTTTTAAAATGTTTCCTTTACTTTTTCATAACCTCTTTAACACACTACTTCTCCGCTGCGAAGCGCGGGTATTTTGCTAGTTTAATATAATTAGGCTGCGAAAACCAGAACCAGTGTAGTGTATTTGATAGGTGGGGATGTTTTCTGCGCAGAGCAAGAACACATTTGGATTGATAACAAAACAAAATTCTAAATTGTAAATTGGTTGTTTATCTTCCTAGAAATTATTATCGGTGTAATGTTTATTTTTGTTATGTCTGATGCTGTCACACAAGTACAGTCTGAAAATGATATTTTAAGCATTTCTGGATAAAAATTAGAGAATTTTACTTTTTTCATTCATGAGTGATATTTTTCCAAACCCTGCTGCTTACACACGAATTGTACTGAGCCTTTTGACCAATAATGCCGCCCCCAATAATGTGCCGCCCGGGACAGACTGCCTCCTTTGCCTGCCCCTAGATACACCACTGTACTTTGTATATCATGATGGAGCAAGATTTCCCTATTATTGCTTTTAAAATTGCTCTAGCTGTTCCAAGTTAATTAGGGAGTTGAGGTGAACAGCAGTTCAGACATTTTGCCACAGATTTATGTTAGGACTAAGGTCAGAACTAGAGCACATATCTTAACTTTAAACTACAGCAGCAGGTTTTAGATCATTGTCCCATTAAATATTAAATTTGCCTCTAATTTCAAATTTCTAACAAAGGGACAACAGGTTTTTACCCAGTACTTCTCCATTTTCTGCCCTATTTGTTTTTCTGGCAATTCTGATGAATTTGCTATCTACTGTGGCTGCAAAGCCTTTCAGTAATTTGTGTAATAAAAGTTCACATCAATTGGAAAGAGCTGGGGCACCTTGAAGGCAAACCCCTTATATTTGATGGTCAAAAATAAATAAAAAAGGCAGAAAGGTCTGAGGGTCTTTTCAGATGGCAGTCAGAATGGCAGTCAGAACTTTGACTGACTCAAAGATGGCGGTGCTGCCCCGTACAAGGACACAGGAGTGGAAGGGGTTGGGCCAAGAGGCAACAACCCAGAGGCTGGCAGTCATCCAATCTGTAGGAACAAAAGAAGGAGAAGCATTAGACACCAGTGCCAACCTTTGGCTTGGAGTAGAATTACAACTAGATGAGCAATCAAGTTCCCTCCCAAGCGCAGGTGTGTGACAGATGCTACCACCACAACCATGCTTTGTGGTGGACATTGTTGTCTGCCATCTTGTGTACACTGTGTGATCAGTGTCATCATAGAGTGCCACTGAGCATTTAAACAAAAAACTTCCTCCTTTATTTCTTCAGACCAAAAGAATGAAGATTGATGCTAACTGTAAATAAAATCTTTCAAAAAATACAACTGCATGTTTATGCAGTTTTCTTTGACTTTTTGCAGACACTTTGCTGCCAACATTTTTTTTGTCAGTCAGGCATCTTCCAAAAAATCCTTCAGTTGTAGACACTAATGTCTGTAATCCATTCAGACTCCCAAATGAAGTTGTGGAAGCTCCTGTAGAAGTGCCCTTTTATTGTCTGGCAATGAATTAAAGCAAACATGTTTGATTTTCTCATTAGTCGCAGAGGCTGGCTGTGTACAAAGGAGAGCTGATAACCAATGAATGCACAAATGGAAGAGCAATTTATAGAATGTGTGGATGAGGAATAAGGAACATACATGTTTTGAACCTCATAAATGGAAGAAAACCACGTCTGTCTGATGTCTTGTATTTTATTCAGGCTCCGTCATGCAGCATGGGAGTTGTGGACCTCACCAACAGAAATGAAGCTTGTCTATCCAAAGTCTTGTATTTTACATGCATTAACAGAAAGGACAAAAGAACTCAAGGGAACTCAATACAACCATTTACCCTTTGAACAGTGCTGGCTCCATAAGGCAGCTTGCTATTGGCTGTCAGAAAAGCTGCACTAGAATGATAGTGTCTGCTTAGTAAATGTGACATGGATTGAAATTTTCAATCATGTAATTTGACATGGAGCAGCAACAAAATCAGTTAATGTGGTTGGCAAATCTAACATACCTTATAACAAAAGATTGCATAACGTGACATCTGCTTTAGCTTAGACAGCTAAATGAAGCTAGTGGGCAGTAGTTTTATATTTTTGTCACAATGGACTTAAGTGAATGTTCAGTGCCTTTGAAAAATTTTTATTGCTTGTCTCTGAACTTTCACTTTTTTATAACCAGATGCTAAGAATGATCTTTTGTCTTCATTGTGATGCTTTCTTTTGCAAATCTATAACATAGACAGGAAACATAATTAGAAAAAGATTATATTATTTATTGCTGTTCTATGGAGGTGGAGTTCATCTGCCAGTTGTGGGATTGTTTAGATAATATGTTGCATGGGAGCATATTTAGATTCACAATTACAAAGTCAGTAAAGGCAATTTATCAGCATGGTGGAAGAGTGGCTTCCTCTGCTGCTACTCAGATCCAGTATCCAAGGTGCTAATCGCTTACCTGATCATTGTCTGTATTTTCTCCATGTGTCTGTTTGAGAACTCTGATTTTTGTTTTACATCCCCAAGTGCATATAATGTTAGGTTATTATCATATTTATTCGCTTTTGTATTTTATTTTTGTCAACTGTTCTGAGGAGACATGATACAATAGATAGATAGATAGATAGATAGATAGATAGATAGATAGATAGATAGATAGATAGATAGATAGATAGATAGATAGATAGATAGATAGATAGATAGATAGATAGATAGATAGATAGATAGATAGATAGATAGATAGATAGATAGATAGATGCCCATGAATCTCTTTTGACCACAGAGAGTCAGGACTTTGGTTTTGTGTCTCATCTGAAGAACAGCACCTTTTTTAGTGTGCACCATTTTTACAGCACATGCAAGTAAGAATTTCATTTTATTATAGACACATAATGATAAACTTGACTTGTCTTGATTTGGTTAACTGGTGATTCCAAGCGGTGTTTGTAGGTATAATAACAGACTAATACCCTGTGTTCAATCTGATGCTGTCAAGATAGACTCTGGCTCACTGTGACTCGGGTCTGTGAATTTGATGTAATGTAATCAATCGCACTAGCAATCTGATTACTTCAGTTGCTCATTTTTTGCAAGGAGATGAAAAGTTTTGACATTCTCCACTTGATTTGATGTGTAACTTAATGGTTTTACATTCAGTATACTTGAGGGAAAATTGTCTATTATATATAATCTGTTTCTAATTCAAAATCTGAGACAAGAAAATGTGAAAAAATTCAGACATGGGCATCAGTCGGCTTTGCGCCCTAGGAACCAAGTTACTCGAACTATTATAGAACATTTCAGAAATTATTTATTGCTTGGATGCTGATCTTTCTGATCATAAAATAGATAGATAGATAGATAGATAGATAGATAGATAGACAGACAGACAGACAGACAGACAGACAGACAGACAGACAGACAGACAGACAGACAGACAGACAGACAGACAGACAGACAGACAGATAGATAGATAGATAGATAGATAGATAGATAGATAGATAGATAGATAGATAGATAGATAGATAGATAGATAGATAGATACTTTATTAATCCCCAAGGGGAAATTCACATACTCCAGCAGCATCATACTAATAAAAACAACATTAATTAAAGAGTGATAAAAACACAGTGCAAGTTAAAAAGTGCAAGGTTGAGAGTGTGAGGCAGGTATAACAGTCAATAACTTTGTATAATGTTACAGTTTACCCACCGTGGAATTAAAGAGTCGCATAGTGTGGGGGAGGAACGATCTCCTCAGTCTGTCAGTGGAGCAGGACAGTCACAGCAGTCTGTTGCTGAAGCTGCTCCTCTGTCTGGAGATGATACTGTTCAGTGGACGCAGTGGATTCTCCATGATTGACAGGAGCTTGCTCAGTGCCTGTTGCTCCGCCACAGATGTCAAACTGTCCAGCTCCGTGCCTACAATAGAGCCTGCCTTCCTCACCAGTTTGTCCAGGCGTGAGGCGTCCCTCTTCCTTATGCTGCCTCCCCAGCACACCACCGCATAGAAGAGGGCACTCGCCACAACCGTTTGATAAAACATCTGCAGCATCTTATTGCAGATGTTGAAAGATGCCAGCCTTCTAAGGAAGCATAGTCGGCGTTGTCCTCTCTTGCACAGAGAATCAGTATTGGCAGTCCAGTCCAATTTATCATCCAGCTGCACTCCCAGGTATTTATAGGTCTGTACGCTCTGCACACAGTCACCTCTGATAATCACGGGGTCCGTGAGGGGCCTGGGCCTCCTAAAATCCACCACCAGCTCTTTGGTTTTGTTGGTGTTCAGTTGTAGGTGGTTTGAGTCAATCCATTTAACAAAGTCCTAGATTAGGTTCGTATACTCCTCCTCCTGCCCACTCCTGATGCAGCCCACGATAGCAGTGTCGTCAGTGAACTTTTGCACGTAGCAGGACTCCAAGTTGTATTGGAAGTCTGATGTATATAGGCTGAACAGGACTGGAGAAAGCACAGTCCTTTGACTATAGGTCATTATGATAGCAATTGACAACAAAAATTCATAATTTATTGCAGAATTATGGTATTTGAGGGTTCCTCTAAAGTGCCTCTTTCTCTTGCACGATTTGGCTCAAAAACTACAGTAATCAGCACATTGTCATCTCATAACAGGTTTAAGTTTCGAGTTTGATATTTTTCCGTCTGGCTGTTTTAGCTCTAGACCATCCTCAAGAAACTGTGACACACAGACACACCCAAACACAGACAGACACACACCCATAATTGAGATATCAATGTTTTTGGAGTCAGGGGACCCTAAAACGTCGAGATCTGTCAAAGACCGGAGATAAAAATTTTTGACGAATCTAAAGCTTTTCCTCCTCCCCCATAGACGATAGGTTATGGTTGGGGAGGGCACAAAGCAAAAAAACTTTTTTTTAAGATAATATACACTTATAGTTTTGAAATTTTCGTAACATTTGGTACAGATCATATATCTAATATATATTTAGAGTTTGAGTAGGTTATTATTAACAATGGACCACACTAGGTTTTCATCATATTTTTTCTTCAGTCCATTCTCTCTTCACTATAAGGCCCAAAGCCACAAGTTCTGGGTTCACATTTTGGCTATGTTCACACTACAAGCTTCATTTTTGTTCAGATCGGTTTTTCCTATCTTGATGGTTCACATTCATAAGTACAAATTTATTTATCTGTCATGTGAACTCATCTGTCCTCCAAAACAGTGTGCATGTGCACATTGATACGTTTGTACACAAGTCATCTGCTCAACAACATAAAACTTCATATTTGTGAGATGACTTATGATATTAAAAAAGACAAAATGGACGCACTAGTAGTTAGTGTATGCATCGTATTTCACTCCAAAGGACGCTAAATAGTTTGTCAGCTGTACATGATTAGGTTGAGATGGTGAAAAAAATACAAATGGCTAGGTTTGCTGTTTTCACAGATATTCCTGGCACTGATGCACCAAGAAATGCATGGATACAAGAAAGAAGGCAGCAATGGTGGGATGGTAACTGCTGTCACAACTGTAGCTGTCCTCCATTGTTGTTTTGCTGTGCTGCCAGTGCTGGCTGATGATGGCAATGCTTAACCCATTCGTATAGTCAAAAAAACCACATGAATACCGATCTGACTGTTCTCACTCATGTTGCATGGCCACAAATTGGATACATATCCAACCTAGGACCACATATGACAGTGACTCAAATTGGATTTGAAATGATCGGATTTTTATGTCCGCACAACTTTGAAAACATCAGATTTATGTCACATTAAGACAAAAAAATCGTATATGAGTCACTTCAGCCTGGTAATGTGAACATAGCCAGTATTAAGCATCTACAGATTACTCTAAGCAAGCTCTTCTTTACTTTCCCAGAAGCCTCTCTTTTAAGGGTCAGCTAGCTATTAGCATTTCACAGTTATAATCAGGCTTAAGCTCATACACCAATCACAGCCTATCCACAGAATCAAACATTTTATAGTGCTGTTCCTTTTCACACAGTATTCATTATCTTTCACTATTTGTGAATGTTTAATTGATATCTCTCTAAATCACTAATGGGTCAGATGTGTGAACATACATGGCATAAAGACTTAGGCAACAAATGTCAGGACAAACTAAATATTTAAATAAACAAGAAAATATTTAAACAACTTAATAATTCAAAATGTTTTATCAAATCCTGCCATCAACAATGTTTCCATGGATTGCTATGGACTTATTTTAGAATATTACTTTTCATATGGTGTTTTGCTTCCCCTCTCAAAGTCCATAAAACATCATTTGCTTCAACAACAAGCTTCTTCCTATTGTGTTCATAATGGATTAAGATAAGCTTCTGTGATATTTTATAAGAGATTATTCACTCATGATTACCCCCATATAGACTATTTTTGTCCCATGGCTGTGATCCAGTGTTGGCAGCTCCCTCGCTTAGGATTGTGATGTGAACTTTGCCCGGATGTTGCTCTCCCATAGAAGCTGCATTTTGTTCCAACAGATGACACATCTGTCCCCACTTATTGAGGCCTCTGCATTTCAAATCATCTGAAGTGTCACTTCTTCAAGGTGTATCAACCTCCCAGATGTCTATAAGTTGTCCTCAGCTGAGAGGTCTAAGAGCTGCCATCAGGCTGTTCAGTGATGCAGTGTGGAAGCAGATCACTTTGGGCCTGGCAGATTGCTTAGGGTAGCCTTCTTGTTACTTCAACAAATGTCACTGCTCCATTGTTTGAATGTAAGACATGCTGAATAGACATTACTGTGTTTGTAGGCTGGTTTCAAAAGATATGCTGGCAGGGAACTTTATACTCTGCCTTTGTCTGTTTTCAATAGATGATAATTTACAGTAATTCATGTTGTGGGCCAATAAGCATATTACCTCATTTGAAAAATTAGACTTATACTTATTCAGAACAATTCTGACATAACCAGGCTGTCTTTATAGATCTTTGTACTGCTGCTGCTACATAATCTGACACAATTTTGGCAGGATTCAATAAATGAGTGTGTGGGGCCTTTTCTTGTGTAAGTGTAGTATATTGTTATCTTTGACCACATAATCAGTAATAACTAGTTATGTAGTGTGGCAGAACTAAGATTTATAAGACAAATTGTAAATGAACTCCTTTTAAAAAATCATCATAATCAGGTTGCTCACCCAACATCATGCCAAGCAGTTCACTGCCAACCTAATTCAATTTATTTTTGCATAGCGCTCTTCACTAAATGCAGTTGCAGAGTGCTGTGACACGATCTCAGGTAAAATGCAAGTATAAATTTTACAAATTACTAATTACATAATGAGTACATAAAAAGACACGGATTTATTTAAATAGAGGAAAAATAAGTAATTTAACAGTAACAGAAAAGGAGTACGGACAGTTTATAATGGATGAGAGGAAAACAAAAACTCTAGTTGGCAACATCCCTGTAGATAATAAACCTCTGGGGGATCCACAGTCAATTTTAAAAGAGAAAATCAAAGACAAAGGTTAGATCCAGTCACAGTCTTGCAAACCTCAGCGAAATGGCTTCCACCCGCTTGTGGACATTCTATAGTAGAGTCTGTGCTGAGACATCCAATCTGAAGGCGGAATCTTTTCATCCGATGAATTCAAGGCACCCGTTATCTCAAGTGATTTTTTCTTGAGCAGTAAAATAGGGGAGGGTTAGTAATGGGTTATGATTAAAGTAAATTACTTATATTTTTCTACATATAACTAACAGAGACACAATATGCATTTCTAATCAGTAGCTCTAATCTGAGTATGCCAGGCTAAAGTAATTGTTGTAAACAGGAATTACAAACATAACAAAATGGTGTAAGGCCTCCAAACATACAGTACAAGAGAAAGCAAGCTAGGACCTCCTCTAACTTGGCCAGAAGAGACTCACCCCAGTCCAGCTTGCCCCAGCAACTAAATTTTGGCTTCGGCCTGGCTAGGCCCCAAAAGGAGAAAAGTGACTTTAGAGTTCAAAGAACTTAAAAATGCCTCACAAGATGAAGAACCATGGAAAACTCTGGGTTGTACAGAGTCAACTCATATACAGGCTTTATTAAACAAAATGGAAGAAGTAACGAGAAATGATCTAAAACAGGAAAAGGGGGTTTTCTGAAAGGCAGTCACAAAAACACAATCTAAAGGCAGAATTCAATAAATAGGACAAAAATAATTAGAAAGGCCAGAAAATCCAAATGAAAAGCTTAGCTTACAAAGACTAATTTCTGATATAATGCACCTCTCCTGCCTCTTTAATTAGCTTTTCGTTTTGGTGGGCCTCTCTTGTGATGTTACCAGCACAGAACACCACATAGTAGAAAACTGTACTGGCTTTCACAGAGTTATAGAATATGTAAAGCTACATATTCTTCATAGTAAGAAAGGTTTGCTCTACCCTTTCTTATATAGCTCCTCTGTGTTACAAGACCAGTCCAGTATGTCATTGATGTGGATCCTCAAGTATTTGTAGTACTGTACTACCTCCATATTCACTACTTGAATAGTGACTGGATATAGATGCTCTTTAGTTAGGTGAAGGTCAGACATTTTCTTGGTTTTGGTGATGCTGAGTTGACGACAAATCTCTATGCATCAGTTACCTGACTCCTGTACTCTGTCTCATCTCTGTTGTCAATGCATCCCATTAGTGCAGGAGCATCTGAGAATTTCTGCAAGTAACATGACCTGGTGTTATATTTATAGTATGAGGTGTACAGCGTGAAGAAAAAAGGAGACAATACTGTTCCTGGTGGCGTTCCAGTGTTGCTCACATCCACATTCCGCTTCACAAACTGCAGTCTGCTTGACCGATAGTCCATTATCCAGAACACCATAGGCTCATCCACCTGCATATCTCTGAGTTTACCCCTTAACAGGGATGTCTGAATGGCACTGAAGGCACTGAAGAAATCCAAAAACATAATACATAATACAGGATGTTTTCCACAGCAGATGCACTTTCTAGAGCATTAGTGACAGACTGGCCAAATACTAGTGGATGCAACAAAGTTGACCACATGGGTCTTAAGTGCTTGAGGACTGACTTCATTGAGTCCTGCAGTTTTTGTTATGTATTGCCTTCTCAGTTGTCTTCTCACTTGGTCATCAGTTTTGGACAGGTGATATTAATAGTCAGAGACAGACTCATCAGTGGCCTTACTAGTTGATGTGATAGTAGTAAACACCAAAAGAGCTGTCAGTACCAACATCAACATCAAAATCAAAACAATAAACCAAAACCAATGTACAGAAAAATACTGCAAAAATTCCTGACTTCATCTTGGGTTATTTGCCCCTAACTGTTGCTTGTAGTTTGAATGCAATCCAATACTTGAATGCATTCTTATGGTAGCCACCATTTTATTTAGGCGCATCAATATGCCATGGCTTGTCACGTGATCTCCAAGTCATATGACCCACAATGGACATAGTAAAAATAAGCAACAAAAATAGGTACAATATTGCAGTGCTCACAGCAAACAATCACATAAAATAATTTCACACATTTTTTTCCACATTGAATTTGTTCAGATTATTTCATGTATCGTAAGAGTTTATGTAGAAGAATGTATCTGTCATGTTTATTAATGTTTTTGGCATGCATGGAAACAAAACTGAAATCTTCAGATGTAAAAAAAATGTTTTGTGATAAAACTGTTCAAATATTCTCCCTAGGTCTGTGTTAGTTTTGCACTGGGCCCTTCGGTTTTGTTTCCACATTACCAGTTTCAATTAATTACAGATTATAAATTGTCCTCATGTGAGAGTGTGTGAGTGAGGGTGGGTATGTGAATGAAGGTGATAAACTAGTACCCCATCCTGGGTTGGCTCCACCTTTTGTTCAGTCCTGCCAGGATAGGCTTCAGCATACATGACCCTAAAATAAATCAAGCAGTGTTGTATTTGAATAGGACAAATGATTATATTTATTTTCAAGTGGTTGAAAACCTCCAAAACAAGTCAAAATCCAAGAATTAAGGAGCCGTTGAGTATGGGGCCCCTGAGGGTGCATAGTATAATTTTTTTTTAGTAAGTAGTGTGCACAAGATAGTAAGTAGTGCGCATGAGATAATAAGTGGTGGGCATGACACAGAAAGCTTTAAGCACAAGTTTCCCCAAAACAAATTACACCATGTCCCCTCAGGAGCTTCATAAGGAATAACTCTCATCTAATCACAAAAACATGTGTAGTTGTAATAGTTAGTGATTTCCCCAGTATTAAGTCTTTTGGGTTACGCTTTAAGGATTCCACTTTGGCATTATTTATTTAGAGTTTATTGATATCACTTATTTATGATATTTATGATAATATTCATGATCTTTAATTCTGTTGTTTGAGATTATTATCATCTTTCTGCTTTCTTAATATCTTGTAATTGTTATCTGGTTGTTCCTGTTCTTGTTATTTTGTTTATTACTCTACTAGCTGTTGTTAACTTCATAGTCACCTAATAAATACACATCATTTAAGAATTATCTGCCAGCTGGTATTTTGGAGAGGGATTTTATGGATATGGACTTCCCTTTTGTGTTAGGTCAAAACAACGCTAAACCAAAAGCAGAAATATAAACTAATTAATAATGTGCTCCTGACAAGCAGATATGACAGTGTAATGGCATGTTTAAATGTTCTTGGTAACAGTCACGCTTGATTTATGCCAGGGCTGTTCAACACAAATACAATACAATACAATACAATACAATTTATTTTTGTATAGCCCAAAATCACACAAGAAGTGCCGCAATGGGCTTTAACAGGCACTGCCTCTTGACAGCCCCACCAGCCTTGACTCTCTAAAGAAAAACTCCCAAATAAACCCTTGTGCGGAAAAAAAAATGAAAGAAACATTGGGAAAGGCAGTTCAAAAAGGGACCTCTTTCCAGGTAGGTTGGGCGTGCAGTGGGTGTCAAAAAGAAGGGGGTCAATACAATACAATACACAGAACAGAACAAAATCCTCAATACAGTATAAAAAATAAAAATTTTACAAGTACGGAGCAGAATTTAACAGCAGATGATATCAAATAATATGATTTGGATTTGTTCAGAGTCCTGGTCACCTCAGCCATCAAGCTACCTCCCCCTATTGGCCATTCCACAGCTGAAACAGCGCTGGGCCAGCCAACCCGATGAAACGACCCCTCTACCCCACAATTCCTGCAATCCTCCATCAGGGAGGATGTGGGTGACACAGGCTTGAGATGCACATCATGCCATGATCAAAAAAAGAAAATTGTGAAAACCTCTGAAAGTTTATTTTTAAATGTCTTGCCAGTTTGAAAAGGGTCACAAAGACATTACTAGGAGCTAAGACAGTAGCTCAGAGTAATATGGTCCAAATTGAGTAAGTTTGGAGAGTTAATCTTCACGGGTATGTTCATCCTGTCATAAGGTTTGCAAAATCTTTCATAAAGTCATGATGGATCAACAGCAACATCCAGGTATCAGGGTTTAAGCGATTTCAGCTAAAATGACTGTTTATTACCACCAGAAAGACACTGATAAGTTATGGGATACACACAAGTTAAGGAACCGAATGCCCACCTCAGTTTTATCAAAATACACCCAGAGCAAAGTTATATGAACTGAGGAGTCAAATTGTAACACTGCCTACTTATCTGTAGAAAAGGTCACACAAGCGTATATCAGTGGTCAAGCAAGATGTTGTTCCACCCATGGTTTGCTAGAAAACTTGTTTTACCAGGATCTGGTTGAATGTTTATAATTGAAGGAATTATCTGGCTTTTCATTTGTGACCCGAAGCCAAACCACAGTACAATATCAAGACAAGGATCCAAAATGCAGATGCAAGTGTAAAGGCCAGATAAAAGAAATATGGAGATTAAGAAAGGCTGACTCAAAGTCCGGAGCTGAACTGCATGGTATCAAGTGGAGTGAACCTTGGCCTAAAGTATGTAATTCGAACAATTGGCTACTATTTAGCTTCAAAGCAGGATAACATCAGAAATGGCGAGAAGTTATGTGAACTGAACCCCACACTTATCCAAATAGTGTAGCTTTCAAGGCATAGTAGGAAAGGTATTGATTTTTTCTTTATCTTCTCCCCTTTTCTGTCCCCCTTATCAAATGTGCTGTTGTCATTCTTAACAATTCAGAACAGCCATATAAATGTTCTAATTTGTAATATTCAACTGTGACATGGATTGCCTGTCTTTGTCACTTCAGTGTTCTTTTAATCAAAGCTATGAGATGGTTAATCCTCAAATATATCAAAATTACATATCTTAATCAGTGTACAAAAAGATCAACTGGAAGGCTCACTGAACAAAGACTCTCATGATAGACTGCAGTTATCCTAAGAATTAGGAGCTCAGTTGGAATGAACAGGCAGAAAATACCACAGCCTTCCAGGTAGAGAGTTGTGTACACAGCCTCAGCACTGCGCAAAGGTCATTTCTATATTCAGCTGAGAAGGAGACTCAGATTTGATTTCCAGCATAAACAACCTGGCCGCTTTGAAATATGAGGCCAGAATTAAGGGTGGATATTTTAAAAAGGTGACCCGACATGAATTAAATTTGTGATTATTTATTACAGCTGCATTTGAAAGAAATATTTGCTCCTTGTGCCAAATTGTCTGCCTGCCTCCCGCTCCATTACCTACCATGGAATTTGTTAGAATATGCATTCGCATGATATCTCCCATTGAGCTGCGGCACGGGTGTTTTGCAGTGATCTCTGTCATGTCCTCAGCTAAATATAGCAGATATGATGACCTTCCAGAGTCTTCCTAGCGCAACTGTGTGGTTTCCTTTAAATACACACAACCCAGTAAAGTCTTGCATAAGCAAACAGACACACGTTTCTTTCAATGTGCATTTCTCCTACTTGGCAATTGCTTTCTCATAGTACTTACTGTAAAAGGAGCTATATAAAATAAATAGTGATTGATTGATTGGTTGATAGGTGGTACAGCAGCACTGCTACCTCCCGGGATGAATTCTGGTTTAGTCACTGCCTGTATGAAGTTTGTCCCTTCTGCCCATATCTGTATGGGTTTTTCTCCACATACTCCAAGTTTTCTCCTACACGTGTGTTAGATTCACTGCCCTGAATGAGGAAATGTGTGATGGACTGGTGCTTTATTTAGGACTGATAACTGCCTTGCACATAGTAATCCTTGATAAGGTGGCAGCCCTCTTGAGCCTGAAATTGTTTTGAAAATGGATAGATTTGTTGCTTAACTGACCTAGACTTCATCAATTACAAGACAGACAATTAATCCCATATGTACCCCCCATATGCACTGACTGGCCGGAAGGCTCCCTAAGCTCAACAGTAAACACATTTTTATAAATTCCATTCTGCAACCATTTCTAATTTTTTTCTATGTGGCACTTTTCAGGATGATGATCATCTCGGGGCCCATAACTGATACAGAACCCTGTCACCCTTGCTGTTAAGGTTCTTTCATCAAGATTATACTTGTAATAAGATATAGCGGGTTGGAAAATGACCGACTGACTGACTGGATGGAATGTATGGACTGGCATTCCAAACAGGATGGAACAGGGATCCTTACTTGTCTGAGAGGCCAATACAATGTAAAGACCTGGGGCCTCATGTATAAACGGTGCATATGCACAGAAATGTTGCGTACGAACGTTTCCACGCTCAAATCGCGATGTATAAAACCTAAACTTGGCGTAAAGCCACGCACATTTCCACGGTAACTCATACCTGGCGTACGCAATTTCTCCGCTTGGTTTTGCAGACTGGCGACACCCAGCGTCAAAGCAGTGCTACTGTTCCTGTGTGGTCACCCTTTCTTTCTTAGCTCCACATTCCTGACGCGGTTTTATAAATACACTGAAACTAACTGCATATTGTTTATTAGTGTAATGCATCTGATTGTAATTAACCTGCAGCAATATAATGGTCCAGGGAATAGCCATAGTATTCCAAATACCATAACTGCTTTAGCGTTGTAACTCTCACTGCATCTTCTTCTTCTTTCAGCTGCTCCCGTTAAGGGTTGCCACAGCAGATCATCTTTTTCCATATTACTCTCACTGCACCACTCGGAGTATTTATATCACTGTATCTGAGTGGGGAATCACAGCAGCAGCTGATCGGAAAGAGAATTATCGGTACACAGCATGAAGCAGACGCTGCCTGAGCCAAGGCAAAACGCTTCAGAGACTTCCCTGTACGGACTTCGTGGTTTAGAAAAAGTTTCATCCCAAGAACTATAAACGCACTCAATCAGTCCATCAAGTGCTCCTTGTAGAACTGTTTGTACTTATAAGTACAATCACCTCACTGTAAACTTGCACTACAGTTATAATATTGCACAACCTGCACCACTTTATGAAGCGCGTATTTACATATGATGACGATATCATTTTTAAGATGAAATGCAGCAAAATATGTTGAATATATTATACAGATAAAACTTAACTTCATTTAAATAATCTGTATTGTTAATAATTAAACATGTGAGGACACGGTGCCGCAGCGCTAGCTAGTTCACAGATAGCTCCTGTCTTGCGCTGTGTTATTGCTGGTGCTGACGCGACACTGGAAGGATAGACGGATATAATAATTAAACATGTACTATAAAGATATTTCAATGTTCCTTAAAAGTTTTGAAGAATCTGCGTTTTAAGCTTACAGATGGCTTCATGTCTATAGAGCTGATTGTGTGGCGATTGGGTTTTTGGAGAAAGAAAAGTAAGGACAGGAATTGGAGGTTAGTACATTTGAAAGAGACAGTACTTCTGTAATAAATTATTTCATCAAAGGTCGCGCATGGTGCTGCAAGCCTCTTGCATGAGACATGAACAAGCACTGCGCCACCGTGCTTCCATGTTTAATAACATGCTTTCATTCCTATCATCATGAAAAAGATATCACGTATACATCTCAGTATTTTAATTATTCAGAGAGCTGTAATATCACAAATGTAATGGATTATGTGTCCTGTCGGAGAAAGAGAAAGTCCGTTTAAGAAGCAGGTAGTGATTCACACACATAGAGCACATAGAAGATCAAATACAGAACAAAGCATTTAATGTGCCAGTTTAGTTACAATGGGATTTGAGAAACTAGTAAATTAAACGATTTTAAGATGAAGTTTATGATGTTCTACTTTAATGGCAAAATAAACTACGTGATTAAAGTGGAAATTTCGAGATTAATGTTGACATTTCGTGCTTTTTTCCCACTGTGTGCCTATTTTTTTGTCTGTACCCTAATAAGCTTTCATATGACACTCAGACGGTGGGCTACGACTCGCCTTTTCACGGCGACTTTGATATGTGATTTCTTTTTTATTTTGGGCACTGTGCGACTTTGTGAACTTGAGCCTTCGAGTTTCTCTGACACTCTGTCACTCGATCAACTTTCTTTTGTTGATTATACCACTGTTTAAACCAACAAATAGTACGTTTTTTCTTTGCCTCCACTTGGTATTCGCTGAAATTCTTATATTTCCCCCCGTGCTTTTCCCATTGTCTTTTCACAGAAGGCTATTTATATTGATTTGCATATTCGAAGAGGCGTAATTCTGGGAGGAGTTGGGGCAGGACAGAAGGCGCGTGCACGTACGTTACTTTTCACGCTGATCGGGATTTATGTAGTGGAAGAACGTGAAAGTTTGCTTACGTACAGATTCCTGCATCTGGATTTTTCTGTGCGTACGCACATTCCCGCTTTTGTCCTTATGCCATGTTATAGTGTGAGTTCTATGCACGGCGTTATACATGAGGCCCCAGGAGAGACAACAGCATGTGAGTAATTTCTCCCCTGATACACTACGTGGCAGCATCCCTGGGCTTCAGTGTCCTGTAGGTTACCCACAGGGCATGCTGGGAATCGGAGTCCCATACTGCAGCCCTGTAGGGTTCCGTGGGTGACACCAGGGGGCACTGCAAGGATGTGTTATCCCTGCTTTGTCATACATCCGCCTGACCTGGAAGTATTTCCTACAGGCAATGCCCTGGCACTAGAAGTACTCTAGGGTCTCAGATTAAAGGAGCTGCTCTGCCTAATCCAGATGAGTTGGGGTCGGGTGGAAAAGGACAAGAAAAAGGGAGGAGTCAACGATTAAAAGAGAAAGACAGAGAGAAGAAGACATTATCATATTATTTAGTTAACAAGAATTGTTTTGTAAGGTACTGTTTTGCCAGTTTTGTAAGATATGTGTGTTCATAAACCTTATATTTTAACCTGGGACTTGTGTCTAGGGTTTGGGGTGTTGCAACACCCCTATAGATTACACACTCAATGAGCCACTTCTAGTAAATAAAAGATTTGAGCCTGTGATGTTTTGGATTCAGTTCCACCTCCATGGCTGCCCATTGATTTTGGAAAATACACAAATAATAAAACACAGGAATTGTTACAGCACTAATCTGAATGTCATATGGTTGGTTTTTCAAGGTTTATCTTGCCAGCATCCCTTTTCTGGTTAATGTTAAATATATTTTTAATTTATTAAATTTCTGCCGTTTCTTACCACAGTACAAATCAGAGGTTGCACTAATGCATCGTGAACAGGAGTGAATTAATCCTGTTTGGTATGCTAGTCCTCCACAGGGCATGCACCTAAATTTACTCACACCAATTTAAAGTTGCCAATCAGTCTTCAGAGTGTAGATGGAAATTGAAATATTCAGAGATAAAACCTGAACAGACAATAGAAGAACATGTTAAGCAGCCCAGGTTTTGAAACCAGGAACAAATCTGGAGCAGTGAGGCCACTGTGCTAAAATCTGAGAAACCATGCTGACCAAAAAAAAAAAAAAAATTGTAAAGGACATGTTTAGTTTTTATAAGAAGGTGTTGTGGCGGGCGGCCAGGGCGCTTATGCGGCGGGACGCCTCAACAATGGAATGACCGGGGAAGAGAGCATATTCAGGACATGATCTACCCCAGAACACTAGAGGGCCACAGGTTTGGAGCATGGAATCTCAACCCCGCTGGGGTCGGTGGCCAAAACCAGGGGGCGACTGGACATTTGCTGAACCCTGTTTGGCAGCACTTCCGCCACACCTGGAAGTGGTACTGGAAGAAGGTTGAGTGCTTCCAGATGTCCTATAAAAGGAGCCAGCTGCCACTACTCAGGGAGCCAGAGTCGGGAGGATGAAAGACAAAGCTTACCGAGAGAGGAGTAGAGGAAGAAGGACTGGGAAAAGGAAGGAATGAAAGAACCGTGTTTGCAAACTTTGGTGCTGTAGTGTGATGTGCTCTGGGGAGGGAAGGAAAAGTGCTTTCCAGCTCTGAAATAAAGGGTGTTATATGCTGCACTTGTGTCTCTGCCTGTCTGTGTCAGGTTAGGGTGGCTGTACACACACCTGGTTTCCAGAGTGTTCTATAAAATGTAGTATGACTCCAAAGATTATCTATATGCACAGAAAGTTATATGAAATGCAAATACAAATGCTACTTGGATGCCTGTTATTTTACTACTAGGGGGCTCCGCCCCCTGCTCGCTTCGCTCGCCAACCCCTGGTGTTGGGAATGACAAAGAGCGTGATGTATGAATGAGATATAGAATAGTGTGACGGTGTAGATGATGCAAATAGAAAGCAAACAATAAAGTGTGTGGCACAGTGTAAAGGTTTATTTGAAAATTTCTTTGTACACGTCGTTTAAGTGTAAAAGGTAATTCCAGCTCAGAACTTGTAAGGTCAATGAAGATGGTTATTGTTGTGATCAGAGTCAAGTTTGTCAGAGCTTAGAAAGAGTTGTGTCTCTCCAGGAAGTAATGGAATGACTTGGGTATTTATGTTTTGCACATTAATATTTTTTTTTGACCTAATATAGTGCGTTGTGTTAAAAGGGGCATTTGGTCTAATGAGATTGCTGTTCCAAATCTCTCTGTAACTAAGTTGTCGCAGATAAAGGCTTGAGGAATTGTAATAATATGTGGCTGAAGTCCATCTGTATTGGTGAGTGTACCATCTCTCAGTTGTAATAAGTAATTGTTATGATTTGGTTCTGAACATCGTATCTTTTTTACTAACTGTATCTTTTGAAAACAATGCCAATTGTCTGCGTATTTTAAGGTGCACTGAACAATAGCTGAGTGCATGGCATCTGGAAGAATAGCTAAGCACTGTCTAAAATCTCCTCCTCATAAAAGTACCTTTCATCCAAATCGAATATTATTATTCATAAACGTTTGTAGAAGTTTATGAATGGTGTTGAGTAAGTGACTTAATGCCATTGTACATTCATCAATAATTAACATTTTTTCAAGACGGATGTCACGTGCAGTGCCACCGTTAATGTTCATAGTGGATACCGATTTGTAGGATCTAATGCAGTTGATAAAGATTTCACTTTCAGGTACATCGTTAGTTAGAAGCTTTTGTAGATATTCAGGATATGAATGTAAAGAAGGCAGTCTAATTTGAACCTTTTGACAACAACGTGTAAATGTATTACTTGTATTGCCAGTTGTTTCTTCAGGGAAGTGAACTGAATGACAATGATTGCAAATGACATTCATTAATCCGAATGAATTTTCCTTGTGTATGTTTTGCTTGTGCCGTTTGAGAGGCGCGTTGTTGCATGTGTAGTATTTGGGACGTGTTGTTTTGGAGCTGTAATCGATTTGCCTGTGCTGTGTGAGAAGCCTGTTGTAGCCTTCCTTGCCGTTAACGTATGTCTGAGACGGGAGGTGTTTCGTTTTGAATCCGTGACTGTTGCGATGCAGCACTTTGATTGACAGCTTGCGTCATGTGGATCTAGGATGTAGATTTGTGCATATTTGCGTTGTTGATTTGTTTCAGGTTGTAATTTTCCAATGCGATGCAGTGCAAATGAACTATTGTAGGATCTAATGCAGTTCATAAAGTTTTTACTTTTAGGTACATCGTTAGTTAGAAGCTTTAGTTGAGCTTTGCGTTTTTGGAGTCGAGACATTTTTTCTTTTCGAAATATGGATAAGTAATAAGGAGTATTGCACTCACTGTTAATATGGAGCCTTTTCTGCGGTTGAACGGTTAATAGTGCCTTATTGTAATGAGATCCACCTATGCTGCATAGCCGTCTATTTTGTTGTTTCTTTCGTGTTCGTGTGTTTGTTCCTGTTATCCTTTCCTTTTCGTTTTGTACCCGTGACCGTGTATTCATGACTTGTTTCTTTCTCAGCATGCGAAATATGGATAAGTAATAAGGAGGATCGCAGTCACTGTTAATATGTTTCCTTTTCTGCAGTTGAACGGTTAATAGTGCTTTATTGTAAGGAGATCCACCTATGCTGACACCTATGCTGTCTAGTGTGAAGGTGTTGACGTTCACTTTAGAATATGTGGCTTTGGGTGTCACTTCTTATGGATGTGTGTGTGTGTGGGGGGTGGGGGTGAGGATTGTTGTTGCGCGAGCGTCTTCTTTCTTTTTGTGTTCCTGTGTCTTGTTGAATCCCCCTCTTTGTGTGTGTCCCGTCCCTTGCTTGTAGGGTCTGTGGGGTGGTTTTGTGTTCTTTTTTTTGTGTTCCATGGGCTTGTTGAATCCCCCTCTTGGTGTGTGTCCCGTCCGGTGCCTGTAGGGGGGGGGTTGCCTTGCTGTTGTGCGCGAGCCTCTTTTTTTTTTTTTTTTTTTTGGGTCTAGTTTCGTGTGCAATGTGTTTCGTGCTTTGCCTGCGTTTGACTACTTTTTTATGTGCCTTTTCCTTTTTTCGGTGCTCGTTGCGCGTCATTTCTCCTTTTTTGTCTTTTTTCTGTGCTCACTCCTTTTTTCTGTGGTCTTGTCCGTCTCTCGCGGCCCCTCATCCACCACTCGCGGCATCTTTTGTCCCCCTCTCGCGGCTCCTCATCCGCCTCTCGCGGACTCTTTTTGCGCCTGCGCAGTATGTCTTTTTGCAGCTACGGCCCATTGCCGGATGTGCCTGCGTCCATCATCCGGTTTAGCATTCTCGGTTAGTAATATGGATATAAAGTAAGCTGTGATTGATTGATTTACTAATGAACTATGCATTGACCGTCACCAATAAGTGTAGCATACTTGGTACAAATACTTTTAAACAATAAGTCTCTGGTTTCATCCTTATGATCTGTATTATAAATGGTGCACATATTTTGTGGGAATGAAACTAGGGTAGCTGGAGAATAACCCAATTGGCATAGGTGGAATTTGCAAGATAAACATGGACAGCAACCCAGGCTAGAATGTGAACCCTTTAGTGCCTTGCCCAGGGTTGGTCCCTGACTTGCTGCCAGGATGGGATCCAGCTTAAAATGGATTCATCAGGTTCAGTTTATAGTATCAAAATTGTCACAGAGTACAGTGAAATTCGTATCTGCATGTGCTAATCAACATGGAACATGTCCCCCCTCTCCGGTGCCATGATTAGTGAATATACCTAAATGTCTCAGAACACATTTGTTATAGTGGACATCATGTTGAGATTCAGTCCAAGTCTTTAGAATTTATTCATAACGAAGCTTGTCCTTTAATTTAAAAGTGAAAATTTTTTAAATTTCAAATTTCTGGAAATATTTAAATCAATGGTTGGTTCAGTAAATGGATACATGGGTATTTTGTTTTCTGTTTATAATTTTGAATTTAAGGTATTTATGCATTATAAAAAAACATATACTTATATAGATCCTTTTCAAATCTAATTAACCATTTTGACTTCTGAACAAGCACACTTCATGATGTCACTAGTCTTCAATATTTGCTTTTCTATACTATTCAATTGCAAATGATACATACAGTATTGTACTCTAACATAGTAAAAGAAACATTATAGATGACTGTATCATATTATTTCCTTTAAAATCAAAAAAATATATACTGATTACACCCATTCATCCATGTATTCATCCATCCTTCCATCCATCCGTCCATCCATGCACACCTGCTTGTCCTGAGCAGGCTCACAGGGAAGTTGGAGTCTATCCCATCAAGCATCGGAAGATAGGCAGGAACAATCTGTGGACAGGGCGTCAATGCATTAAGGGTGAACACACTCACACACCAACACACCCTAAGGTCAACTTAGCAACACAAATTCACCACTCATGGATACACTTTACAAATCTAACTTTTTTCCTTACTGGTGTTTTTGGGAGTTGGAGCCCTGTAGGCTCCAAAGATGCCAGTGAAAGAAAGGGCTCCTTACCCCATACTAAACCAGCTGAGAATCACAGAGCCATCTTGAACTACTGTCTCACACCTCTAAGGACTCATGTTCAAGATCCTGCCTAACTAATGTTTGAGCAGTGTCATTACATTCTCTAGGTGTCTACAAGTATATTTTGTGGTAACTGCTACTTTCACCCACACCCCAAATACTTATTTTATGCCTAACTGACATAGTATGGATGTGTGTAAATGGGTTTGCTTAGCATGCCATTCATGCTCATATCCTGCTTTGCTTCCCATACTGCTTGACAATACTCTAGCTTCTTATGAATGGATGAAATGCAAAACAAAAATCTACCATACGATGAATGTACTGTAACCCCCCCCCCCCCCCCCCCCATTAATTTTAATATTACATATCTGTCTGAAAGGGAAGACCCGTTGGGAACACTGTTTTAGGCTGATATAAATAGATGTTGCATTCAGCAATTCACTCTGGGTAACGACATCTTTGTTTTCTGTCAACGCATCTTTATTCCACTGAAATCCTTAACAAGGGTCTCCATCACAGAGTAGTTTGCATCATGTAATAAATAGCAGCCAATCAGATTTTACAGCAGCCACAGAAATCAAAAAATAGCTTTGCCAGATGGATTGATGCAGCAAAGGAAAGAGTATGAGTGAGTCAGACAAATCAATGTGTGGAAAAAATTCTATTATGGGAAGAAAATTGTGAAGTAATAAGCTAAAATAAAAGAAACTAAGATACTAAAAGTGAGCAAATTCTTAAATGCAGGATGCAAATGTGAATGTTGTTCCTTTGGAATCCTCTTTTACATTTTCTCTGTTACATATGTGGGCTCCTTTTCTTTCTCAGTTTATTCCTTTCGGTTTCATCTGAGTTATTTTAAGCATTTTACTTTGAAGAAATCATTCTTTTCCCCTGAAGTGCCATACAAATTCAGAATGAGCAGAAATTGCAAATACTCAAAATGATGTTGTCACTGATGTCATTCATTGTATTAAGAAACCTTATGATGATTGACCCTTTGTGAATAGGGCATCCAAGTCCATGGACTGTGCTTTTATAAAACGGAAAGTGTACACCAGCAACCAGGTGTTTGGTTCTGGGATTTGACAGCTTTGCTTTATCCCTCTGTGTTCTTGTGGATTTCCTCTGTGAAGCTGATTTCTCCTAAAAGTCCAAATACACAGTTTCTGGCAAATCAAAATCAAACTCCACTGTCCTGGTTTCTACCAGGTTTAGATTCTCAGACAGTTCTTTATAGCATTATACGAGGGACGTTTAAAAAGTTTCCGCACTTTTTAAACTCTATTTATTAAGAATTTCAAAAATAAATTACATAGTCACCTTACTCTGCAATGCAATTTTCCCCACGTCATACCAACTTTTTAATGTCATCAGCAAAATAAAGTTTTTGGTTGAGCACGTAGCCACTGATGCAACCGCTGCTTTCACATCATTCTTTGTGGTCGTGGCTGTAGCTGGATGTCCAGAGCGCTCTGCATCCGCCACACTAGTACAGCCATTTTCGAACATTTCAATAGACTCATAGACGATTCTACAAGACAGAACATTTATCCCCATACTGAGCACACATGCGGTGATGAATTTGTGCTCCCAACACACCTTCTGCCCACAAAAGCATATGACAGAACGCTGTTCCTTTTTGGTGCAATTTAAGTTTCGTAGCCATCTTCACCACAGGGTGACAACTCTTATGCTAAACTGAAAGGGTAGCTGGCTTGCCAGACAGAACTAGTCACATGACACTCTCAGACACGACCAATTACTACTCCTCCCGCCTTCACCATTTCCAACAAAAATATAAAAGTGCGGAAACTTTTTGATAGTCCTCTGTATATAACACATTATATATGCTTCTAAATAACTGGGACGTGACTCACTTTTGGGTTGCTGGCTGCTGTTAGTGGGTCATGAGTTGCTATTGTTTATGTTGGTAGTGGGTCATTGTGGGTGGCGGTGGATTGCGAAGTGGATCTCATGATCATGCTTGATTAAAGAAGGGGGACCCCTCCCATGCTCTGATAGTTGTGCTGGAGCCACCAAGATTGTACTTGATTTGCAAGGAGAAACCAGTGGGTCACGAACACACTTACAATATATGGGAAATATTGGGTTGCAACACCATAAAGTTTCAGAAATACTGTATTATAGGACATCACTGACTTTGACTAGAGTCAATAAGAGGCTAGTGGGAACAAAAGATATGTCCATTTTTTTACCGTGAATTATTTAATTTTTTTTTCTTTTCTTTATGTGTTCTTTTCCCTTGTAGCTTTTCTTACTCCCACACTTCTCATAGTTCATTTAAGTTTCTATATGCACTTCTGTCACCACTCTCCATGCCCCTTTCCTGTGATTCTTGGCCTGATTCCTAAGAGCACCCCAGTTTCCTTTGGTGTATTATGAACTCATTGTGTTGTTCCATACTCAAGTAAAGTAAAAATACTCTCAGATCATACATTAACAGAGTGTTTCTACTTCATTACTATAAAACGCTGCTTTTCTCTATGTGTTAATAATATCTATTTTCACTTGCATAGATTTTTTACCATTTTTGCATTGCTGCCATTATTTTGTCACTTTGTGTGTTTGTTTTCCTCTGGGAGTCACAGCCTGGTGTGGTGCCTTTTTGCAGCTGTGGCATGTAATGTTGCACGATAAATAACATCATCACAGCTGCACTATACAAGGTAGACGCATACATTTAGCACTATTCATTCTTGAATTTGCTGAAGATAAGACCCAGTGAGAGGCTACAAAGAGAGAACACAAATAATTCTGGTTTTGACTCGTGTTTCACTTTGACTTGGCCTTTTTATTGACCCTGGTGCTGTCTTAAAAGATTTTGAATAACTGTTGTGAGCACAGGAAATGCTTGTCCTGAAGAACTTGAAAAAATGAAAGGACTGGGAAAAGAGACACAGATTTGGCAAAACAAAAAACTAGTTGGAGAAAAATTCCATGATCAAAAATTGGACAGGTCTTTAGTTGTTTTTATCCAGCATCTTGGCGCTTGTGATAGTGCAGCGCTCCATTAAACAGTCTCAGGAATGATGTCATCTCAAAAAGTGCTGCTATTAATAATGTGACCAGGAAAGAGAGTTGTAGCCAACAACAAAACAAATGGTGCGAGAGACAGGAAGCAGAATGGCACCATGATGACATCACCAAACAAAATAAAAAATATAACCATTTAAATATTGATTAAAAACAAAAAATAATAATGAATCCTTGGATCCAAAAACATAAAGTTCTAATATGAATGACCTTTTGTGTTCAGACCTTTGCTAATGATATCAACTTTTATATTGTTTAGCCCTGTAAAAAAAGATTACACCTGATCTCTGCTACTCAAAATTCAAAATGTGTCAAATAGGACACGCTGTTGCAACTTGATACACTTTATTAATTTTTCTTGGTCTGAAACTTTTCTCTGACTTCTGCTAAACTTTTCTGTATGTATTTGTGAGCAAATAATTTTAAACATAGGTAACCGCCACCTTATCGTGGTGGAGGGGTTTGCGTGTCCCAATGATCCTAGGAGCTCTGTTGTCTGGGGCTTTATGCCCCTGGTAGGGCCACCCAAGGCAAACTGGTCCTAGGTGAGGGATGAGACAAAGAGCGGTTAAACAAACTTCCTATGATGGAAAACAATTTTGGACGGCGTTTTCCCTTGCCCGGACGCGGGTCACCGGGGCCCCACTCTGGAGCCAGGCCTGGAGGTGGGGCTCGATGGCGAGCGCCTGGTGGCCAGGTCTGCACCCATGGGGCTCGGCCGGGCACAGCCCGAAGAGGCAACGTGGGTCCCCCTTCCCATGGGCTCACCACCTATGGGAGGGACCAAGGAGGTCGGGTGCAGTGTGAGTTGGGTGGTGGCCGAAGGCGGGGACCTTGGCGGTCCGATCCTCGGCTACAGAAGCTGGCTCTTGGGACGTGGAATGTCACCTCTCTGAAGGGGAAGGAGCCTGAGCTAGTGCGCGAAGTTGAGCGGTTCCGGCTAGATATAGTCGGACTCACCTCGACGCACAGCTTGGACTCTGGAACCAATCTCCTTGAGAGGGGCTGGACTCTGTACCACTCTGGAGTTGCCCCCGGTGAGAGGCGCCGAGCGGGTGTGGGTATACTTATTGCCCCCCGACTTGGAGCCTGTACATTGGGGTTTACCCCGGTGGACAAGAGGGTAGCCTCCCTTCGCCTTTGGGTGGGGGGACGGGTCCTAACTGTTGTTTGTGCGTATGCACCGAACAGCAGTTCGGAGTACCCACCCTTTTTGGAGTCCCTGGAGGGGGTGCTAGAGGGCATACCTTCTGGGGACTTCCTCGTTCTGCTGGGAGACTTCAATGCTCACGTGGGCAATGACAGTGAGACCTGGAAGGGCGTGATTGGGAGGAAAGGCCCCCCCGATCTGAACCCGAGCGGTGTTTTGTTATTGGACTTCTGTGCTCGTCACGGATTGTCCATAACGAACACCATGTTCAAGCATAGGGGTGTTCATATGTGCACTTGGCACCAGGACACCCTAGGCCTCAGTTCGATGATCGACTTTGTGGTCGTGTCGTCGGACTTGCAGCCACATGTCTTGGACACTCGGGTGAAGAGAGGGGCGGAGCTGTCAACTGATCACCACCTGGTGGTGAGTTGGCTTCGATGGCGGGGGAGGATGCCGGTCAGGCGTGGTAGGCCCAAACGTGTTGTGAGGGTCTGCTGGGAACGTCTGGCAGAGCCCCCTGTCAGAAGTAGCTTCAACTCCCACCTCCGGCAGAACTTCGACCACATCCCGAGGGAGGTGGGGGACATTGAGTCCGAATGGGCCATTTTCCGTGCCTCTATTGTTGAGGCAGCTGACCGCAGCTGTGGCCGTAAGGTGGTCGGTGCCTGTCGTGGCGGCAATCCCCGAATCCGTTGGTGGACACCGGCGGTGAAGGATGCCGTCAAGCTGAAGAAGGAGTCCTACAGGACCCTTTTGTCCTGTGGGACCCTGGAGGCAGCTGATAGCTGATAGCAGGCCAAGCGGAATGCGGCTTTGGTGGTTGCTGAGGCAAAAACTCGGGCGTGGGAGGAGTTTGGGGAGGCCATGGAGAACGACTTTCGGACGGCTTCGAGGAGATTCTGGTCCACCATCCGGCGTCTCAGGAAGGGGAAGCAGTGCAGTGTCAACACTGTATATGGTGGGGATGGTGCGCTGCTGACCTCGACTCGGGACGTTGTGGGTCGGTGGGGGGGAGTACTTCGAAGACCTCCTCAATCCCATTAACATGCCTTCCAATGAGGAAGCAGAGCCTGGGGACTCAGAGGTGGGCACCCCCATCTCTGGGACTGAGGTCACTGAGGTGGTCAAAAAACTCCTTGGTGGCAGGGCCCCGGGGGTGGATGAGATACGCCCGGAGTTCCTCAAGGCTCTGGATGTTGTAGGACTGTCTTGGTTGACACACCTCTGCAACATCGCATGGACATCAGGGACAGTGCCTCTGGATTGGCAGACCGGGGTGGTGGTCCCCCTCTTTAAGAAGGGGGATCGGAGGGTGTGTTCCAACTACAGAGGGATCACACTCCTCAGCCTCCCTGGAAAAGTCTATTCAGGGGTCCTGGAGAGGAGGATCCGTCGGATAGTCGAGCCTCGGATTCAGGAGGAACAGTGTGGTTTTCGTCCTGGTCGCGGAACAATGGACCAGCTCTATACCCTTAGCAGGGTCCTGGAGGGTGCATGGGAGTTTGCCCAACCAGTCTACATGTGTTTTGTGGACTTGGAAAAGGCATTCGACCGTGTCCCTCTGGGAATCCTGTGGGGGGTACTCCGAGAGTATGGGGTACCGGACCCCCTGATAAGGGCTGTTCGGTCCCTGTACGATCAGTGCCAGAGCTTGGTCCGCATTGCCGGCAGTAAGTCGAACCCGTTTCCAGTGAGAGTTGGACTCCGCCAGGGCTGCCCTTTGTCACCGATTCTGTTCATAACTTTTATGGACAGAATTTCTAGGCGCAGCCAGGGCGTTGAGGGGGTCCGGTTTGGTGGGCTCAGGATTGGGTCACTGCTTTTTGCAGATGATGTTGTCCTGTTTGCTTCATCAGGCCGTGATCTTCAGCTCTCTCTGGATCGGTTCGCAGCCGAGTGTGAAGCGGCTGGGATGAGAATCAGCACCTCCAAATCCGAGACCATGGTCTTCAGCCGGGAAAGGGTGGAGTGCCCTCTCAGGGTTGGTAGCGAGATCCTGCCCCAAGTGGAGGAGTTCAAGTATCTCGGGGTCTTGTTCACGAGTGAGGGAAGAATGGAGCGTGAGATCGACAGGCGGATCGGTGCGGTGTCCGCAGTGATGTGGGCTCTGCATCGGTCTGTCATGGTGAAAAAGGAGCTGAGCCATAAGGCAAAGCTCTCAATTTACCAGTCAATCTATGTTCCTACCCTCACCTATGGTCATGAGCTATGGGTAGTGACCGAAAGAACGAGATCGCGAATACAAGAGGCTGAAATGAGTTTCCTCCGCAGGGTGTCTGGGCTTTCCCTTAAAGATAGGGTGAGAAGCTCAGTCATCCGGGAGGGACTCAGAGTAGAGCCGCTGCTCCTCCGCATCGAGAAGAGTCAGATGAGGTGGCTCGGGCATCTGATCAGGATGCCTCCTGGACGCCTCCCTGGTGAGGTGTTCCGGGCACGTCTAACTGGGAGGAGGCCCCGGGGAAGACCCAGGACACGCTGGAGGGACTATGTCTCTCGACTGGCCTGGGAACGCCTTGGGATTCTCCCGGAAGAGCTAGAAGAAGTGGCTGGGGAGAGGGAAGTCTGGGCATCTCTGCTCAAGCTGACTGCCCCCGCGACCCGACCTCGGATAAGCGGGAGACAATGGATGGATGGATGGATGGATGGTAAAGGAGAAGAAGCAAAGTCAAAGATATGTGCCGGGGTCAGAACCAAGGCAACAAATCAATAATTTGTTAATGTTAAACAAAAATCAAAGGTGAAATTCAGAAACTAGTTAGGGATCCATTAAGAGATTTGTAAATAAAGAGCACAGCAAAATATTAAGTGAATTTTGAACACGAATAAGCACTTAGCGCCTAATGATGACTTTTATAGAGTCGAGTCATGATGGCACATGCTGTGCACTCCCGGATCTTTCTTTGACTGAAACAATCAGCAACCGAAATGGATTTTGGCTTGTGCAGATAAGTATTGTGTACCCATCTAGCACAAACTTTACAGTATCCCAAGTCATCATACACTATGACATGTGCAGATACTTAGCTGATATCCTAATGTGCAGCAACAGCTGACAACATCATCCTTCGTGTTTCTCTGACAAAGGCATTCACCATGTTGATGTGGGCTTGTCTGTGTGACGTGATGATTGACTAGATTGAGCTTTGCTGGTTGCACTTGTTCCTTCCGCTTTATGCCTTTCTACTTTTTCATAAATGTTTTGTTGAGTCATGTTGTTTTCACTTCCATACTGAGCCAACATCCTTCAGTGAATTTCTACAGGTTTCATTCACTCTGCCCAAAGCAATCTCATTATGGCACGTTGTTCAACAATGGTGCAATCCTGCAGCAGAGCATCCATGTTCATTCGACGTTAGCTTTAACTAGACTAATGGCATGTTCAGACTACCCATAAGACATTGTGAACATGTTGTATTGCGTAAGTTTCTGTCTGTCGCGGTTACTGCATAATTTTCAAATTGCCTTTACTTTTTGATTTATTCTTGTATTTGTTTTATTTTTAAATAAAGTGAAAACAAATTCCAAACACACACCTCGCCCTTAAATAAAATGGCTGCCTGAACATCTCAATACACATTGTACACACACATGCATGTTTAGAAATTATACAACATTATACTGATGGCTGAGGTTGTCAGTGAATGAAATCTGAAATATAAACAAAACAAAAATATTTTTTTTTCTACTTGACAAACTTACCAAAGAAAACCATTCAAAAGTAAAAATAATATTTTAATCCTAATAGCAAGAAAAAAAACAACTTCATTAACCAGGCTAGAGCGCATAAGCATAAAATAAAACATCCCAATATCGTCAAAGCTGCATAATCCAGCTCAGTGTAGCAATGACCAAAACTGATTGTGGATGTAGTTACCAAAAATGCAAGTGGTGAAAGAAAAGAAAGGATATAATGTGCCACGAAAAGGATGTAGTGCATAGTCTTGTGGTTAATACAAGCAATTAACTTTGTTTGCTGAAGCTGAGTTTGGTTTCCACAAGCTATTGCAACCACTGTATGTCACTGAATGATCCAGGATTTTCTTTGGGACCCTTTGGGTGCTCATACAAAGGTTGCCCGAGAAGTGGGTGTGGAGGATATAAAGAACAATGCCTTTCATTTTGCCTTAAAGAAATTTTAAAGCGGTGTTTCTTATGCTCACCTCTTTTTGCCTTCTTTTATTATTATCATGCTCCTAATCAGTGTAATAATTTTTCAAGGCTAAAAGAGGACAGCAGATGACAATGAATTGCTTAAACTGAAATTTCTAACATTTCTATTTAATTTTGATTTTGTAAATGGTGATTCCCTGACTCTGAGAAGTGCAGGTATTAAAAAGTCATGGCTCTCATACCTGCCTCTGTTTTGCCTTTAAGCATTTTAATTGATGGGAAGGTGCGCAGTTTTTCTTTTCTTTTGCTTTCAAACTACAATCAGGAAGACTTCAATGTGCAGTTGCCTCAGTTTTCTGTTATAACTTGCCACCATAGGAGATGATTCAATGGGGGGTATTTCAGTGATGTGGAAGATTAAAGGCAATGAAAACCTGAAAACAAAAAAGAATACTTCTGAATTATATCCAGAGGGATTTTGTCAGCTTAAAGAAGGAAGTTGGGCTGAATGGTTGGTCTACCATTCTCTTTAAATAACTTAGATATTTTTAAAAGGGTAAAACGTGCAAGGCAGAAACTGGCTTTTCATGTAATGCCATCACTCATTACACAAATTATTCATTTATTCTTCTAATTTCTTAACCCACCTAAGCCGTCTATGAGGCTGTAGTAGGCCAGAACCTATTGGAGGAGATTTTGGAGGAAGGCAGGAATGAATCTTGAACAGGGTGGCAGTCAGTCATACACACAGAGTCATCAATTAACCTTGGGATCCATCCATATTCAAAAGTACTTAATCCATTTCAGTACTGTGGGGCAGTCACCTATACTGACAACATGGGGCAAAGATAGGAATCATGCCACTCCCGCTCTCACTTCATCTCTTACATGCACCTTTAGGATGTGGGAAAGCAATCTAAATAGTCACATTAACACTGAGAGAAGGTGCATACTCCACACAAGCAGTAACTGGACCAGTATTCAAGCCACTGTGCCAACCATCAATCAATAAACTCGAATGTCTATCCATCCATTATCAGACTTGCTTAATTAAATTGCAATGCTGTGTAGACCAATCAAATGTGCTGTAGTTGATCAAATAGCTTTAAAATACCTGGACTGGAACAACATCCAGATGGGGTATTTAGCAGTTCATAAATCATGGATGAACTAGGGCAAGTGAATATAAAAGTGTGTTTAATTTTATAAACTAAAGAGACAAAGTGCATTCATAATTAGGAATTTTCTAAATAAATACTGGCTTAAAAACAAAACCAACAGTGTTGGGGAGCATAATAAATAATTAAAACAGGCAGAACAAGATGTTCAACTCTTTGATGGTTGCCTACAAAGTAGTCAATGGGCCTAAGTATATGGAGATACTCGTGAGGTGTGCTAGTGAACAGTGCCTGGTTTGACACCTCTACATGGCATCAAATCGCAGTTCAGACTTTTTTAATCAGTATCAGAATCAGAATCAGAATCTGATTTATTGGCTACGTATGCACGTATACAAGGAATTTGACTCCGGTTTTAATGACTCTCCAATTATAAGTTACATAATTGACATTCACACAACAGTTAATCACATGCCTGAGATTAAATAAAAAAAGCACAAGACTGAGAATATAAATATATATATAAACATATTGTGATGGACGACCGGCTACAGACTCCGGTCACCACCCCCAGGCCGCTAGGAGGAGCCCTCCGGACAGCATGATGGTGCCCCGAGTTCCAGCAGGGCCTCATGGACTTTGTGGTTTATATACACAGCCCTGCTGGATACCTTGGGGACCACCGGGAGTCGCTGTAGGGGAGCTAGTGGGCTCTTGCATGCCCTATAAACCGGGAGTGCGTCATCATCACGTGACCAGAGGGAACGACGTGCTCCCGGGGTGAAGAAGAGGACTGTTTACCCTGACCCGGAAGGAAATGGACTTGTGGGTTTTGCCAGGAACCACTTCCGGGTCAGGGAATATAAAAGGACTATGAGAAAGCCCAGACACTGAGCTGAGCTGGGAGGTAGGGTGGCGAAGTGTCTGGGCGAGGAGGAGTGATTTATTGTTAGAGAGAATAGTGATTTATGAGTAGTGTGGTGTGGAGAGTGCTTTGTGCACGTGACTGTAAAAATAAAGAGTCTTATACTTTTACCTGGTGTTTAGAGTGGTACCTGAGGGTTCAAGAGGTGGACAAAGCCTCGATCTGTTACACTGGCGTAGTCGGCAGGATACTCTGGCTGTCCGGTGGCAGAGGATCTGCATTTAATATAACTTTTGTAGTAACAGAGAACCCTACGAAGGTCCCTCTTGAAACAGCTGTGAGCCGTCCTTTACAGCAGACTATGGGGAAGAAATCTGGGAAGAAGACTGGAGCTAGCCAGAAGACTTTGGTCCCAGATGGGCTGGAGACGCTATGGTCTTACCTGACAGGCGGTGAGGAAGACCAGGAGCAGCTTAAGGCCGAGCAAACCCGAGCGGGGCAGCAGCCGGAACGTTGCCGGATGGCAACTCAAGAAGATTATTACAGGGAGTTGGAGCGAGACCGCATACGTTCCGAGGTATGTGCTGGTAAAATGCCCGAACCGCCGGGACCTTGTTATTCTCTTTTTGCAGAGGCCGGTCTGTACGAAGTGGACAAGGAGCACGCCCGCCTCATACCTAGGCAAGATGGCCGCCATAAGAAGAAAGCGAGCCTGTCTGGGAGTACGCAGAAAGGAAGCCCATATGCCGACAACGTCCACGTGACCTCGCACGACAGCGACCAGGAAGAAGGTCACTTTGGAGCCTTCGGTGAGGTCAGTGCTTCCCCGACGAGTCGGAGCTCCCTGAAGGGCAAGGGGGCGGCAAGCGATGCAGCGCTAACTTTAAACGAAGGTAAAGAGGGGCGGGAAGTGACTGTACGGTCTGCCGACAAAGTTAAAGAGGCATACCGCAGCCAGCCGCGGGAGGCTACCTGTTCCTCTTCGGACTCCAAGTCCCAGAAGCCTGTGCGAAGCCCAGCAGAGCACGTGCCAGGAGCGGACGTACTCATTGGCTCCCGGCCGGAGGGTGAAGGAAACAAGGAAGTAACCTTGCCTCCGGCCGAGATAACTAACTTTATAAACTTGCGGGAGCTCGAGAAATGTCTCGAGCCCCTTTACACTTTCTTACAGACTCTAGAGGAACTAAAGGAGCGTGTGGAGGAGCTGGGAGCTACAGCCGAAGCGCCGTTGACAGGACTGCAAGAGTACCTACGGCGATTAAGCCGTGAAGCCCCGGCCTCGATTGATTCAGCGGTACAGGTGAGTGATTTCTGTACCGTATATAATAAGGGGACACAGGGCGAGCCGACACCGAGTTTAATTAGTAGTGGGTGTCAAAGCACTGTGAACCCGACAATTGAGCGTGCTACTATGACTGACTGGTCGGGGGAGGAAGCGATCGTTCCGGGGCATGCGTGTGACGTGGCCTGCCGGAGCGAGTCGCCACTCCAGACCCCGACCGGTAAAATAAGGGGGTTACCGTTGGTTACCGGATTGGCAGGGGAAGTGCCGATCTCCCTGGTACAGCTGAATAGTGCTGTTACCCGGAGTGATGCGGTACTAATGACGCCGCCTCTGAAAGTACACAGGACAACGGGCGTGCAAACAGCAAAGAGGCTCTCTCTTTTCCATAGAGAGCCTCACGCTGTGCACAAGCCCCAGAGTAAGCAGGAGATCCCCGAAATAAAACGCGGGTCTCCTGACAAGGTAAAAAAATGGGCAGAGAGCAGCAAAGCGGCCGTTAACCCCTCCTTGGCGGAGGAAAGGGTGGAGCTGACCTAATTCCCGAGATGTTTCAGGTCTCGGGAAGAGAGGCCACCAGGATGACGTCGGCGGTGCTACAACTGCCGGCAACCGGGCCACGTGTGGCGACGTTGTCCCCGGAGGACAGGGGAGCGGTGGGATAGCAGATACACCGTTCCCCCAAGGTTCGCTGGGGGATCTCGACTACAGAACCACGGTCCGGATAACGCGTCCTCCTGGAGGAGGACGTCCCTCGCGAGAATTGACGCTCCGCCCCAGTTGTCGTCGCTAAGGGGGGGGGACTGTGATGGACGACCGGCTACAGACTCCGGTCGCCACCCCCAGGCCGCTAGGAGGAGCCCTCCGGACAGCATGATGGTGCCCCGAGTTCCAGCAGAGCCTCATGGACTTTGTAGTTTATATACACAGCCCTGCTGGATACCTTGGGGACCACCGGGAGTCACTGTAGGGGAGCTAGTGGGCTCTTGCATGCCCTATAACCCGGGAGTGCGTCATCATCACGTGACCAGAGGGAACGACGTGCTCCCGGGGTGAAGAAGAGGACTGTTTACCCTGACCCGGAAGGAAATGGACTTGTGGGTTTTGCCAGGAACCACTTCCGGGTCAGGGAATATAAAAGGACTATGAGAAAGCCCAGACACTGAGCTGAGCTGAGAGGTAGGGTGGCGAAGTGTCTGGGCGAGGAGGAGTGATTTATTGTTAGAGAGAATAGTGATTTATGAGTAGTGTGGTATGGAGAGTGCTTTGTGCACGTGACTGTAAAAATAAAGAGTCTTATACTTTTACCTGGTGTTTAGAGTGTTACCTGAGGGTTCAAGAGCTGGACAAAGCCTCGATCTGTTACAAAATATATATATATATATATATATATATATATAATATATATATATATTTATCCATCCATCCATCCATCCTCTTCCGCTTATCCGAGGTCGGGTCGCGGGGGCAGCAGCTTCAGCAGAGATGCCCAGACTTCCCTCTCCCCGGCCACTTCTTCTAGCTCTTCCGGGAGAATCCCGAGGCATTCCCAGGTCAGCCGGGAGACATCCCTCCAGCGTGTCCTGGGTCTTCCCCGGGGCCTCCTCCAGGTTGGACGTGCCCGGAACACCACACCAGGGAGGCGTCCAGGAGGCAACCTGATCAGATGCCTAAGCCACCTCATCTGACTCCTCTCGATGCAGAGGAGCAGCGGCTCTACTCTGAGCCCCTCCCGGATGATTGAGCTTCTCACCCTATCTTTAAGGGAGAGCCCAGACACCCTGCGGAGGAAACTCATTTCAGCCGTTTGTATTCGCGATCTCGTTCTTTCGGTCACTACCCATAGCTCATGACCATAGGTGAGGGTAGGAACATAGATTGACTGGTAAATTGAGAGCTTTGCCTTATGGCTCAGCTCCTTTTTCACCATGACAGACCGATGCAGAGCCCACATCACTGCGGACACCGCACCGATCCGCCTGTCGATCTCACGCTCCATTCTTCCCTCACTTGTGAACAAGACCATGAGATAATTGAACTCCTCCACTTGAGGCAGGATCTCGCTCCCAACCCTGAGAGGGCACTCCACTCTTTTCCGGCTGAGGACCATGGTCTCGGATTTGGAGGTGCTGATTCTCATTCCAGCCGCTTCACACTCGGCTGCGAACTGATCCAGAGAGAGCTGAAGATCATGGCCTGATGAAGCAAACAGGACAACATCATCTGCAAAAAGCAGTGACCCAATCCTGAGTCCACCAAACCGGACCCCCTCAACACCCTGACTGCGCCTAGAAATTCTGCCCATAAAAGTTATGAATAGAATCGGTGACAAAGGGCAGCCCTGGCGGAGTCCAACTCTCACTGGAAACGGGTTTGACTTACTGCCAGCAATGCGGACCAAGCTCCGACACCGGTTGTACAGGGACCGAACAGCCCTTATCAGGGGGTCCGGTACCCCATATTCCCAGAGCACCCCCCACAGGATTCCCAGAGGGACACGGTCGAACGCCTTTTGCAAGTCCACAAAACACATGTAGACTGGTTGGGCAAACTCCCATGCACCCTCCAGGACTCTGCTAAGGGTGTAGAGCTGGTCCACTGTTCCGCGACCAGGACGAAAACCACACTGTTCCTCCTGAATCCGAGGTTCGACTATCCGACGGACCCTCCTCTCCAGAACCCCCGAATAGACTTTTCCAGGAAGGCTGAGTGTGATCCCTCTGTAGTTGGAACACACCCTCCGGTCCCCCTTCTTAAAGAGGGGGACCACCACCCCGGTCTGCCAATCCAGAGGCACTGTCCCTGATGTCCATGCGATGTTGCAGAGACGTGTCAACCAAGACAGTCCTACAACATCCAGAGCCTTGAGGAACTCTGGGCGTATCTCATCCACCCCAGGGGCCCTGCCACCAAGGATTTTTTTGACCACCTCGGTGACCTCAATCCCAGAGATGGGGGAGCCCACCTTCAAGTCCCCAGGCTCTGCTTCCTCATTGGAAGGCATGTTAGTGGGATTGAGGAGGTCTTCGAAGTACTCCCCCCACCGACCCACAACGTCCTGAATCGAGGTCAGCAGCGCACCATCTCCACCATATACAGTGTTGACACTGCACTGCTTCCCCCTCCTGAGACGCCGGACGGTGGACCAGAATCTCCTTGAAGCCGTCCGAAATTCGTTCACCATGGCCTCCCCAAACTCCTCCCATGCCCGAGTTTTTGCCTTAGCAACCACCGAAGCCGCATTCCGCTTGGCCTACCGGTACCTATTAGCTGCCTCCAGAGTCCCACAGGACAAAAGGGACCGGTAGGGCTCCTTCTTCAGCTTGACGGCATCCCTCACCGCCGGTGTCCACAAATGGGTTCGGGGATTGCCGCCACGACAGGCACCGACCACCTTACGGCCACAGTATACACATATATATATATATATATATATATAGTTATATATTTACAGTATATACATATGTATATGCATATAAAGTACAGAATGCACCTCAGTGCAAGAAATGCTGTAATAAAAAATTAAAAAAATACAAGTATTAACAATACATATTTGTGAACAGTACTGTATTGCGAGATCCTGGGAGGCCTGGAGGGATGAAAGTAAACATTTGTCAGCTTCATGGCCTGTGGGGAAAAAACTGTTCTTACATCTGTTTGTTTTGGCATATATTAATTTATAACTCCTGGCCGATGAAAGAAGTTTAAAAAAGGCTGTGGCCTAGGTGTGAGGGATCGGTGATGATTTTTCCTGCCTGTTTCATGACTCTGGAATAGTACAGGTCCTGTAAGGTAGGCAGATACACACCAATGATAGTTTTGGCAGACCTGACTATTCGTTGTACCCTGTTTTTGTCATATTTAGTCACTGATCTGAATGACACTGTTATGGAACAGACTCAATGACTGCTGCGTAAAACTGAATCAGCAGCTCATGTGGAAGGTTGAACTTCCTCAGCTGTCACAGGAAGTACATTCACTGTTGTGCCTCTTTTCTGATGGACACTACATTGGTCTGACATTTCAAGTCCTGGGAGATTATGGATCCCAGAAACTTGAAGGTTTCCACAACTGTCAGAGCAGTTTGAAGTATGAAGAGTTGGGATAATATTGTTGGATTTCTCGTAAAGGCCACTGTCATCTCCACAGTTCTGAGAGTGTTTAGCTCCAGATTGTTCTGACTACACCAAAGGGCCAGCTGCTCAACCTCCCATCAGTATGCAGGCCCATCACCATTCTTGATGAGCCCAATGATGGTTGTGTCATCCACATATTTGATCTATTTGACAGATGGGTCCATAGAGGTGCAGTCATTAGAGTAGAGGAAGAAGAGCAGTGTGGAGAGCACACATCCCTGGGGTGCAACATGTTAGGTGTGCGATAGTTAGATGCAAGTTTCTCAAGTTTCACCTGCTGCTTCCTATTGGTCAGGAAATTGGTGATTCATTGACAGGTGGAGCCATCCACAGTTAATTTATGCATGGCGGACGCACCAAGGTGCATGCGTACTACCACCGAGGCGCATGCGTACTGCGCCATGGCGCCCGCCCCAGAGTCAAACGCAGCGGCTTCCCAAAACGTGGCGGCTTCCCAGAGTAAGTAGATGGCGCCCAAATGACACAACCTGTAGGGTCAAACGCAGCGGCTTCCTAAAACGCGGCGGATTCCCACAGTCAGTGGGTGGCGCCCAAACAACACCACCTGAAAACTATACTTAATGAACGAAGGCGCCCACACAAAGAACCCACTTTAGTTCAAATAGGGTTATTCAATTAAATGGAAACTTTACCATGCCTATGACCTGTGAACTAAACCTGAGGTGAAGCGTGCACGCCAGGTTGTACAGCCGCCCGAAAAATGAACGAGCGCGCCCACAACACGCTTTTGACACAGCACAGGCAAAGGAGGCACGTATCCAAATGGAGGGAGCTCAATGATTAGTAATACAAACACGAGCCCGTATGGATACAAACAATGAACGAAGGCGCCCACACAAAGAAACCGCTTTAGTTCAAATAGGGTTATTGAATTAAATGGAAACTTTACCATGCCTACGACCTGTGAAATAAACCTGAGGTGAAGCGTGCACGCCAGATTGTACAGCCGCCCGGACGCTACCGCCCACACCACCGCATATACCCTCCATGATATTTCATCACGCAGCAGCTTCCCACCGAGGCGCATATTGCGCCGTGGCGCACGCCCCAGAGTCAAACGCAGCAGCTTCCCAGAGTCAGTAGGTGGCGTCCAAACAACACAACCTGTTCACTACACTTGCTCTAATCCAATATGCCAGTAATATAGATCACATAACGGTCACAGACTGAAACCTAGCGGCTTCCCCGACTCAGTGGCTGGCACATGAACACCACAACCTGTAAACTAAACTTGCTGTGCTCCACTCTGCCAGCAGTCGGTGTCAGCAAAGGCAACAGAATCACGTCTCCACAAAACGAAACCGCTTTAGTACAGATATGCGTATTTAATTAAATGACATTTCCCCAGACGCACCCACCCTCCATGATATGTCATCCATCCAAATATCGGACGGAACAGAAACTGATTGCCATTCTTTTATTTCCGATTCACTAGCGAATCACGGGCTTACTTGTTAGAGTAGAGGAAGAAGAGCAGTGTGGAGAGCACACATCCCTGGGGTGCACCCATGTTAGGTGTGTGATAGTTAGATGCAAGTTTCTCAAGTTTCACCTGCTGCTTCCTATTGGTCAGGAAATTGGTGATTCATTGACAGGTGGAGCCACGGATGGAAAGCTGGGTGAGTTTTGAATGGAGGAGCTCTGGGATTATTGTTTTGAAAGCAGAGCTGAACTCCACAAACAGAGTCTTGCATATGTCCCTAAGTTTTCAAGATGTTGCAGGATGTAGTGCAGATCTATGTTGACTGCATCATCCACTGACCAGTTCTCTCAGTAAGCAAACTGAAGAGGGTGCAACAAGGGAGCTGTGATGTTCTTCAAGTGAGCTAACACCAGTCTCTCAAAGGTCTTCATGACCACAAATGTCAGAGGAACAGGCCTGTAGTCATTCCGTTCTGTTATACTGGATTTTTTGAGGACTGGTATGATTGTGGCTTGTTTGAAGCATAAGGAAGCTTCACACAACACTAATGATTTGTTAGAAATCTGAGTGAAGACAGGGGTCAGTTGATTATGTGTAGCTCCTAGCCAGTGGAATGAGCTGCCCGTCTCCATCTAAACTACTGAAGCCCTCAACATGTTTTAGAAGTGTTTGAAGACTATTTTGTTCTGTGAATTTCTGTCTAATTGATAATAGCTTTGATGGGTTCTTATAACTAAAACCAATATCATATTATGTGACTTCTATTCAAAGGATATGTCTGACTTGCCAGCTGAGGCTGCTCATCTTATTGACGGACTGTGTCAATTTACAATTCACTGAAAATCACTGGACACATCAGATTCAGTGACAGCTTTTTAGCACAGTTGAACTTTGTCCACTTTTTGACATCCAGTAATGTGCTACCTGACAAAGCCAGTGTTGTACCAAGGTTTAACAGGAACAGCGAGCCACAATCTCAGCCTCTTTCTTTCTTTTTTCCATTCTGCCAGGATTCATAAAATATGAGACAACAGGCAGATGAGGTTCTCTTCTGTTTTTCTTTTGGAAATATTTTTTATTATTTCTCTCTATTATAAAAAAAATCTTGGAAGATTTGGAAGGAGACGATACATGATTTTCTCGGAGACACTTTAATGTCCAGCGAGAGACACTTTAACATCCCGCGAAACAAGGCAGTGAGAAAAAAGGTACAGCTACTGTACAGGCTTTAAAATGATCGACGTGCAGCACAACAAGTAGAACATGCAGCTCGACAGCAGCAGCAGCAAGCAAGCAGCTGATCCGACTGCATCTCCTTAGCGTGCGTTCATCCAACCCCCCCCCCCCCCCCTTAACAAAGCGAGCGGCAGAGACATGAAGTGGCTGGAAATGTTGTGACGATGATAGACCATTTTTGATGGACCCTTGGTGGCACTGGCAGGGGGTGGTTGAGTCAGTTTTAGTCAGGACCTCACCTCTACCTTGCTACAGTGGGTAGCCCTACCAGGACTACATGACTCTCAATGGCATCACTCATTGATCACACAAACCACTCTGCCATATTAAGGGACTGACTTAGTGGAGGAAGAGGAATAACCAAATAAGAAAAGTGCAACATTAAAAAGTGAATAAAGTCCCTAGCCTACCAGCGCCCACCCCACCCCATTCAGAGGTAAGTTAAAAAAAGGGGAAAAAAATGGCTCTAGCAGCATTCCTTATACATGCTGCTTAGAACCAAACAAGGGCAATTCTGTTTTCTAAAATTGATATAGTGCATGGAGAAATTAATATGAGCAACTGAAAATTCTAAAAGAAATAAATTATACATGTATATTAAGTTTCTCCAGGGAATTATTAGACACTGGTCTTGGTTTTTCCAGTGAGATGCGTGGAAGATCGGTTACTAATTAATAGGTGAAAGGGAGTACAATGAAAAATCAGAAAATAAAAAAATAACAGTGGAGAATAAAGAATAAACATATCCAAATGAGCTAAAGAGAGGTGGAAATGGAGGTCAATAAAGATGCAGCAGAAGGGTAGGACCAGCCTACATGAAAAAAGGAACCTGGGCACTTTAAGGGTGAATGAATTACAAACTAAGTCAGGGGCTATAATCATTAAATGCGGTTTTAAAGGTGTTTTATAAATACTATGGATAATTTTATATTAAATAAACTGGTGATTCAAATTTTTGGAGCAGTTTTTGATTTCTTTAAAGAATCCCAGTTCAAGGCAGAAGATAGGTGCAGATCAGAATCCTACTTAGCTGTAATAGGAAGAGGCTTTTTATCAACATCATATATCATTGAGATAGGTTTGAATTGAAACCTTGTTGTTGAAACAACATTGAAGAAAAAAATTACATAAGATAGGAGAGGACAGATAGATGCCACATGTTTTAAGGACCATCCTTATCTGTAGGTATAAGAAAAAGTGGAGTAAGATAGTGAACAGTTAGAGAGCCTGACTCTCCAAAAAGATTACTCGGTGTTTGAATATCCAAAGTGGACCAGCATGGATATGAGATGGGACACCCACCAATATTGAAAGCATAATTATGAAAGTTAGGGGTCTGTGAACTCCATTACTGCACAAAACACAATTATGCCTTGACTTTCGTAAAATTCTCAAGCAATATGAAATAATGAAAGGTAAGTTTGATACAGCTAGACTTCATTTGGTGTGAACTGAAAAAAATATCAGACAGACGCTGCGGCAGAGCTAGATTGGATTTGACAGAATACCAAGAAGGGAGTGAACAGGAAGGAAAAAAACAATGAGATAAAGTAATTAATTGTACAAAATGTAATTAAATGTATCTCATATGATGTAAGTTGCCTTGGATAAAGGCATCAGACAAATATAGTAAGTAAATGTGAATATAAGTGTAAACAATGGACACAAAATGAAGACTTAATGGTAAAGCTCAAAGTCTGGAAAGGGCACACTTCTGTCAACTCTGGCCACGATGAGAAAAAAAAATCTGATTTTCTCCACCTCGAGTATAAAGGTATCCTAATGATGCTAGTAATTTTGTAAGAGATCAAGAAAAAGTCTGATTAAAGAGTTGACTTTTTAGTAATTTTATGCAGTGTTCAGCTGTACTGACCTGCCGTATCTCTAATGAGTATGTATTTCAGATTTTTGGTGCATAAAAACAAAACACACTCTCATCAGTTCTTTAATACTTCAAACCCGGAATTTCTGAGCAAGCCAGTGTTATCTAATCTAACATTACAATTAAGAATGAATGATGACAAGCAATTCATAATATAAGATGGTGCTAGTTTGTTTAGAACCTTATGTTCTCTTGTGTTTTATTTGAATTTAAGCCAATGAATCATTCAGCAGAACTGTGTCAAGAAATGCTATAGTGGGCTTCTTAAAACCAACAGCAATATGCCTGCATAATGCCTCAATGTGACCGGGACTGGCAAGTCAGAAGTTTTTCGTTCTTTTTAAATTTTCCTCCTTTTTTACTCATTCTGGAGTGTGTTCAGACCATACTGTATGTGTGTGCGTGTGTTTGTGTGTGTGTATGTGTGTGACTGTGAATGTATATATATTGTCGCCTGCAGGGGGTGCACCAGCTCTCCACATCTGACACAGACACAAGACCCAAGTTCTTTCACAGACATAGGCTTTTATTCAGTTGTGGGAAACACATCCCAATAGTTTCCCACAAGCCAGCGCACTTTCTCTTCTTTGGCTTCTCTCTCTCTGCTTCTTTCTGTCCACCTCCACTTCTCCTCCAGCAGATTTCATCTTCTCCCTCCCAACTGTGGCTCCTGGAGCAGTAGCAATGGACATCTTTTATCCTGCACCCAGGAGTACTTCTGGTGGCCTGTTAGCGTGGTCCACAAGGACTTCCAGGTCAGACAGAAGCCCAACAAAGTAGTGCTCCACAGTCCCTGCAGCACTCCCTGGTGGCACCCACAGAACCCATGAAGTCATGTGGGAATCAAAGGCACTGCAATCCGGGGGGCTGTCATCTATTATAATGTGCCTTTCCTGTCTCTTTATCTATCTATTAATATCAAAGACTTAATAATCCTTAAATTAGTCTGGTATTTTGGATTATGGGGACATTATAAGGGAATTGTATTTACATCATAAATGTTTACCTGTTTCTCTAAAATGTTCTTATATTCCTTCATCTGACAAGGCAGAACAATCATCAGGCCTAAAGAATCCCATACTATTACAGATCCCCTTTCATGTTTATCAGTTGACTAGAGACATTGTCAATTGAAGGCATCCTTTGGTTTTCTACAAACATAAACCTGTCTGATTGTAAATAATATAAAAGATTACTCATCAGAACATATTATTTCTTTTCATAGATCTGCAGTCCAGATTTTGTGTTCCTTCCACTAGGTTATGTACCTTTAAGCATTGTCCTTGAGTACAAGGTGTTTCTCAATGGCAATCCTGCCATAAACCGCTGTTTTGTCATGCTCAAAGATTAGCTTTTGTTGAGACTGGGTCACCAAGGTACTGATTCAATACTGTGATGTATATTCAGACCATACTTTGGTGGCACTTAGCAGCTGTGAGGTGTCGGTGAGCTTTGACTTGCAGTCACTGTTTCTCTTTGCTTTGCAGTTTTTCCATGTTTGATAAATGCTGTCATGGTTATTGAGGCTATTCCTCTTGACACATGAAGTAATTCTGCACCTTTTGTGACAGAATCACTTGCATGGAAGCGATTATTTGGCCTCTTTGGAATTCTGCTAGTTGCCTCACTCTGCTTTGAAAACTCATATCAAAGTGTTAATTGTCAGACCTCTTTTATAACTGACACGTACTACTAATTGACAATCAACCCAATATGACTCACCTTTGCAGCTGCATTTGTAATTGTGATTTAGCTACTTCAAAGTTAAATTCTTTTTTTCATGTGGTGTTTGCATTATATTCTCTGCCCCTGTATATTTAATTGATATCTGGAAGAATTCATCCCATTTACTCACTTATTTTATATGTCTGAATTGCTTGGAATTAACAGACAGTGATAAATAACACATACAGTATAATGTATTCTATATGAAAAAATGTTGGACAAAGTTTCTAAATGCTACATGAAAAAATATTCTTATCTAGTTAAATATATTGGATGTATTTCCTAAATAAACACCTAAAATAAGGCAACTAAACATTTCCTTTCATTTCGGATCTCTCTTACAAGTTAATTCTGCTTTGCCTGTGATTTTTTTTATCATTGGTTGTTAAACACACAGCTCTTGTTTAGCATATGCCATCTTGCTGACCTACAAAGCAGGGTATGGAGCTGCAGCACAGTGTCTATAAATAACTGTGATGTGTATGTTCTATGTGTGACGTTCTAAAGAGGTCTACATATGGTGAGAAGTAGCTGCAGAATGAATGAAAGCTAACGAGTGTAAGCTCCAACACTAACCAAGGCCATCAAATATGATTTTGGTGTGTTGATGTGCCAAACACACCAGGAAATCTAAAAGACAAGACTGGTCATTTGGCACCTTTTATCTGATGTTGGGAGAAGTAAGTCCTCCTTTCATTCATTGTTCTCAGTGCTGCATGCCTCGAACCCACCACCAGAGCTTTGACAGTCTCAAAAGGCCACTGACTCAGCCTGACATACCAAGCACATGACATCACTTACACCAGCAAAGCTGTTTTTAGCAAACGTGCTGAAAAAAACAAGTGGTAGTGTCAGGCTGTAAATGTAAATAAGATATGCACTCTTTAATGCTTTTATTAATGTACTGTGGCCCATCTGCTGCCACTGCAGTCCTAGAGCAGTCCTTCTTATTTTTTTTTCTCACATCCCAGTTTTGCCTATTTTGTGACTTTGTGACCTGTAGCGGCCAATCATCACGACGTTCCTTCAATCTGGACTGATCATCATCCATTGGGGTCGTCTTGAATATTTGGTGTCCTTGTCCTGCCGTGTGACCCATAGAAAGGCTTTCTGCAAATTATTCACAATTTCACTTCAATTGCAGTTTACAACTCAGCGTGACCCAATTAGAGATATCTCGAGACTCAAAATGGGTTGTGACCCATAGTTTAAGGGACACTGCCCTTATAGGGGTGGGCTCCGCATGTGAGAGATGAAAACTAATGAGTGTTCAGCTGAAAATACAATGCAAGTAATGGGGCTACATGGAATAAGCAACGCTGGTGTTATGGACCTCGCAAACAGAAGATAGGATTGTTTGTCTGTTGTGTTGTGTCTTATGGACCTCAACAGAATGGAAAAGAAGAGCAGAGACATACATGGAAAGTATTTGTATGTGACTGGGTCCATCATACAGCACAGTATTGGCTATCAGAAAAAGGGGCGAGCTTATGATACTTTGGAAATGTAAAACTGTGCTAAAAAGTCATCATAGAGTTGTCTAATTTGTCATTCCCTAATAATTCAAGTCTTGCAGTCTGACACACTCACATGATAAAATCAGCAGCTGCAGACTCTCAGTCTGATATCTCATCTGGCTAGAAGTCATGTAATGCTCCACCCACTTAAGTCATCATTAGCCTAGCTAAGCAAATTGTGGGTACAGAAATGAGGGTCAATGGATTAACATTCAGGCATGTTAACCTGATTTTCTAGCCAATAATGGATAGGAACAGCAATTATTTGAAAATGCCAAGGAATACAAGAGCTAACAATTTGAAATTGTTTTATGACATGGGTGATATACCATCTGAGCCACCTGCTTTGTCCATTGTTAACTTCCCAACATACATCAAGTGTTGAAGTGTTTTAACTTTAAAATGGAAACAAATATGTATATCATCTTAAAGGGAAGTGTCATGATTTAGCTGATATTAGCTTCATGGTGGCTGATGTCCTGTGGGCCCATCCTCATATCCAGTGAATCAGTACCCTCAATTTGTTTGCATTTAGCTCTTGCATTCCCTTTTGCTATACCTTATCTGGGTCATAATGCAGTGTTTTTACTGCTGTTAGTTTCACGGTTTTCAGGATAGGCTTACCAGACCTCCCATTTAATTTAACAAAATTTCCAGTTTGTATTGTTTTTAGCCAGCCGAAATGCAAAGGCCTGTATCTCCACTTTTCGATTTCAAGCACATTTTTGTTAATTACTCTTGGATTTAACTTGCATCTGCGACACTTATTGGATTCATTGTTTGTGTCCTGTTTTAGAACAATCAAAATTTATTCTGCCTATTTCAGGAGTACAAATGGCAATAAGACTCTTCTTTCAGCAGGACACAGGGCCAAACATAAACTGAAGAAGATAATCATAAAGAAAGCAGCAGGCTCAGGTCATGTCTATCTTAAACTTGATAGAAATTGTGTTTGGATACTTGATAATATTTAATTTGTTAACCATACCCAAGAATATTGACATAATATTTATACTGTACATATTCAATTCTATACAGGAAATATTGAGGTATATATTGGGCAAGTTGCTCGGTTGACAAAAGATGGCCAAGGTTACAAATGGCAACAGGGTGGAGCAGACCACAGAAACAGACAGAAACCCAGACTGGTAATACAGAACACCCTCAAGATGTGGCAGGCACCTGTAGGTACCCAGGGACACCCAAAAGTAATTTCTTTCACCAGAGAACACAGCATTACCTGAAACGCCCTGCAAGAGGGTACACTGACTCATTCAGGTAGAGAGAGGGGTAGAAACGGAGAGATGCTAATAAGGAAATATCTCGTGGGACCAATCAGTCAGAGTTCATGACTGCTGATACACCTGGTACAGATGGTGACCCTACAGACAATGGGACTACCACTTACTCTAGAAGTGATTTTACAGTAACACTGGTTTGGGGATTTAAGGCCACTGCTTGATCAGAGATTTTTGAATCTACAGTTGAAAGGAGAGCTGACATTAAAGTTCTCACGGGGAAGGAGGTCATGTTGAAAGGTATGCACCCGGCTAAGCCATCCTACCAGATACACAGATGTTCATACCTGAATTAAGAGTCCCAGGGTGTCTGTAGTTTTCTTTTCACTATTTAATCACTTTGTATTTTCCCCTATGACCCTCCCTTGAGTGCATAATGTAATGTATTTGGACTCCTCGAGATTTTTCTGGGTGTGAAAAAAATGCCAGGAGGGTATTCTTTTGTGGCATTCAGTATGTAACAAGCAAAGTTGATTTTTTAAATTTTTCTTTCCAGTATTTACTTGTAATTACCTTTATTGATTTAGTTATTTAATTTTAATTTAATATTTTTGAAGGATATGCATTTACATACATTATTCTGTTTATAAGTGGTTTAGATAATTTCAGCCAATACATTTTAATACCACTGAATAGCAAAATAAGTAAAGTGAATTATCTCTTAGACTGACTGGCATGACATTGGGGCCTTAAAGGTTTCGGATTCTTCCTACCTAAGATTGTTATTTTATTTATACAATTATTTACTTCAGATGATATACAAAGTTCAAATGGTAAACTTCTGTATGTGTGTGTAAAGGATTACTGATGAATAAATGATTTGGTTTGAATTTATTGTCACTGTGGCTAGTGCTGCTCTCTCACTGCTCCTGAGTTCAGATCTTAGCGTGATTTTTGTGAAGTTACCAATCTTTTTATGTGTACATGGGATTGTCTTTTGATATTCTGGTTTTGATCCCACATTTCAAAAGCATGCAGGTTAGATGGATTGGCACCTCTGAGCCGGCTCAGTATAAGTGAGTTCAAGAGTGTCCCACAGCAGACAAACACCTCGCCCAGGGCTGGTGCTGCTAGAACAGACTATGGTTCTCCATGATTCTGAATTGGATCAGGCAGATTTGAAATCTTATATATATATATATATATATATATATATATATATATATATATATATATATACATATATATATATATATATATATATATATATATATATATATATATATATATATATATATATATATATATATATATATATATACAGTATATATTATATTGGACCTTTAACAGGCAATCACCTAGATTTCCCAGCAAGCATCAAATAATACAATTATAGTTACCTCCATAATGTTTGGGACGAAGACACATTTTTTCCTTGATTTACCCTTCTGCTCCACAGTCTAAAATTACAAATCAAACAATTCAGACATGATTAAAGTGCACATTGCAGACTTACATTTGTGGGTATTTACATACATTTTGGTCACAACATATAGAAATGCCACTTTTTTCTGTATGGTTTCCCATTTTCAGGGCACCATAATGTTTGGGACAACTGGTATTTGTGATTACTGAAGCATGTTTTGCTGCTTCGTTAATTCAGACATAAGATGCCTTGGCTTGCTTCTGCCCTTTGGTGTCTATAGTTGTCATTGTTCAACAGGACAAGAGCTGTGCCAATGAAAGCCAAAGAAGCCATTATGAGGCAGAAGAAAAAATAAAACCATTAGGGACATTGGTAAAACCTCTTGATTACCTAAATCAACATCCTGGAATATGATTATGAAGAAAGACTGCACTTGTAACCTGAGTAATCATAAAGTGACTGGTGGGCCAAGGAAGACCTTTACTGCTGATGACGACTATGGCAAAAGGAAAAGCTCCAAATGCCTGTCTTCAGGAGGCAGATGTATATTTGTCAGACACTACTATCTGCAAAAGACTTCATGAACAGAAATACAGAGGCCACACTGCAAGATGCAAACCACTAGTTAGCCACAAAAACAGAATGGTCAGGTTACAGTTTGCGAGAAAGTCCTTAAAAGAGCCTGCAGAATTCTGCAAAAAAGGTCTTATGGACAGATGAGGCAAAGATGGACCTGTATCAGAGTGATGGCAAGAACAAAATGTGAAGACATAAAGGAACTGCCCGAGATCCAAAGCATACCACGTCATCTGTTAAACATGGTGGTGCGGGTGTCATGGCTTGGGCATGTATGGCTGCCACAGGTACTGGCAAACCTATCTTCATTAATGATGTAACTGCTGACAGCAGCAGCACAGTGAACTCTGAGGTGCATAGAAACATCTTACCTGCTCAACTCACAATAAATGCCTCCAAACACATTGGATGATACCAAACATACTGCTAAGGAAGCACAGGAGCTAAAAAATTCTTGAATGGCCAAGTCAGTCACCCAATTTAAATAAAATTGAGAAGATACTCAGAACCTGGTGATGTCTATGAATTACAGACTTCAAGCAGTCATTGCAGGAAAGGAAAATGTGACAAAGTACTAAATGTGATGGCTTTAATATACCTGTCGTTGCTGTCCCAAACTTTATAGTCACCTGAAATTTGGGGACCATGTATAAAGTGTTGTAATTTGTACATGGTGTGACCGAAATCTATTCAAATACCCTTAAATGAAATTCTGTAATGCACATTTTAATCACATCAGAATTATTTGATTTCTAAGTTTAAACTGTGGAGCATAGTGGTAAATCAAGGAAAAATGTTTCTTTGTCCCAAACATTATGAAGGGCACTGCATGTATCCACGGCTTTTGTTGTTTAATTGCCTACTTCAACCTAATTACAAAATTAGTACCATCACGGGTATAAGTAGAATATGATGAGCCCTAGTGGAAAAAAATCAGACCTTCTCCAAGTAAAATTAAATTTAATCCAATTAAAAAATGATTAAAAATAAATCAAGCATGTCAGGTCAGTAGTCTTATTGAACTTTATAGAGTTATGGAAATAACACCATTAACCTTTTCATTCCAATGTCAAGTAGGCAAAACTGTTAATAATAAAGCTTTGTGAAACAACAGAAATACAAGCACCATTGCCCCCCACTGCTTCTGCTCTACTGCACAGCCTATAGTTACGCCACCATGCACCACCAATACCACCTTAAAATGTGATCATGAATAAGTTACATTACAAGCTTCGAATTTTTTATGTGACGTTTCAGTTATTTTTCAGTATAGTAGTCTGTTAACTAAGTAAGGTACTATATAACAGAAGTGCACATTTTCTTTGAAGAAAAAAAAAGTGCAGCCAAGGTACTCCTCAGACAGACGGCAGCTCAGTGACTTTCTCGCAATGCCTGCCAAAATCCTATCATTACCTTCTGCCTGCAAGTTGTCTGTCTGAGGCCCTCAGGTGTTATGGAGACAGGTTTCCAAATGAAGCCCCCACCCCCCTCTGCTGCAGGAAACCACAGCTTTGTGATTCTAATCGTCTGGAAACCGCAGCTTGGCTGAACAATGGAGAGGAAATCACACATTTACCTGAACTGCCCAGCACCCCCGCCATGTCCCATCTCTTAAACCTCAGGCTCATTTTCTGTCAGACAGATCCTCCCTCCATTACTTGAGCACAAACACTCCGCCCTCAGCAGCCAAGCATCTGCACACAATGGAGCCCAGACACACAAATCTGTCATGCCTTCAGGTGCAAAGAAAGACTGGGCCAGCTCTTTTGTCAGCAGAGCGCTCTTCAGTCAGCACTCTGCTCAGTAACACGTCCAGGTAACAAAGTGCTGTGTGCTCTTGTGACAATAGAACAGCCACTCGAGACGACCATTTAGGCAGCTATTCAGGCAATTTCACATTCCAGGGCAGAGCTCTCGCACTCTGACAATGGCAACGACAATGACATGTCCTTTTTAAGCACACTTTAAAATGATTGGCACTACTGCATGTAGAAGAGTTAGTGAAGTCTTGAATGAAAAGCATACATTTTCATCCTGAATTAAAATGGATGTTTAATGACAGCTGTATAAGTCTGGTTTAGAATGTAAAGTATTATTTTACTGTGACATACCCATTCATAAATGTAGCAGTTTGAATTGTGTCTTCTGAAGAGACTTGTCACACACAATGAAAGAGATTCTTCACAGACCAATGGAGGGGTGTGAAGTTCCTGCAGATTGGGCAGGAATCCCATGTGTTTGTAACAAGATCAAAGATGTACTTAGAGATGTAGGACCACTGAATATTGCAAAGGGTGCTGGAGGGTTCAAGGATAATTCCCAGGAAGGGAGCAGAGGTACTCAGAAAAGGAGTACAATGGGTAGGACACCAAAAGATAGGTGTAGATTCCCTGTCATTGTAACATTCTGGAGGATGTACATCCTATCAGTGACCCCCAAGGTGAACAATGCATGTCTCTGACCTTGATCTGAGAGTTTTGAGTTGCAATTCAGGGTGTCTTAGTGGTAAATTAAATTAGTTTAAAATCTTAGTGATGATTTTTCACGTTATGTATAGTTATGAGAAGTTTTTTTATGCAAGGTGCCCCTTCAGGCAGTCACAGAGTACCCTTTTGCCTGACTGACACAAGTAAATGGGATTTTTTTTTTGTTTTATTGTTGCATTTTTCATCTCCTTATTATCTCTTTTCAGTTAATAATTAATGTTTTTAAAGGTACAGAGGCAGGCATTGGTGTTGTTGCCACATACTTCAAGGAAACTGTGATCAAATCCAAAAAAAAAGTGATAAAGACAGTGTATGTCTTAGAGAGAATTTGCCCAGTAATTGCATTTTCCTCCTTTATGTCAAAAATGGGTAACTAACAACTGCAAAACTGGTCCACTGTAAGTGAATATTGGTGATTGTGTGTGTTTAAGTGTCTGGTCCAGTTTTGGATTTTGTCCAGTGTTACAATGAAAGGTTCTGTTTCACTGCCACCCTATAATTGATAAAGTGGATTCCAAAAGTGGGAGGTAGGATAGAGAAATGACAAGACTCAGAGCTGTATCCTTAAATTTCACAAAATAACTTAACATTTTTGGAATTTAGTGTCCAGGGGCTTTCAAAATCTGTCCTGGCAGCAACAGGTGAATGGCAGGAACCTATCTTGTGGGGTTCATTTAGTGTTGTTAATGGCCCCAACTGTTATGTCTTTTACACATGGGGACGGTGGGATTGTAAACCTCTACATGAAAATCCACACATATTAATAGAGAACATGTCCACTCCACACAGACGGTACCATGTCCAGGAACTAAAACTAGGAATCCGGAAGCAGGAGGCAATAGAGCTAACCAATTGACTTTGGCCTGGTCTCTCAGTGTAGTCAAGAAGGTTCACCAGCATCTTTACTTCCTCGGACATCTGAGTAAGACCCAGAATGTCTCTGTCTATGCTCACTATCTTCAACAACATTTTTTTCAATAGCACATTTTCATACAAAGATGTAGCTCAAAGTGCTCTACAACATGTCAAAGAAGTAATTATATGAAAAGAAAAACAATTAAATTTAGATTAAAATAATAATGAATAAATAGTATACAAAAGATAAATAAATAATGCACTCTTACATAAGAAAGATACATAATTAAGAGAAATAGAGCTCTTGAAATATAGAATACAGATTCTTTTTTCAGAATTCTAAATGACAGCCTGATGATAAGTTCAAATGGCCAGGATGGACAGAAAAAAATAAAACAGCTGCATTTAACCAGGTGAAAAAATAAACAAAATCTGCAGGGGTTCCATTCCAAAAGACTACTCAGCCCCCACTGGGCATTCTATCAAACATAAGTGTTCTTAAGAAGTTCTTTGCTGGTTCTTTTTAGGCTTCATCTTAGAGGATACAATGCAGTGGGTCTTTGAAAAGGTGGGGGCTGCACAGAACTTCAATCAATTGGTGGTGGTGTTGGAAGAACGAGAAAGGAAAAGAAAAAATATAAAGATTAATAATGATTGTAGATTTACTGAAGTGAATGATAATTCTATGCATATCTAGGTTATTAAAAACAGAACTAAACTAAAGATACGAAAAAGCAATATTAAAAAAGTGGGATTTTACGAGTTCCTTAAAATATATACGTTGTGTACATGCAATGTAGAGATTATACTCACTGGCTGCGTAACATGCTGGTATGACATCTGCAAAGCTCAAAAAGCACTGTGGGGTGGCACACAATATTACTGGAACTCAGCTCTCTTCTATTTACGCGACATGCTGCCCTAGAAAGTTGAACGGTATTCTTAAAAGTCAAAGCAGTCCTGCACAGTAATTTTTCTGTCTTCACTGCCCTGGCAAACAGTTCAAGTCTATTACCATTTTTGACACTCTGTGGCACCATCATAAAGTTCATTTTATTAAACCAGAAACACAAGTCAGCGCACCTGATGTTCAGTTATGCTCCCAGTTCATGGAACCTTGTGCAAACATCTTTGAGAAAGACTCCAGAAGAGAACTCTTACATCAAGGCTGAAGTGGAAACAAAGAAATATCACGTGAAGTCCAATATGTTGCCTAAGGAAGCAGAAGGAGTTACTCTAGCACCATAAAATAGAAAAGAAGGTGAGAGACATGGCATCCCGGCTGCGTGACTTTCATCAGGATAGCCAAAACATTGTGTCCTAACCTTTCCTGTGTTTTAGAATGGGAAAACTCCCACTCTTCTTCTCTTTGCAGATGCATGCTGATGCTGCCCTTTCAACAATATTCTACATAATTAATCAAAAGATAAACTTTCGACACTTCCCTGGGATTGGCTTTGGGGCCACACTAACCTGTATTGGAAAAGTCAGGTTCAGAACATGAATGAATAAGTTTGGGGCAGTTACTCCATAATACTTCATAAAGGTACTCCATAGTTGCTTGTGCTGACACTGCATTTTTTTCTTATACAATATAAATTGTATCTCTATATATTTAAAAATCCAATGTCTGTCTGTATGTCTGTCCGTTTTTCACGAGAGAACTACTTAACGAATTTAGATTGGGTTTTTTTATAATTTGCTTGAACATTCTGGTTGATTTTGCGACTTCTCTCATTGTGCTAAGTATCATAGTTTGCTAGCAGGAGCAATTTATTCGCGCCAATCTGAGAGACACGCAGTGGACCGAGGGGAGGGGGGCAGGGCCCTCCTCACTCACGTGCCAGCCTCAGGACATTCCTTACCTCCGCTTAGCTAGCAAATGAGAGAACTACATCACAGATTTAGATCAGGTTTTTTTCTATAATTTGCTTGAACATTCCGGTTGATTTTGCGACTTCTCTCAACACGCTAAGAATCATAGTTCGCTTGCAGGAGCGATATATTCAAGCTAATCTGAGACAGAGGCTGTGGGCCGAGGGGAGGGGGAAGCATGATGTCAGGAGTAGGGAGCCGGGCAGGGCCCTCCTAACTGTCCTGTTTCACTAATACATGGGCGGAGCCACTGGGGACGGTTAGTATATAATATATGTAGGTAGTTTTCAGTGTATGTTGTTGTATTTGCTGCCTTTTTTGATGTGTTGTTGGTACTGTGCTACGTTTACTAGTTAGTAAGAAACATGAAAGAATAAGAATATTACTATACACATGACAATAAACAGTATTTTAATAATCATATTACTAAATACTCTGAAAATGTATTAAATTAATAAAATCATAATCCTGAAAGTAACACAACCACACAAAGCAGAAAGGCCTTATAAAAGGTTGTGACATCTGTCCAAAAACATCATACGATATGGAGATCGAGATTTAAATAAATAGTGCTGAAATTAAGCCTACATCCTAATAAAGAATTCTAACCACCCTGGCCACAAACTGTTCTCATCTCTTTGGTCTGACAGATGGTGCCACAGCTTCAGACCAGGAGATCTATAGCCCCAAGCAGTATGTGTCAGGAATAGCTGGTGCACACCAATTGCCTGGTTGCTATTGTTTAACCCTGGGGTTGTCAAATTGAATTTTTTGCAGTACATACAGTACGTCACATTTTAAAAATTACAATTTATTTTATTGTTTTCAATGCATATACTACTGAATTTATACAGTATCCCTGTAATTTATTTACAGTTTTGTTGTATTGCCAGTAAGAGGGAAGACACGTAATAATTGCCCTGTACTGCTTATACCCCCAAAGGTCAGGCAAAAAGACAATTTTCCCTCAGGGATTAATAAAGTATATCATCATCATCATCACCATCCTCACATATGACATACAAAATTTTAAACTGGGGGAAATGCATAAGCTGTGAAACTCTACATAACAACCATGAAAAAAGGCGTTCTTATGGGTACACAAAACACCACAATTGTAGAAATCAGACATCAAATGTTAATTTTTCTGTTGAAGCCTCACATTTCAGAAAAGCAAAATGCCAGTCTGCCTTAAGCAACACTTCTGTTGTATTTTGCCAGCACAGACTTGGCAGAGAAAGCACAAGAGCCCCCAGTCCCATGCAAGATCTGATTGTTTTCTGAGGTTTTCTCATTCAGTTTTCTATTGTCTTTGTCTCCAAGGGATAACAAAAGTGTCTTATAAAATTTTGCAACTTTTTATGGATTTCATGGCTGTGAGGGTGTGAGCATCCATACTGCACTCATGTAGCAATTTTCTTAAAGCTGTGTCACTTTATGCAGCTTGGCCAGCAATTTTCAGTTGCACATAATTTTAATGAGTCAGAAGCAGTCAGAGGGGCTCTCCTGTGAAGACAGTTGTGTAATGTGATATGCCCAGCGACTTACTCCAAATAGTCTGTATCTCGCTCTGATAAAATCAAACAGGTTTGGTTTTGTCTTAAATCATGGGGGTGGGCTCTGTGCACATGAGAGCTGACAACAAATGAATAATCATGGAGAAGTACAATGCATGGAATGCAGTGACCAGGAATAAGGAATATGCTTGTTTGGAACTTTGAAACAGAAGAAAAGACTTGTCTTTTGCATGTCTTGTGTTTTATGTACTAAAACAGAATGGAAAAAAGAAAAAAAAACAGACCAAGACTGCAAACCCTTTACAAAGCACAGGCTCTGCTAGGCAGCATATTATTGGCTGTCAGAAAAAGTGGTGAGCTTGTGATTCTTTGGAAATATGAAATTGTGCTGATAAAGACATTATGGAGTTATCTAATTTGTCATTCTCTGTGATTTCCAGTTGTATAATCTGGCATACTCACAAAAAACGTTAAGTACAGCTATGCTGAAAGGTCAGCACTCAGTCGGTAAATGTGACCTGAGCAACGATTTTCAGTAGTGTAAATTGAAAGGGTCCAGTGACGAGATCAGTGACTGTGGTCAACAAATCTGACTTCTTTTCACTAGATGTTGTGGGATGTGACATTGGTTTTTGGCTGCATTTACATTGTAGGACCAAATCACAATTCTTTTAAGATTTCATCTTTAGACTATTGATACTTTTGTTTATCAGGTGACCTGGAACATCTACCAAGAGCAAATAAATGATAGCCTTAATATATAATAATTATGGCTGTGGCAGCAGCACACTGTAGCACATTGCCAATATTTATGTACAGTTTTGTCTGCACAGAGGCACCAAACTAAAGTTAGAAAAAAAATGTCTCCTCCATGTAAATGCAATGTTATTTGCTTTAGTCAGAGGCTAGAGCAAAATGGTAAAATGTCACACAACATTCACTCTCATTTCAGGATTCACATCCATATTTGAATGTGGAAAAGCTGGGGCCCATTCCAGAGCTGGTTCTTTCACCTTCCTTCTAGTGCTGCCATGACTCCCACATGACTAAACAAGTTTTAAAATGAATGGGTAGTAGAGTGTTGAAAAATGTACTTGCTGCAGTTGCACAACTAATATTGGACAAACCATATATACTTGCGTTTAAGTTCTCCCACGGATAAGTTGGGGCTTGATTTTACTGTATAATTTCCGGCATTTTATAATGTCGGTTGTATAAGTCGAATGCAGAAATCTCACGCTATTGGTCCAAGAGATTAATATGCTAACGCCCACCTGAGAGAGTAACCATGGAGCACACTGCCTTTCTTTGCTATGCATTATGCCTATGTGACCACACGGTAATACCCAAACTATTCTAAAGCAACGTTTGTACTGTTTCGTGTTTTTTGTATCTCATACCCTCATACACCTTTATCTTAAGAGCATCCCTTTTCTACAATGGAGTGTTCGATCAGTAGAAAATATGAAGCTAGTTTTAAATTAAAAGTCGTTGAAGTGGTGAAAGAAATTGGTAACTGTGCTGTTGCAACAAAATTCAATGTGTCTGAGAAACTGATGCGAGATTAGAGGAAGCAAGAAGATGTAAAAAAAAATGTGTCACATTTTTGAACAGGTGTATAAGTCAAGGTCTGATTTTATGATTCATTTTTTGGGTTTCAAGACCCGACTTATACACGAGTATATACGGTATTTAATAAATCCTTACTAAATGGCATTGTCTAGGATTCCATCAAAGTAGCCATTGTCAAACCAGTATATTTAAAAATAAAATCAGATTCAGATCCAACTTATCTTAACAATTATAGACCAATTCCCAATGTATCTTCAGTTTACAGAGGTTTAGAGAAAATCATTAACATACAAATTAAAGCTTATCTTAACAATATCCAGTCTTTATGAAACATTTCAGTCTTGCTTTCCTCTGCTCTCTATACAGTCATCTGATCCAGAAGATTCAACCATCATTATGCATTTACACCTAAGATCTAATTTTTTCACAATTAATCAAAGGATTGTACTTATCAAGCACTGTTCTTAGTTGTTGTATTTTATACTTTATCAATTGATGGTGGACCTCAGGGTTTAATTATGGGACCAGTTCTCCTATCTCTATATAAGTTTTCTTGAGCAGACGTAGTTTGGAAACACAATGTAAATTTGCATGCTATTGATACACAGATCTATTTATCACTTGAATCAAATGATACTTCTTAATTAATTGTTTTACTGTTGTAAAACTGGATGAATAAACTTATTTGTTGTTAAATTAAGAAAAAAACAGAAGTTTTTTTGATGTGTAGTAACACTGTTAAAAGAAAAGCAATACTGAATAAAATGTTTGAGTTTTACTTTGGCTAAGTCCATTGTAATTGTAGGTGTCACTGTAATTTTTGGCATGAAATTTCTGGTTGATTCTTTCCAGAATTTTGCAGTATGTGTGCAGACTTCAACATTAACTTCCCTACCTAGAAAATGTAAGTCCCTCTTTAGCTAAAGACTAGCAAAATATGAAAATGTTATGTGCCTTATAAACAAGTCAATCAATGCTGGTGCCCGATCAGGCATGAATGACATCAGATTTGTCGTGATATCCACTGACATCATTATCATCATAATCATCTGACAAACTTCAGCTATAGAGATTTAAATGCTAACTAGAGTGAGAGCCTCACAACCACCTGCTGCCTGGGAAAATAAGAACGGAATGCTACCCAAATTGAACTGCCCACTGCGTATCTTATAGCAGAGCTAACTACTGAGCAGCCAGGTGCCTGCTGGTCAGTGAGAGGTCAGCAAATATTTAAAAAAAAAAAAAGTTTTCTACATACATGCATGAACTTTTCAAACCATTGTTCTGTGCATCATTGAAACAGGAGCATCACACTGCTGGCACCTTTTCCACAAAGTGAAAGTAGCACAAATTGGCTTGCTTGGTGACTTTTTCAAAATTAGTGAAGTCCTTTGCAGAGGTAGGTGAAAATTAATATCCATCCATTATCCAACCTGCTGTATCCTAATTACAGGGTCACGGGGGTCTGCTGGAGCCAATCCCAGCCAACACAGGGCACAAAGCAGGAAACAAACCCCAGGCAGGGCGCCAGCCCACTGCAGGTCGCACACACACACACCAAGCACACACTAGGGACAATTTAGAACCGCCAATCCACCTGACCTGCATGTCTTTGGACTTTGGGAGGAAACCGGAGTACCCGGGGGAAACCCACACAGACATGGGGAGAACATGCAAACTTTACGCGGAGAGGACCTGGGAAGCGAACACGGGTCTCCTAACTACGAGGCAGCAGCCCTACCCACTGCACCACCGTGCCGCCGAAAATTAATATGCAGATTAAAATCTTTGCCTCAAATGTTTTGTGATATTTGATCTTCTTTCTTTTTTTCAAGTTGCTGTGGTTACTTTTATGAAGATAAATGGCACTGGACTTTTTGTATCTCTTCTAGCAAATGCTCTATGGCTTCATCTAGAAAAAGTTTAAAAAGAAAAAAGAAATGCAAATGCAAGATTAAACACAATCCAACAACAAAAATCCAAACAAACCAAGATAGTAGTAAAAAGATGATAAGTCCAATAAGAAAGTAATAATTACAAATTACTCCAGAAAACTTCAATGCACCACTGCCTGAGATTGTTATGTCACTGCCACAGTTTCTCCCCTGGCTAGGGTTCATAGTCATGTCTTATGTCTTCTTTGTTCATTTGATTCTTTTGTATGTATTGATTTTAGTTATGTTTATTTGATATTGATTGTGTTTATGTTTGAATGCTTCGGTGATGTTCCATGTATATTGTGCGTGGTGCCCCCAAGAGGCTGGGCCACCTGCTGGTCACCACCTGGAACTGCCTTCCACCTATAAATCTGAAGGTTCTTCCACAGTCCCAGTTGGTTCAATTTAAAATTTGCTTAGAAGTGGTGAGTTCTTGTGCATTTTGTGAATTCAAATGTGCTTTGTGGTTACTGAAATTTTTGCATTCTGCTTTGTATTTCAACTATTCTTGGGAAATTGGTCATATTGAATTGTTTTATTTTTTTAGGCAAATAATTTTGCCTTTGTGCTATTTGGAGCTTCATTGTTATTAGAGAACATTTTTTGTGAAGAGTAAATATTTTATTGGATGGCACAGTGGTGCAGTGGTAGTGCTGCTGCCTCGCAGTAAGCAGACCTGGGTTTGTGTCACACGTCCTCCTTGCGTGGGGTTTTAATGTATTTTCCCCGTGTCTGTTTGGGTTTCCTCCATGTGCTCCAATTTCCTCCCACAGTCCAAAGACATGCCGGGTAGGTGCATTGGTGATACTAAATTGACCCTAATGTGTGGTTAGTGTGTGTGTGTGTGTGTGTTTGTTTGCCCTGTGATGGACTGTCGCCCTGTCCAGGGGATTGTTCCTGTCTTGTGCCCTAAGCTATCTGGGATAGGCTCTAGCAACCCCCATGACCCTGTTCAGGAATCAGTGGGTTAAAAAATGACTGACTAACTAAATCTTTTATTTTACAAAGATTATACAAAGCCCTTTTTGTGTCTAGTCAGGGTTTTTGATAGGCTTTCCCCCTTCTAGTGGGCATTTTTAAAATTGCTTTTGGAAAATTTTGAGACTTAACATGTTTTGCAACTCTTAGTCCATGACAGAGATACTGTTTACCTCAACTTAAATAAGCCAGAGGGTAGTCTCAGGAGTGATGAAATTAGGGTGGCCCCATCTCTTGGGGTACCACTTAAAGAGTACATTTGAAAGGACATTACGTAATTACAGAATAATAAAATAAACAACAGTAATCCCAAAAATACATGCAAAATAATAATTCAGATTTGACAAAAACAGCATGAAAACATAAAATACCCAGAAACTCAATCTTCTTTAATCTTTACTTTTCCTTGTTGAAAAACTAATGCACAAAAAACAGTGGTGATCTATGACACCAGATGATTAATTCCAATGGTTTCTTGAATATCTGACCCACAAAAAGCACTTTATGAAGGAAATTAAAACTTGGATTTACTGTGCTATAATGTGAACCCTTCCTGTTATGATCCATTTACTATTTCGGGTAAGTAAATGGGAATTATTTTATTTTCTAATTTGTCTTGTTAAGATGTGTTCTTCTTCATTGTTTGGCTGCTCCCATTAGGGGTCACCACAGCAAATCATGTTTCCATATCTTCCTGTCCTCTGCATCTTACACCCATCACCTGCATGTCCTCTCTCACCACATCCATAAACTTCCTCTTAGGCCTTCCTCTCCTCCTCTTACATGGCAGCTCTATCCTTAGCATCCTTTTCCCAATTTACTCAGCATCTCTCCTCTGCACATGTCCAAACCAACATAATCTCGCCTCTCTGACTTTGTCTCCAAACCTGAGCTGACCCTCTAATGTACTTGTTCCTAATCCTATCCATCCTCATCATACCCAATGCAAATCTTAGCATATTTAACTCTGCCACCTTCAGCTCTGTTTCCTGTTTTTGGGTCAATGCCACCGTCTCCAACCCATATAACATAGTTTGTCTCACTACCGTCTTGTAGATCTTCCCTTTTACTCTTGCTGGTACTCGTCTGTCACAAATCACTCCTGACACTTTTCTCCACCCACACCACCCTGACAGCACTCTCTTCTTCACCTCTCTTCCACAATCCCCGTTACTCTGTACTGTTGGTCTTGAGTATTAAAATCACCCACCTTTGCCAATTCTACTCCTTGCATCCTCACCATTCCTCTGACCTCCCTGTCATTCACACACATGTATTCTGTCTTGTTCCTACTGACCTTCATTCCTCTCCTCTCCAGAGCATATCTCCACCACTCTAGGGTCTCCTCAACCTGCTCCCTACTCTTGCTACAGATAACAATGTCATCAGCAAACATCATAGTCCACGGGGACTTCTGTCTAATCTTGTCTGTCAACCTGTCCATCACCATTACGGATTAGAAAGGGCTCAGAGTCAATCCCTGATGTAATCCCACCTCCACATTGAATGCATCTGTCACTCCTACTGCAGACCTCACCACTGTCACACTTCTCTCGTACATATCCTGTACCCCTTTTACATACTTCTCTGCCAATCCCGACTTCCTCATACATTACTACAACTCCTCTTTAGGCACCCTGTCATATGCTGTCTCTAAGTCCACTAAGACACAATGTAACTCCTTCTGGCCTTCCCTATACTTCTCCATCAACACTCTTCCATGCAGTGCTGCTTGTTCTTTGTCACAGGTCAGCATTGCTGATGGTCTTTGACCAATGAATGTAAAGAATTCTTCGCAGGCAATAGTTCTCAAATGTCTGGATCTTCCTCATGGTGGTTTTAGAGGTTCTTCATGTCTTTGTCCTGTACAGAAGTAATAAACGTAGTATACATTAAAGAGATGTATCTTGGTAGAGCTGCTAGATGTCTGTGGAGCTCCAGATGTTCTTTAGTTGAATGAATACTGCTTTGGCCTTATTGATCCTTGATGTGATGCCCATATCTTTTCCCCCTTGCTTGTCCACCACACTGCCAAGGTACCTGTAGGCCTCTACCTATCTAGTTTGATAAGCTCTTCCCCCTCTGAGTTCAGCTTCAGCACCTTTGCCTTTCCTTTGCAAATGTTATGGTTGATTAGGACTGATGTTGCCAGTAGATTGGACAACTTCTCTTGCAGTTGTTGGTATCTATGAGAGAGAGGCGCTAGTTCATCTGCAAAGTCCATTTTGCTGAGCTGGGTCCATGGTGTCCACTGGAATCCATTTTGCTTTGCTTTGATCACCGACCTCATGGTCTAGTCAATGATGAGTGGGATCAAAAACTGTGAGAAAATTAATATTACTTTCTGTGATTTGTGGTGGACTATTTGCCAAATTGTCCTTGTTGGCTTATTATAGATTTGTTACAGTAATGCTGTTATAATATTTGTAATATGGATACCCAGTGAAGTTACAAAGAGGAATTTCATAATCTGCCTTATATGTATTTCGAAGATAGCAAATATTTTTTTAATCATTCTATTACCTATCTCTTGTTCTATGTGTACCTTCAGCACCTTTCCTCTGTATTTGTATGTTTGGAAACCCCTCTCTTGAGCGAGTTCCCGTAAAGCCTACTTCTCAAACTCTGCAATCATATTCAAAGCATCTTTCTAACCTCCTATTCGGTTTTATACTTTTAAGTGTTTGAAGGCAACTCTGTCAGCGAACGTTTTATGCCTTTACTAAAGTCTCTTCACTAGGGACTTCACTGTCCTCGCTTAAGTGCACAGGTGAGGAGTTGTCTGCATCCGTAATTGATGCCGGGAGCTGCTAATTCCCACACCTGATCCACGTCCCCATGATAAATAATAGAAGCGTGAGGTGGCTGGGGGAGAGAGAAAAAGGAGAATGAACGGAGGTTATAAGAGAAGAAGAAAAAGAAGAAGTCAGGAAGCAGGTAGGAGAAAGCTGGTGTGCTCTCTGTTGAGAGAGAAAGGTAGCTGGATAGTGAGCCCTCATGGGGTGTTTGGCTGGGACCCTAGGAGCAGTCAGTAGTGGTCGCTCCCGCTGAGCGTTAGTGAGGAGCGGGATTGACCAGAAGGAGGAGGATGGCTCGCCGCATAAGGCCGAGAAGGCAGCAGGAGTCGGGACTTGGGTACTGAAAGCCCCAGCGTGAGCACCCTGGTCGCTGGGGAGCCCAAGTCACGGTCTGGTGAAGTCCACCGGAGCCAGGGATTGGCGAGGCAAACAGATCAACAGAAAAACACAGAAAGAAGGTCAGCTCCAGGTTGGGTGGCTCCCCTAGTGCATAGCCCGAACGGGAAAGCAGGCGAGTCACCAGTAGAAAGGCACAGGGATTTGTTTTAAAAGACTGTTTCCAGCCATTGTTTTAACCTTGGTTTTAAAAGGATATTTTCTATTGTGTTTTAACCTCCACCTTTCACTTGTTTTTATTGGATTATTTATTTGAAGATTTTTAAAGCACTGTACTTATTTATTTGAACACTGTTTGTTGTTGCTGTTTTAATAAAAGCACTTTGCACATTTTGCACCATCTCCTTGCTTCATTATTGTGCCTCACTGTCTAGCTCATCGGTGACATTACTGACGGTGTCAGGTTCAGAGCTCCCAGAAGCAAGATGGGAGCATGGAGCGGAACCTGCATCATCACAGTAAGAAGACATTTCTAAAGTATATAGACTTTGCTAGACAATTACAGTGGAACCTCGGTTCACGACCATAAGTCATTCCAAAACTCTGGTCGTAAACCGATTTGGTCGTGAACCGAAGCAATTTCCTCCATAGGATTTTATTTAAATACAATTAATCCGTTCCAGACCATATTAACTGTATGTAATTATATATTTTTTTAAGTTTTTAAGCACAGATAGTTAATTAAACCATAGAATGCACAGCGTAATAGTAAACTAAATGTTAAAACATTGAATAACACTGAGAAAACCTTGAACACCAGAAAACTAACATTGCAAGAGTTCGCGCTATACTGTAGCCTTATGACCCGATCGCTGTAAACAATTTTTAAATGAGTTTTAAGCACAGGGGAAAAAAGGAACATTTGAACAAATCCGAACTTTATTTAAAAACCAACCATAAACCACCAAGAAAGTAACATTGCAGGAGTTCACGCTAATAGCCTTACAACCCGATCGCTGTGTAAACTTTTTTTTAATGAGTTTTAAGCACAGGGAAAAAAATGAACTCTTGAAAAATCTGTAATTTAATAAACCACCAAGACAAGTAACATTGCAACAAATCACGCTACGAACCACTCGCTGTAAACACTTTTTTTTAATGAGTTTTAAGCACAGGAAAAAAAAATTAACATTTGAAAAAAGAGAAAAGTAACATTGCAACAATTCATGCTACGAACCGAAAAATGAACATTTGAAAAATCCGTAATACAAAAACTAACCATAAACCACCAAGAAAACTAACCTTGCATGATCGAGTTCTGGCATGAAGTGAGGAGGAACTGGGTGGAGAACAATCTGGTCTCGTCACAGTTGAAGACTTGTTGCGGGATATAGCCTTCTTCCTCCACTAATTTTGTGAAATTTTTAATGAATTCTTTCGCAGCTTCAGTGTCGGAACTAGCAGCCTCTCCATGCCTTACCACACTATGAATGCCACTTCTCTTGCGAAACTTTTCAAACCATCCTCTACTGGCTTTAAATTCCTCACTTTCGCCACTCGTAGAAGGATAGTTTTGCAGCAAATCACCATGAATCTTCCTGGCTTTCTTACATAACATCGCCTCACTTATGCTGTCCCCTGCAAGTTGCTTCTCGTTCAGCCACACCAGCAACAGTTTTTCCACCTCTTCCAGCACTTGAGGCCTCTGCCTGGTTAACGCTGCAACATCAGCTGGTTTAATAGATTCTTTCTGCTTTAGAATAGTCGAAATTGTAGATTTTGACTTCTTGTACTCGGCGGCAAGATCAGTAACGCGAACGCCACACTCATACTTTTCAATAATTTCTTTCTTTACTTCGATTTCAATTTTCTGCAAAACTTTCTTCTCACCACTCTTCACTTGCTTAGAAGCCATGGTTAACTGCAAAAGCAAACGAAATACTGTAGAGCACAAAGAGTTCATAGGTAAAGCACGCACGTCTGACTGAGAACAATGAACAGGGAGAGGCTGAACATGTGCTTAAATACAGTAATTGGTGTGTACGAACCGGAAGGGAAATGAAATAGAGCACAAAGAATTCACAGCGAAAGCACGCACGCACGTGCAAGCACGCACGTCTGACCGAGAACAATGCAACACGTGCGGAAATCATTGGCGCGCACAAACAGAAAGGGAAACTGGCTTGTTCGTATACCTAGTGTGTGGTAGTGAACCAAGGCAAAAGTTTGGCGAACTTTTTGGTCGTAAACCGATTTGTACGTGTACCGAGACGTTCGTGAACCGAGGTTCCACTGTATTTTTAAAATATTTCATGATTGTACACTATTTAATGCATAAACCCCATTTTTGCAGTGCTTGGTTTCAGGATGGTGGAATTTAACTTAGCAGAAATGAGCCCTTTAGGGTCATTAATTAATCTAATATGCACATCATTGAAATGAGGGGAAAAAACTGGAAAACATAGGTGGACTTGGGGATAACATTTAACCTTCACATAGTTAAGGACTGAGCTATAAATCAAACTCTCACAAAAACTGAGAGTTTAAAGTTTGGCAAATCATCAGTGGTAATGTCTAATAGATTTATTTGCCAAATAATTTTTTATAGAGAAAAAAATAAAAACAAAACTCTTCATTTCGAGCCCCTGGTTGCACACTGCAGCAAAATGTTACCTAACTAACGGAAGGCAATTTTCAAACAATTTGATAGATGCCATATGTCGGAAATGACTAGCAATTTGAATTATTTTTGCTTTCCTTACATATGTTACTAATATTTATTCTGCTTGCTGATTCAATGTTAGTTTTGACATTATCATTATTGTCATTTTCTTATTTTTATTGAGGTACAGAAGGTGAAATGAGATGCAAAGAGGGTTAAGCCAGTTTTAAAAATACTGTGATGGTCTGTTCATTTTTGTGTGTATCCCCCAACTCCATCAGTTTCACTGTGGTTTTCTCGTGAAGTAGGGTTCAGATAACTTCATCCATCGCCCTCTACCATGTGGAAACTATCAGTTTAAACACCTTCTTAGGATCTGTCTATTCATCCACTTTGTGAGTTCACATTTTTCCACTACAGGGTGGTGGGAATAGGTGTCCACTCAATGCCACCAGCACTGGATATAAGGAAGGGAGGGATAGGATGCCAGTTCATTACTGGCCACATTCACATGCTGTACACACTCTCAACAAGTGAACTTAAGCTTTGCATTTAACTTAACAGGCATTTGTTTTAGACGTAGGAGGAAAGCATAGTAGGTGCAAAAAACTCAAATGAACACGGGGAGATCTGCAGCTCCACACAGGCAGTTACCCAGCTGGCTTTGAAACCCTGAGGTTGTGATGCAGCAGTTTGAAACACTGCTATACATTCAGTTCCTCTGAGCATTCTGATTGGTCAGTATGGCTTTGGTGACTCAATCAAAGAGGAAGTGTGACTGTGAGCCATACGAGGAGGACAAAGGTTTATGAGTCACACTGAGAACATCACCTTCAATGATAGAAAGTATAAAACTGGACAGGAGGTGAGAAAGGTGCCTCAACAAATAATTAAAGAGTCGGAGAAGCAGGCTTTACTGGAACACGCTTGAGAGAAGGAGCCCTAGTGAAGAGACATTAGTAAAGGCATAAAACGCACACTGACAGAGTTGCCTTCAAACACTTAAAAGTATAAAACCGAATAGGAGGTTAGAAAGGTTCTTTGAATATGATTTCAGAGTTTGAGAAGTAGGCTTTACGGGAACTCGCTCAAGAGAGGGGTGTCCAAACATACAAATACAGAGGAAAGGTGCTGAAGGTACACATAGAACAAGAGATAGGTAATAGAATGGTTAAAAAAATATTTGCTATCTTCGACATACATATAAGGCAGATTATGAAATTCCTCTTTGTAACTTCACTGGGTATCCATATTACAAATATTATAACAGCATTACTGTAACAAATCTATAATAAGCCAACAAGGACAATTTGGCAAATAGTCCACCACAAATCACAGAAAGTAATATTAATTTTCTCACAGTTTTTGATCCCACTCATCATTGACTAGACCATGAGGTCGGTGATCAAAGCAAAGCAAAATGGATTCCAGTGGACACCATGGACCCAGCTCAGCAAAATGGACTTTGCAGATGAACTAGCGCCTGTCTCTCATAGATGCCAACAAATGCAAGAGAAGTTGTCCAATCTACTGGCAACATCAGTCCTAATCAACCTCAACATTTGCAAAGGAAAGGCAAAGGTGCTGAAGCTGAACTCAGAGGGGGAAGAGCTTATCAAACTAGATAGGTAGAGGCCTACAGGTACCTTGGCAGTGTGGTGGACAAGCAAGGGGGAACAGATATGGGCATCACATCAAGGATCAATAAGGCCAAAGCAGTATTCATTCAACTAAAGAACATCTGGAGCTCCACAGACATCTAGCAGCTCTACCAAGATACATCTCTTTAATGTATACTACGTTTATTACTTCTGTACAGGACAAAGACATGAAGAACCTCTAAAACCACCATGAGGAAGATCCAGACATTTGAGAACTATTGCCTGCGAAGAATTCTTTACATTCATTGGTCAAAGACCATCAGCAATGCTGACCTGTGACAAAGAACAAGCAGCACTGCATGGAAGAGAAAATCATGAGGAGAATACGCGGGTGGCTTGGCTGCATGTTGAAAAAAACATCTTCAGATGTCACACATCGGTCATTGACATGGAAACCCCAAAGCAAATGGAAGCAAGGCAAACCAAGAAACACTTGGAGAAAGAACCTTAATGCTGATATCAACCTGACTGGACTTGGATGGAGGCAATTGGTGATAGAAATGCAGGACAAGGAATGCTGGAGGACTGTCGTCAATTGCCTATGCTAAGCTATATAAAGTTCTCTGGAGGAAGCCTTTCCTGAGAGGCCCCATCTGTGAGGATTTCCAATTTGATGACATTATCAAAATCCAGGTATCTGGACTGAAGTTAACAGTTCATGGAGATAAACTGCAAAACACTCTGAACAGTGAAAGAGCCCGTGCACCTAAAGAACAACAGATAGCACCAGGGTAGGTAGACAAGTGAAGACATGTACCAGAGTTTTTCCATTTTCATTGAGAGTGAAACAGCTAATTATTATGCTGTACTGTGTAAATATGGCACGGTGAAATGAATGAGGCTTGAAGGAAAGGGATATAAGCACTATATCTCTTAGGACCACGTGAAATGTGAGCTAATGATAGTGTATATTTAAAACATCAGAAATGCTCTTTATGTTGAGCCAGAATTAAGGACTTCATACAATGCTGGTAACTTTGTCAGTATTAAGGTATCTGATCTCAATGTTCCTTTATCTGAAAGCAAATAGCCCACAATGAACAATGAATGCTAGTAGAGAAAACTAAGTTTTACTTTACACAAATCTTAAACTTAATAAAGAAACTGGAAATTGAACATAAGACAGGCTTCAAAAATACAAAAGACAAATGGGTGGAGGTCATAATAATAGGAAAATATAATTAAGTGGTTAAAATAGTGCTTCTTCACTACTCCAGGGTACCAAACAGCAAATCTGATTAAATCAACACAAAAGTGAGACTTAATTTAACACTGACAATTTTCGTGTACAGGCTTGAATCTTGGCCTAAGCAATGTCTTTAAATTAATAAGTTACCCTAAATTGGCCTTATATGAGTACGTTTGGGTATTTATGCGAATATCACGTGTTTTGGACTGGCATCACATGAAGGGTTGGCCCCTGCTCTGTTCTGGATACCATCCATGGTCAGGCTCCAGTTTCACCTTACCCTGGACTGGATAAGCTGGTCCAATAGTGTGTCAATGAGCTTTAAAACATAACTAGCAGTGTAATGCTAGTGTAATGTCCTGCCCAGGCCATAACTTTGAGGAAGATAGTCAAATATGTTTAGGAGGAATGCCAGAGGAAAATTAAACTCAGATACACAGCAAGGAAAATCTGCAAGTGGAATCAGACAGCATAAACTTAAATGTGTATGTTCTGAAGGGCCTGATTAAGGAACACACACAATATATATCAGCATACTATGAAGAGGGAGCACTCTAATGTTAAACAACTCATCACAATCCCACTCAGATGGTCCAGAATAGGTTTGGTACAGAACTACACAAACAGGGTAGGTATGTGCAAAAGGAGAACAGTCTAAAAGAGATACAGTAATTTATTATGTAAGCTAATGTGCAATGCATAAGTGATGTACAAGCTAAGTAGTAAGATTCTTGTTTAATTAGTTCATGGACTGTGTCTGCTTCTGGTTGATTAAATAGATGAAAGCTGTTTTCACATGTCATGGTACATAAGGCGTATTTACATGTGCCTCAATAACCTGGATAGTCACAAAAACCCAATTTCTAAAATATCATGTAAACCCTTCTTCTGATAAGAGAAACTGGGTTATTTGCCTCTGACAATCTTGTTTGACAAAGGTAGATTCCTCTGTGTATAACCTGATTATGTGGCCATGTAAATCCTTAACTCAGTTATTGTTAAGATTTGTATTGTCTGTGTATGTCTGTTGCCCGCATGTGTATTTGCTTTGCACAGGCTTTCAGCAGCCACGTGTAGAAGTATCCACAAAATACATTTTCAGAGGCAAATGCTATTTCTTCTCCTGCCTGAAATAATCTGTCTCACAATTTCAGAAACCACTAAATGTTGATAGGCTGAACGTACAGTGCTAAACTCTGCAAACACAGTTTCAAGAACAGTAGGGTAACATGTTTAAAGTAATGTGCATTGCATAGTTCAATCTAAAGTACTGAGTAACCTGATAGAATACTTATTTGCATTTGCATTATTCCAGCAGCACTCAAAGTAAGGCAAGAAGCACATATACCGGGTCCTTTGCAGGGATCAGTCGCCAGGCCAAGAAGAAAAGAGCTTGCTGCATGCAATCCAGTAACAAAAGCCTATAAATAAAGTGTCACTGATTTTGACTGAATATATTTATAAAACACAGGAAAATTATCACAGGTGCCATGCTTATTTTCTGATTCACTGCAGCCCATGATGATGTTTACCTTTTTGTTGCACAGTTTAAAGATGTTGGAGCATTTTGACAAATGAGAATTCCAGAAGATTACTTGAAATGCAAACACAGAGTTTTAAGAAAATAGGGTTTTGTCTTAACTGGGTATTCACCTTAAGCCATTTTTGTGTGTGCATGTAAACACACTCATTGTTTATTAAGTTGGAAGAAAAGATAGAGGGTTTCAGACAAATAGGAAGAAGACAGAATACATGAGGTTTAATGATGATCCAGATTCAGAAGTTAGCCTGCAGGGAGAACTATTGAAAATAACTAGGATCAGTGGAAAATTAGATGCAGAGATAACCCACAGAATGCAGTGTGGATGGAACAATTGGAAGAATGTATCAGGATTATTGTGTGATCAAAGACTTAAGGTGAAGGTTTTTAAGACAGTGGTAAGACCAGCAATGATGTATATAGCTGAGACATGGCCACTAAAGGGAATGCAGGAGAAGAAGTTAGATTTGGCAGAAATGAGAATGTTAAGATGGATGTGTGGAGTTACAAAAAACAACAGAATAAAATGAGAAAGTACAACAAAAGCACAAGAGATACCTACAAAAGTACATGAAAGTACAGTAGGTTGAAGTGATGTGAACATGTAATGAAGAGAGACAGTGAATATGTGGGAAAAAGAGTGACGTGAATGGAACTACCTGGGAAAAGAAAATGAGGAATGTCAAAACAGAAATGGATGGATAAAGTAAAAGATGATCTGAAAGAAAAGGGCTTAACCTGTAAGGAGGTGCAGGACCAAGCTCTTCCCACATAGAAGCGGGAAAAGATGAAGAGCAACAAGAAGAAGAATGTGGCCATTGAGTGTTAAGCCACTTTTATAATTAACTGATTAAGCAGACACAGCTTACACTTTGATGGTTAAGACCAGGGCTGCAGCAACCTAAATGAGAGATCCTTATTGAAATAGAGCTTATGGAAAATAAGCTGTGAGACACACAGCTGAAAGATTTGTGTCCTGGGTACTTAGACTCCACATCCCCATGAATGCAATAGTTAGGGACAGAGCTAGCTGTACATGGCATGATTTTTGGGATTTTGAGTTCCTCCACTAACTTAATCTGACTCGACCAGTTATTGTCACTGTTCCATTATTTTCTCACAATTTAGGAAAAAATGAAAATGAAACAATTATTATTGTAAAGCACCCACATAAAATAGTTATTTTTGCTACTAAAAGATAAAAACATGACTATTCTCCTTTAATAAAGTAAAGAAGGTTTAATTGATGACATCCACCTGTTTTGGAGACTGAAGGGGTTGCGTATTTCCGTAGCATTGTGGGATACTCTGACTTTTTCTCACATCTAAAACTCATGCATGTTAGGTTTGTTAAGGTGCTCTGTGAAAGATTGGCCCCCAGTCCAGGGCTGGTTGTTGCATTGCCTTGCATGGAGGGGGTGACCACTTGTTTGTTTCAACACTGTTTTTATACAAACAGGTTTGCAAGTAATTCACAATCGTTGGGACACCTGTAGGAATTGTTAGCTTCAACTTTCAAGGCTTAATTAACTTCCATTGCTGCAGAAGAGTGGTAGGTTGCTAGCTCATTACTTGCTCCCTGAAGGCCTTTTTCTATAACTCAGAAAATTACATTATTTTTATGTTTTTGGTACCTGAACATTTTGGCAGTTTATTGCTTATTTTTATACTATTTCAAGTTATTCACTGGACTTGAATTGCTCAAATTACAACAAAAAAAGAAAAAATAGGAGCGTTCTAAATTTTTGACCAGTAGTATATATATATATATATATATATATATATATATATATATATATATATATATATATATATCTATATATATATATGGTTGAAACAGTTTACTGGCAAAAAAATGCAAAGAGTACGCGACACGTGTTTCGCCCTAATTCTGGTCTCATCAGGCGTACACACTCACTGTGTAACCACCCATACAATCAGATTGTGATTCAGACTACGAATGCCGTGAATGTAATTACCCCGATCTACATGCTGTCAAATAAATGAACCACACGCCGTGGCACAACGCTAGGGGCTTCGTCTCTAGCGCTGACGCCCGAGGTTCGATTCCCGTAAGGGAGTGCAGTGAGTGTGTACGCCTGATGAGCCCAGAATTAGGGCGAAACATGTGTCGCGTACTCTTTGCATTATTTGACAGTAAACTATTTCAACCATTCTATGATCTGCTTCTCACAACTGAGGGCACCGTGGCGGATGTTAGCTGACTTGCTGACCAACCACAAGTGTTACCTGGTAGGTAACCACCCATACAATCAGATTGTGATTCAGACTACGAATGCCATGAATATATATATATATATATATATATATATATATATATATATATATATATATATATAACACATGTTCTGTATGATATTAGTTATATATTTATTATATTTTACATTTTAAAACATTGTACAACATCATCCATAAACCTGCTCACCAGAGGACCTGCTCACACACGTGAGACCAATTTACAATTTACAGTTCACATCTTCAGGGATGTTGAAAGAAAAATACCACACAGGCAACATTGAGGCATGGGATTCAAACCTGACACTGGATCTGTGAAGTGGAGGGGCTACCTACTGCACTAACTGAATGGTACAACGATCATATTCAATCATCTAGACACTATCATTTATTTAATGTACTTTCAAATGTATTACGAGCATCAAAGTGACTTAAGTGAGTACATTTTAATTGTCCCATTTAACAATTAAAAAAATATAATACAGTGAATATTAGAAATAATAGTTAACCAAAATTGTATTGACCCTTCAGGTAAACATACTGTAAGTTGTGATTTTGTGCTCGGAGAAAGAAACTCCTGTATCTAAGCTAAAGGCTAATTGATTGCAGACAAATTGTGGAGGCAGATATTTAATGTACATGCCTAAGCTGCTACCAAAGGATTTGTTTACTGTCTTTGCAACTGAGTGGCTCCTGCCTGTCTATAGTGATCAAAAGTCTGCATGACTATTCTATGAGTGGTCCAGGCAGATGCTGTTGATACTGACTCACTAAAGTGACGTCATGGTTGAACTTAAAAAGATGTTTTCTTTCATCAGTCACTCAAATACTGCTATACTAACTTGGCATATAAAGAGACGCCATAATGAAAATATAATCATTAAGCTGCCAGCACACTCATCATATTTTCATTTCATCATTCTGTATGCTGTTGTCCTTCATTTTTCCTTAGCAATTCTACTAGCTCATGTGACAATAGTGCAAGGATTTATACAGCAGCATCAATAGGCTTGAAGAAGGAATGGATTGGATCTAAGTAAAAACTAAAAGGGAACACCCAGGACCAACAGAATCGTTAGTGTCTAATTATCAATTATTATGGCTTATGGTGGTTTGTTCTGCCTCACATGTTGTTTGCTGATGTTATTAGTAGGACCATGCACTCCTATTGTCTCGTCATTCATTAACGCACATATTACAGAGATGTTATGAATGCCCATGTAGCTCTTGTAAGGCATGTAGGTCCGACAGACAACATTTAAACACAAAGCTCCCCTTGAGCATCACATAGGCACCCCCTTAATCTCGTTTCGATCACATCTCAAATGTATGTTAAAAGTATTAGAAACTCCAGGGTCTGTTGAGTTGGTGCATGGCAATTTGGATCTCTGTCTACTTGCATCTCTCGCCACAATCTGACCCTGGAAAGCACTTGCCTTGTAAGTGTGATTACTTTATGTCTCTGTTACTGCTTTATTACTTGATGTAAACCGCTTGCTCGGTACTGTATTGTACATCATTGTTTCTTATTTAATGGCCTGTTTGTTCACCTGTAAATGACTGTATGTTTCTTTTGTATATATTTCAGTTTACAGTGAGGTACATCCAGTAAAATCCTTCAAGAAAGCTCACCATTTTTGTTTTATGTGGATGTGTTTTGCAAACCGCCGGCAACCAGTGTCAGAGCAGTGCTTTTGTTCCAGTGTGGTTTCCCTTTCTTTTTTAGATCCACATCCCTGACACTGAAATTAACCGCATATCATTTATTAGTTTAAGGCATCTGATTGTAATTAACCTGCAACAATATAATGGTCCATGAAATGGTCAAACTGTTCCAAATACCATAGCTGCTTTAGCGTTGTTACTCTCAAGTATTTATCCCACTGTATCTGAATGTGGCATCACAGCTCTACAGCAGCTAATCAGAAAGAGAATTATCGGTATACAGCATCAAGCACATGCTGTCTCAGCCATGATGTCTATTGAACTGCTCTCATATGACAAATGCTTCAGAGCCTTTCCTGTACTGACTTCGCCGTTCAGAAATAGTTTCATCCCAGGAACTCTAAACGCACTTCAATCAGTCCATCAAGTGCTCCTGGTAGAACTATTTGTACTTATAAGTACAATGACATCACAGTAAACTTACACTACAGTTATAATATTACACAACCTGAGCCACTTTATAAAGCGCATATTTACATATGATGACAAATTCATTTTTAAGATGAAATGCAGCAAATATGTTTATTACATTATACTGATAAAATGTTAACATCATTTAAATAATCTATATTATTAATAATTAAACATGTAAGGACACAGTGGCGCAACGCTACCAATGATCTGGTGCCCCATTCAGAGATTGTTCCTGCCTCATGCTGTATGCTTGCTAGGATTGGCGTGACCCTGGATGGACAGATAGATGGAATAATTAAACATGTACTATGAAGATATTTCAATGTTCCTTAAAAGTTTTGAAAAATCAGCACTCTAAGCTTACAGATGGCTTAACATCTATTACAGAACTGATTGTGTGGCGATTGGTTACTTGGAGAAAGAAAAGGAAGGACAAGAATTGTGAGTTAGTACATTTGAAAGAGACAGTACTGCTGCAATAAATTATTTCATCGAAGGTCGCGCACAGTGCAGCAAGCATCTTGCAGGAGGCAGCAACAATCTCTGGACAGGGTGCCAGCTCGATACTATCACTGAGCCACCATGGTCCCTTAATAACATGCTTTAACTCCTATCATCATGAAAATGATATCAAGTATACATCTCAGTATTTTAATTATTCAGAGAGCTGTAATACATGAATGTAATGGATTCTGTGTCCTGTCGGAAGAACTTTAAGATGCATGTAGTGATTCACACACATAGAGCACATAGAAGAACACATAAAAAACAAAGCATTTAACGTGCTACTTTAATTACGATGGTATTTAAGAAACTATTAAATTAAACAATTTAAAGATGAAGTTTATGATGTTCTAATTTAATGACAATTCTTCTATTTTTCCCCATGCTTTTGCCATTGTCTTTTCACAGAACGCTGAGCTTAAGGGCTATTTATATTGATTTGCATATTCAAAGAGGTGTAATTCTGGGAGGAGTCAGGGAGTGGCAGCAGGCGTGTGCACTTGCGTTACATTTCACGCTGATCTGGGATTTATGGAGTGGAAGAACATGGAAATTGGCGATCCCTCAGATTTATGCATCTGGATTTTTTTGTGCGTATGCACATTTCCGCTTTTGTCCATACACCATGTTTTAGTGTGAATTCTACGCACACCGTTATGCATGAGGCCCCAGGTCTTTTCAGTCACTCATGGTGATTCTGGAGACTCCGTCTCATAACAGCAAACAGGTAAGCTATTAGTGCTAGTGCTCAAACAAACATACTATATACATGGTAAGGAAAGAAGCAAAAGGTCAAAGCGCATTGCTTTATGTATTGAAATTATATATATATATATATATATATATATATATATATATATATATATATATATATATATATATATATATATTGTCACACACGTGTGTTTAGGAGACAGCCAAAGGGCTTAAATACAGGTAATACCATGCCAGGCCAGGGGGTGGCGGAGTGTACTAATTTTCCCTCTCAATCTGTTGCAGACCATTCTAGGGAAATCCCGCCCGGCTCTGGGGCAGCCAATGACGTTCCTTCCGGTTCCAGGGCTGATGACGTCACTTCCTTAGCTGGCCTTTAAAAGCCGCCATACTGTCTGAAGAAGTCAGTTCTGTTTTGGACTCGGTTGAATGAACATGTATGCCAATTTTGATCTCTTTTGCAGCCGTAATGGATTAAATGGGTGGCTGCCCCAAACCTTCTTGATGTCTCATGGTCGTTCTTGTGACAGTGGCGTAGTCGGCAGGAGGGAGAAAGCCCTGAAGAGAACGGGACCGGACCTGAATCATGTCCAGGTGGGAGAGTACCTGGGCCGAGCTTTCGGGTGGGGAGTGCGTCTCGGGTTTCAGAAAGAACCGGTGCAGACTCCGCTCCCTTTGGCTATCTTGGGGGCACCCAAATTGAATAGGGAGAGTGTCGAGGGGACACACAGACGTGGGCTGGTCTCTATGGGGGAAACAATGGGGACTTATTATGCTCTCTCAGAGGAGAGCACTGTCCTGTCCACGGGGGCTAAGGCCCCACAGGAAAGTGGACTTTCCCCGGGCCAGCAGGTGAAGAAAATACAAACCTGGAAGTTTGACCCTGAACGGGCTACTGGAGAACAACTAGACGTTCTCTGGGAAGAGGTGGCAGGCTGGTTAAGGCCCGCTGATTGCTCCACCTATCAGATAGTGAAGAAAGTGGCATGTTTGCTGTTTATAAATGGCCTGCCAGAGCATTTCACCTAGCCGGCCTGGGGAGAATTTTCAAATATAAACGAGCTCATAGAGCTCATTGAAACAACCAGGGCAGTCTCACAATCTGAGAGGGCTGAACGGTCCTTAAGTGGACGCCGTAGAGATTACGTCCCTCTTAAACTGCCCTCTCAACATAAACCGGAGTTTGCACCGGAGTCCCCGATCCCGCGGGCACGATCCTCGCTCGGGGGCAAGGCGGAATGTGAATGGAGAGAGGGGGTGGGATTGTGTGCACTTTCAAACCCCCTGGCTTTGGCTCATAAGGGAGAGGTCATTGTAAACGGTCACAAGGTAGAGGCCCTATTTGACTCCGGCAGCAACCTTTCTATGGTCGATTGCCGTTATGTACTACCGCGACAATGGTTAAAAACAAAGACCAGCATTACCTGTGTACACGGAGATGTCCGCGCCTATGAATCCGCCCGGTGTTTCATCTGCCACGGAGGAATACTCAAAAAACTTGTTGTTGCGGTACTTCCGAATCCTCCGTGTGCGGTGATTCTCGGGCGAGACTGGTCTGACAATAAAAGCGGTGCTGTACTGATCTCGCCTTATGCGAAATTGGGCCTAGTAACAGATGGGAATCCACTGTCTCAGGTTGTCTCCACACCGTGTACACAGCCGGTGGAGAGAGATATAGGCGATCGCGAGGAGGATGGAGAGCTTCCTGGTACGTCGCAGACTAATACGTCATCAGTCCGCTCCTCACCAGAGCGGGAGGTTTCTCCGCCCCTTGAGGTCAGCCCAGACCCTCTTTCAGATCTGAGCTTTCAATTCAGACAAACACCGGCATCATTTAAAAGGGAACAGTGGAATGACGATTCCCTTAAATTTGCTAAGAATGTAGTAGTCCTCGTCAACGGCCAACGCACTAGTCAGCCCATGCCACAAGGACCCCACTTTGTGTTAGAAAATGACTTATTATATCGGGTCAATGAACACGAGGGGGGGGGGGGTGCGGAAGTTGTTGCTGATTCCACGAGCTTTCTGGCGGCAAGTTTGTGAGTTAGCGCACGCCCATCTCCTAGGAGGCCACTTGGGCACCGAAAAAACTCTAGAGCGCATTAAGCTCCGTTTTTACTGGCCGGGAATTAACGAGGAGGTTCGCCGCTTCTGTGTTTCATGCCCGGAATGTCAGCTGCGGCAAATTCCTAGGAGGGACCGTGCTCCTCTTGTTCCCCTTCCCTTAATTGATGTTCCCTTCGAAAGAATAGGGGTCGATATAGTAGGACCCCTGGAACCCTCGGCTCGAGGACATAAATATATACTAGTCCTCGTAGATTATGCGACCCGATATCCAGAAGCTGTTCCGTTGCGCTCAGCTAATTCTAAAGCAATCGCACGGGTACTGATGGAGGTCTTTGCGCGAGTTGGGGTCCCTAAAGAAGTCCTTACGGACCAAGGGACGCCGTTTACCTCGGAGACGTTCAAGGAAACGGCCAAATTACTCAAAATAAAGCACTTGAGAACCGCGGTGTATCATCCTCAAACCAACGGTTTAGTAGAGAGATTTAATCAGACTCTCAAGCAGATGCTTCGCAAGGTGGTCAGCGGGGATGGGAGGAATTGGGATCAACTCCTCCCCCTCGTGGTCTTTGCCTATCGGGAAGTCCCTCAAGCCTCAACGGGGTTCTCCACTTTTGAATTATTATATGGACGACAACCCCGGGGCATATTGGACATTTTAAAGGAAGGTTGGGAAGGAGAGGCTCTTCCCTCAACTAATATTTTGGAATATATCGCGCAGTTACGCGATAGATTTGAAAAAATTCGACCCATATTAAAAAGTCACATGCAAGAGGCGCAAGCAGCACAGGCCCGCTATTATGACCGGGGCACGACCCTCCAGGAGTTCCAGCCGGGGGATCGAGTCATGGTATTGATTCCCACCTCCCACTCTAAACTACTTGCCCACTGGCAAGGGCCGTACGAAGTTAAGGAGCGAAAGGGACTCGTCGACTATTTGGTGAAACAACCCAATCGTCGACCGAGTGAGCGGATATATCATGTAAACCTACTGAAACCGTGGAAGGAAAGAGACCCTGATCCCACCTCCGGCCAGCCCCGCTCCTTCTTTGCTCAAAGTAACACCCTTAACTTCGGGTCTAATTTGAATAACCGACAGAGGCGAGAGCTGGAGACAGTTATCTCGTCCGTCCCGGAGGTGGTTGACGAAATCCCAGGAAGGACCTCTCTGGTTGCCCATGATATTGTGACTAAACCCGGGGTTGTAGTCCGAGAACGCCCGTATCGTCTTCCTGAGGCAAAGAAAGCGGAAGTGGAACTGGAAATAAAGCGCATGCTGGATCTAGGAGTCATAGAGGAGAGTCATAGTCCCTGGTCCAGCCCAATTGTCTTGGTTCCTAAGCCTGATGGAAGTTGGAGGTTTTGCAATGACTTCCGTCGGCTTAATCAGGTCTCACAATTTGATGCTTATCCGATGCCTCGAGTGGACGACCTCCTTGAGAGGCTTGGACAGGCAGAATACCTGACCACACTTGACATGACCAAAGGGTACTGGCAGGTTCCTTTAACGGACTCCGCGAAGGGTAAAACCGCGTTTAGCACCCCTAGTGGGCACTGGCAGTATCGTGTCCTTCCATTCGGGTTACATGGGGCTCCTGCAACTTTCCAGCGTCTGGTGGACAAAGTGCTCCGTCCCCATAACACGTATAGTGCTGCCTACCTGGATGACGTTGTCATCTATTCTAGCACTTGGAAGGAACACCTACAGCATGTCGGAGCCGTACTGCGGACGCTGGGGGAAGCCGGTCTTCGCATCAACCCAAAGAAATGTTTCTACCTAGTGGGTCGTGGTACAGTGAAGCCACAGTGCTCCAAAATAGAAGCCATTTTGACATGGCCCCGTCCGCGAACCAAGCGGCAAGTCCAGGCATTTCTCGGATTGGTGGGGTACTACCGCCGGTTTGTACCACGTTTTTCGGAGAGAGCCGTGCCCTTGACTGATTTAACAAAGAAGAGGGCTCCTAACATTGTGGTATGGACTGAGATAACAGAGGCAGCCTTCAATGACTTGAAAAGGGCCCTGACGTCGGCACCCATTTTAAAGGCGCCTGATTTTTCGCGGCCTTTTATCCTCCAGACGGACACTTCGGACACAGGCCTCGGGGCAGTGTTCAGCCAAAGTGTCGATGGTGCCGAGCACCCCATCATGTTCCTAAGCTGGAAACTGTTGGATCGGGAGACCAGATATGCGGCAGTGGAGAGGGAGGCTCTTGCGATTAAGTGGGCGATCACACAGTTGAGGTATTACCTCTTGGGACGGGAGTTTACACTAGTCACGGACCATGCCCCTTTACAGTGGATGGCCCTGCACAAGGAGTCTAACCCCCGAGTCACGAGGTGGTTCCTCGACCTACAACATTATAAGTTTTCGCTCATTCATCGGAAGGGTTCTCTACACGCCAATGTCGATGCTCTCTCCCGCGTTCACGACCTCTCGGTAAAGGACGCCCGACCCGACGGGTCTGGGCTGAGGGGGGGGCCCTGTCACACACGTGTGTTTAGGAGACAGCCAAAGGGCTTAAATACAGGTAATACCATGCCAGGCCAGGGGGTGGCGGAGTGTACTAATTTTCCCTCTCAATCTGTTGCAGACCATTCTAGGGAAATCCCGCCCGGCTCTGGGGCAGCCAATGACGTTCCTTCCGGTTCCAGGGCTGATGACGTCACTTCCTTAGCTGGCCTTTAAAAGCCGCCATACTGTCTGAAGAAGTCAGTTCTGTTTTGGACTCGGTTGAATGAACATGTATGCCAATTTTGATCTCTTTTGCAGCCGTAATGGATTAAATAGGTGGCTGGCCCAAACCTTCTTGATGTCTCATGGTCGTTCTTGTGACAATATATATATATATATATATATATATATATATATATATATATATATATATATACAGTAAATATATATATATATATACAGTATATATATATATATATATATATATATATATATATATTGTTATACACATGTACTTGGGAGGCAGTTTATGGTCTCAAATATATGCATGTTCCCGCCAGACCAGGGGTTGGCGCCACCCACTAAATCTTTCTCCTCTTTCCCTGCAGACCAGCCAATGAAACCTCCTCTCAAAGCCACTTCTGAACCTCAAAAGCCAACCTACGTCACTTCCACTTCCAGTCCTTGAAAGCCAGCCTGGGGATACAAGAGTGATACAAGGACAGCGAAATGTGCTGGTGAGATTTTTAAAGGATGAATGAGTGTCAAAAAATATGGGCATGTTGGAAAGAAATTGAGGTCAAAAGCACCAATATATTCATATTTTGGTTTGAGATTTTTAAATTTATAAGAAAGCAGTCTTTATATGTGTCTAAGGAATAATTAATAGAGGAAACTTGGTTAACACACACTAGTAACTATTTCAAACATTATTTCCAGGTGATACTGTCAAGGATAAAAGATGCTCTTTGGCTCAAAGTAATAGTGCAGAAATTAAATGCACACTGTTAACAGGAAATGTTTATTAAAGAAGAAATGAAAACTGAGAGCAAAACAATCTGCAAATGTGCTGAATGAACAACAAACTTTCTGCCTCTTGAGTCTTCCTCATCAAGTGATAAACTCAGTCTACCCAGAGTTGGTTTATCCAATTGCCCGTGGCCATATCATACTACTTGCTCCTTTTTCCCTTGCTTTTCTTAAATTGACTATCAGCAATGTAAACTACACTTTCAACAACATAAAAAATTTGGCACATGACCTTGCTGACTGTGTCTAGCCCTTAAATTTCATTAATCTTGGAGAATCACAATGTTTCCATTTCATTCATTGTTGTTTAGACTGATAACTAATCTCTATATTATCTGCTTCATTATGCACCATCATTCCTCTATTCTCTGTTATGTGTCACTCCACAGTTGGCAACATTTTCCTCTATTGTCAATGCCAAAGGACAGACAGATTTTGGATCATCTTCAAGAAACCCTCCATCTCCTGATTGTGACATTTGAATGAAATTGGTCTTGGTACACACTGAACAGGCAAAAACTCAAGTCTAAAGGCATATCACTTTATAGCATTATAAATGTATTGACAGTACAGTACTTTATTTGTGGTTTTAAGCCTCCATGTTGACTTGCTTCTGGAACAAGAAGTATATATTATAAACAACAAATGCTAGGAACTTTTAAGTCATATAAAATAATTTAGTACAGAAGAGTTAAAATTTGGACAATTCCTTTTTTCAGGTACTGGCTCAAACCTTTTTCATCATCTCTGTAACCTATGTGTGTATATTTCTATGATTGGGCTTTTATTGAATATTACTTTGTTTAATTTGTATTGTACTTATTTGTAAATGTTTATAATTTTCTCAGTTTGTAAAATTGAAGTAAGGTATATGAAAATAGTGGTGATGGTAATTCTCTGCTGCTCCAGGGGTTGGCACTCTACAATAGTACCTCTTCTTTCTCTCCCTGTGCAGACTGGAAGATTGACGGCTTTTCCATCACATCACTTCAGATATCCGTCCACCTGGACCCGCCTCTTCCTGCCAGAAACGGTCTTAACCAGAAGAAATGCCCTCTTTGGCAGTCATATCCTGAAAAGACGCAACATAGAACTTTAACCTGTGTTTTATTTCTATTTTTTGAGACATCAATTATACAGAGTTTGCCTACAGATGTCTCAAAACTTCTCACTGTCTTTGCTTTGTTATTAAAGCCTATATTCTGTATGCATTTATACAGTTAATGTGAGTAAAGCTTTGACATTTTCCAACAGAAATACAAATAAGCGTTGAACAAATGGTGAAAATAAAAAAGTCCAATAAGGAGAAAAGGAAATCCTTTAGCCAAACCGCCCCAATAAATATGGCTGAGCTTATTATTTTCATTTATTCCTTTATTGCTCTTTGGTCTTTAGAATGATTTGCATATAGTGCCTGGTGTCAAGAAATTTATTGGTAATATTTGTATTTTTGTTTCCATGTGTTTTTACCAGTGTTAAATATGATTCATGTTTTCATATGGTGTTTTTTGTTTTTCTTATGTGCACCGCCATTCTGGGATAGTTTTTTTACTAGTTGCTATGCCATTCCTAGGCTTGAAGTCCAGGAGTATACAATGCATGACGGCGTTACTGTGATGGCATAAAGATCATGAGACACTTCTTCATCACCCAAGGTTTGGATTCACGAACAAATAACCTTTAGTGTCATCCTTTTTGTTGTTTTCTGATTGAACTTTTACAACAACATTTTTGTTGAATTATGTCATGTATTTTTTGTTTTTTGCTTACAGCTTTGTTTTTTCTGTTCTTTCACCACAATTCTGGCTATACCGCAAGAAGTTTGTTTATTTAAATTTAGTCTTCCCTGTTACGACTGCTACTTGAATTTGGGTCTGTCTGTGTCATTTCCCGATTCCATTTTATCTCTCACAAAACTGCTGTCATCCTGTGCAAGCAGGTCCACCACCTTCCCATTTTCTTAATAACATACATTGTAGTAATGATGGTTAGAAAGAGGACTTTTTCAGTGAGTTTATCTACATGTGGCATGGGATAGACATTAAACTGAAATACTCAATTCATTTTTATTAATTATAAAAGTGCCAGAAATAATCAACATTTGGTATCATAACTGTTGAGATAATTCTGGCAGTGTTGGGCACAAGGCAGGAACCAGCCTTGGATATGACACCAGTCCTTTATAGGGCCTACTCACAAACATAGCTACATAAAACTAATTTAAAATTGTCAATCGTCCTAACATACAAGTTTTTGTGGAAGTGTAAACAGAATATATTATCAATAGTTTCTTTTTATATCACAACATAAACATTACATTATTTAATATACTAAATCCAATTCAGGATCAAACAGGGTTGTAATCTGTCCTGGCAAGTGCAAGGCAAGAACCAGCCTTGGACAGGGAGCCAATCCACTCATTCACGTATGCCACACACAAACTAACACTCAAATTGTACCACTTTTAGAGATGCAAGTCCCTAATGAAACTGATTAATCAAAATGAATGAGTTTTCAATGCGAAGAATGAAGGATTCCCACAAGATTATGAGTTGAAGGACAATAGTGGTGTAAAAAAAAAAAATGTGAATTTCCCCTTGGGATTAATAAAGTATCTATCTATCTATCTATAGTAGTAGCTCTGAGTCATGGAGTTTTGGTACCTGAAGCACTTTCGATATTGATATGTTTCAAGACAAGGAGGGTTTGCTCCTATTATATGAACAGGTTTTCACAAAATGTAGGCACATATAATACTTCTTTGAAGCCAAAAGAGGAGTTTGGTAGTTGGGTGTTTGGGTCAGGCAGTTGATTGTCATGTAATGAGCTCTGATCTGCCAATCATGATATTTCACGTTCATCTTTGCAGTTTAATTAATGTAGCTTATGGAGTTGGAAAGTGTCTTTGTCTAACACCAAGACACAAGCCAACTTTTCCTTATTGGTTGTTGAAAGCTGAGATGCCCTAGTAGTAGTAGTGTCACATGTGCAGAGTTGAGTGAATCCTTATCTGTATATCTGACAAACATGCAAACACATTGCCACTAACTGACACCATAATAAACATGAATGTATTAAAATAAAGACAGAGGTCCACTCTATGGAAAGATCTGGAAAACTCAAAAGTCACAAGTGTATTACTGCTACTCAGCAGTGTTTTAGCAAGAGCACAAAAGCAAAGAATCAGTTTTTGGTACATTTCACTTTTAATTACAAAGTCACAAATTAAGAGTATAATGTGCAGGTCCACTAGCAGATTAATGACCATTGACTATTAATCTTTGAATGCTGATCTGGCTCTTTCCCAGAACTAACCTTAAAGTGGAAGATAAACTGTAGTTTTTCCCAGACGAATACAAGTTTGGAAATGGGAGGTAGTAACCTAAGGTCCACTAACAAGAAAAACTTGTGGCTACAGAGAGAGAGAACAAAAGGTAAAATAACATTTAAAGGAAGTGATAGATTGATTGTCCCGAAGTGTGTGCTTGGTGTGTGTGTGTGTGCCCTGCCCGGGATTTGTTCCTGCCTTGCGCCCTGTGTGGGCTGGGATTGGCTCCAGCAGACCCCCGTGACCCTGTATTAGGATATAGTGTGTTGGATAATGGATGGATGGATGGAAGTGATAGAATTAGACAGTACTGTATATGGAAAACAGATTCTGATCATTTGTGTAATAAATCTCAGTTCTGAACTGCAGCTACTGGTTACATGGAAATGACAATTACTTGATCGCCACCTGCAAAAATTCATCCTTGATTGCAGGGAGTGCTCTAGGCATATTTCAGTGAAATCTCTGACTAATTCTGCTAGTTTCTTGAGCATTTAATCCCTTATTTTCTGCTTGTCATCTTTAGGAGTTCCAGACATGACTAAAGTGGGTTGAGGCCTCCAAACAGACCATTAAAGCAGGCTAGGACCTTTACTTGCTAGCCCAGATGAGTCTCACCCAGTCCAGCTAACTCTCAACTGCTAACAGTAAGCTTAGGCCTTACAAGACCCAAAATGCGTTACAAGAGGGAGAAACTATGGAAACCTCCCACTTGTGACCCAAAAGGTAACAGAAATCCTTTATATAAATTATACATATTTAACAAAAAAAGAGTAACAAAAGAGTGGTCAAAAGAGCAAAAAGGAGCTGACCACAAGACAATCCTTGTGCAAACAAGTCACAGTATACAATCCAAATAATAGAGATGCATAAAAATAAGCAGGAAGTAAGCAAGAACCAGAATATCCAAATGAAACACAACACTTACAAACTCCAAATGACTTCACTGAAAATGCTGCTAAGGCCTCCTCCCTGGCTATATATTCTGCCTGGGAAGAGCTCTCAGCAGCAGTAACGTCAGGGTACACCTACCCCATTAGGCTCCACCCACAAATCACATGCAATGGAGGCCCATTTAAAAAAATATATATAATTACAAACAACAGAAAAATACATAAAGATATGAAAATGAATCATTCCAAAACAGCAAAAATAACAATCAAAAAACAAATACACAACACTGCCTTATTAATTTAATATAATGTAAAGTTTTTGTTCATCACCAAGATGTCAATGATTTTCCCTCTATCTCATATTCATATCAATGCATTCCTTTCAATTTAATTAAGGTTAATATATTATTGATTTATAGTTTACTTATGCTGACACACATAAGACATGATCAAAGATGAAACACAATGTAACGATGGAAAACAAGCAAGCCTTACCTCTTACATTGACCTTATTAAAATGGGTCTGGGTCATAGTTATCATGAAGTGTGGCTCACACACTTGTTGTTACAAATAGAAGTTTTCTCCTAGAGAAAAATTAGTGAGGCCTTCAAAAAGAAGAAGCAGGCCACAAACCTACCTGGTCTGCCCAGCAAAGGCAACTGTAACTTCAGCCAGGCCCCAAGGCAACCTGCTGGCTTCAACTGGAGCTAGCCCCAGAATAAAGAGCTGACAAAACAGCTAGTAATATCTGCAAGAGCCCGACACGTGGAAGGCTGACCATTAACCTTCAGCTTGTATAAGTAGGGCAAGCAAATGATGTTTAAAAAATAAGATTTATTAACAAAAAATATCAAAAATACAAAGAACAGTTCAAAAGAGCAAAAGCAAACAAACTCCCAAAACACAGTTCAGCAATTTGGATTTTTCAAGCAACAGACAGAGTTAAAACAATGACACTTACAAAACAACTCCAACAAATTACAATGGTTTCTACTCTCAGGTGTTTGCAGCCTGGGGGAGGGCCCAGAGTAGTGATATCAGGTCCTGGCTCTTGGGGCTCCACCCACAAAGAACATGGAACTTTTAAAGGGACAGAACATAATCATTTTAATACAGATGAAACCAACAGAAAAAAACATAAACATGAAACATAATAACTCAAAATTAACAAAAACAACAATAAAACATAAAATAAAAATATTTTTAACCCACTACATATTACTTGCCTACTACAACAAAAATACAGCAACTCAAACACCAACATTCTTCTAGTTTACTCCTGTTGTGACCTCTCAAAAAGGTCAAATCAAATTAGTTATTTTTCTTAGTAAAGAGATTGTAATTTATACAGGAAATGGAGGGAATAAAAACATGCAGGCAAGTGCATAGTCTATAAACAGGCTTGATCAAACAAACTACAAAAACAAATCAAATGAAATATCAAAACGGTAATAAATGACAAACCTTAGTTAAACCATTAGCAAAGATCCTATAAAGTTCTGTTTTTCCCCTCTAACTAACCATAACATCATAGCTTGTTTGGTTTTAATCAAATGTACAGATAAACTAATGCAGAACATCACAAACTTTGACCACAGCCTTTAGAAAAAAACAGACTTGGTCTGCAACAGAAATAAAATCCAGCAGTACTTCTTTATATTCATTGCTTTGTACCCCAATAAGTACAAGTCATCGCCAATATACTAACAACCCAATAGTTATTCACTCACTCAGAATATGGAACCAATGTAGGAAGTATTTTAAGATAGAGAAGCTTTTATCTGTGGCACCTCAGGCCGAGATCCACTTTTTCCACTCTCTCAAACATACGCAGTTTTTAATGTCAGGAAAATATTCGGGATTAAATCACTTAGAGATCTGTACATAGACAAAGTCTTCGCATCCATCAAACAATTACACTCTAACTCTCCAGCAACACATTTCTTTCACTACCTTCAAATTAGAAACTTTGTGAAACAAAACCTAACCAATTTCTCTCACCTCCCACCTACCTCTATTCCGGAAGAAATATTGATCAGTCTTGAGGACTCAGACAGCATTTCCATAATATATAAAAATATTTTAAAGTTCCTCCCTTTCAAAGATCCCAGAGTACAGTGGGAAAAGGATCTCTCACTCAACATCTCGGAAAAGGAGTGGAAGTTAGCAATGCACAGAATTCACTCGAGCTACATATGCACAAAGCATACAATCATTCAACTTATAATTATATATTGAGCGCATCTGTCTCGTTTATAATTGTCCAAAATGCTTCCAGGGCAAGATCCAACCTGTGAACATTGAAATCAAGTTCCAGCCTCACTGGGCCATATTGTTTTGGGCGTGTACCAAATTAACACCATTTTGGACAAAAATATTTAAATTCCTTTCAGATAGTTTTGGTGTCACAATCCCTCCTAATCCACTAACAGCTGTGCTTGGTGTACTTCCAGATGGGCTTAATGTGGAGAAGGACAAACAAACTGTAATTGCCTTTACTTCACTATTAGCACGTAGACTTATCTTGCTTAATTGGAAGAATGCTAACTCACCTCTTTTAAGTCAGTAGATAACTGATGTTATATATTATCTAAAATTGGAAAAAATCAAATTCTCACTTAGAGGATCTGTACAAAACTTTTTCAAAATTTGGCAGGATCTGATCAATTACATTTTAGAATAAGCATTTAAATCGAGGAAGTGGATTCTCTCCCCTCTTTTTTTATTCTATTTATTTTTATTCATTTATTTACTTACATAGTTTTTCTATTATTCAAGTTTTACTCTGCTGACCTAGCTCTCTTCTTAATAGGGCGGGTGTCGATTTGTTTCAAACCTTGTTTTGTTAAACTTGACTTGCATGTATGGAATGTTATTTGATTTTAATAAAATTAATAAAATGTTAAAAAAGAAAACACCATAAAATAGCACTGAATTAAACATCTAAAATGGTGTTGAAATGATGTCAGTAACATAACAATCGAATAAATGACAAGCAATTATTCATTGCTCCTCTCAGACTCTCAGCTTTTTCTCTCCAATCTCTGAATGTACTATATGCCTGTGTGTTGAGTGTTTGTGCCAATCACCTTCTGCATCTAATCTTAAGGATCTTCAGTCATTTCTAAGTTACTTTCAGAGCACCCTGAGGTATCACTTCTAGGATTAGAAGCATGTTCTTTGGCTTGCCAATTTAGATATTTTCAAGACATGAAGTGATATTTATGGAAAAATTTTAGTTTAAGGCAGAGATTGTTATTGAGTGCTTTTTGCAGATTCAAAGTAAAACGAATGCAGGGGTTAGTGTGTTTAGACATCAGACAAAAACGTATATTTTGTTGGAGTTACGCAAACATAAAACTATTATACTTTTCTAAGATATATTTACCAGTGATTCTCTTAGCTACTGTATTTAATTACTCTTTGAATATTTTTTTGCAAATAATTCTTTCCTTTATAGTATACACAAGTGCTGACAAGTTTCTAATGTAAAGCTCACTCTTAAGATGGCTTCAATAACATCATACACTAATGCAAATGCCTGGAGATGACACAATAATGATCACTACAATAGAGAAAAGCTGGTGACAATAACACACAACCATGAAAAAGTAAACAAAAACTGAACAATGATAAAAATTAATCTTGCAATAACAGATTTGTATAAATATGAAAACATGCAGTTAAAGCAGATTTTATCCAGATTCTGACACGCCACAAGCTCAGGCGCTGTGCTGCCAGAGCCCTCTCACTGAGCCCTCACTACTCTGTACAGAGTGTCACTGCCACCATTATGGCAGTACTCTCTGTAATGTTCTTGTTCAACAGTTTTCCACTTTAAGGAGTTGGCAGGCAGCGCAATACATTCAAGTGGCATGTATTGCACATTCCTCCTTTTGGTTAGCAGAAGATCTAAAATTGTATGATTTAACAAAATTAATTAGGCAGAGAAAGCCAGCCTTGTACTAAATCTTGCATAAATACATATGGATTCCAGTAGAAGTTCATTAGCATATATCTTTGAAAGAAAGGGTTTGATTTTGTACTTCACAGGGTAGATGAATAGGCATATTTAGTTAATACAGTCCTAACTAAAGATGATACAGAATTAAATTTTCAAAGTATGTCAAAAAATGATGGCAAAGTGAAAATTCAGAAATTGCTGAGTAAAAACAAAATTAATTTTCCAGATTAAATTGCATTCAAAGTATTTATGTTTAATATAAAAAGACTAATGAACTCTATAAGCAAAAAGGAGTTTAAACTAAGAGTATGAAATATTTTGGAAGTGGCACAAGGTGCTGAATCAAGGGGCTTCTCTAGGGTGATGATGCTCCTGTAGTGATTCTGATGTGACATAATAGTTTAGGAGGGGTGAGATCTCATTGACAGTATCACCTTATCAAGACAACTTCACAGTTTTTAAGCACTGTCACACATGCATGTCGTAAGGTTCACCTTCCAGGCTCGTTTGAGGTAAGCAATACTACCCTGGGAAAAGAGGAAGTGCTGTCGCTAACAGTATCATCTCTTTCTGTTTCCACAGCTGTAAGAAGATTCCTAATGAAGGCAACTAACTTGTCCCTTCTGCTTAGAGGGCTATAAATTTGAGGTGCTCCTGAAAGGTGGCATCTCATTTGGTCATAGCCTCAACACTGGACAGAGATCTGCACCAGCCCAGACTGATTAACAGAGGCACTGCAGCCTTGTACTTTTGTTTGTTTTGTGCCACCGACCACTATTTATTTTTCCATTTGTACCATTATTAAACAGGGTGATCCAGTTGACACCCCAACATTTATTTTGAATTTCATGTCATACTTTACTCAACCACAGTAAGTGATATAAGGACTTTTAATCATTTTAATACACTACTTTAAATTATTTTTAATATACCTGTATTAGTCTAAAGCCTGTGTCCATAGTTTAAACTGAAAGCAGATGCAATAATTTTCTTCATTTGGCTTTTTTAATGTTTATTCTGTTAAAACAGTTAAAAATGAAAAATAAGCTCACAACAACTGTAAGGTTATGTATATTTTATACCACCAGGTACTCCAGCAAAAACTGTCATTTCAAAGGTTCACTAATAAAAGACACAAATGGGTAGCTTGTAGTGCATCTGCCTTAATTGGTTGGCCTGAAGCATTCTACAATGGTAGTCAAGATGAGGATGTGCTCTTCAATTTTCAAAAAAAAAAAAAAAGGTTTACAAAACCTTTTATTTTTCCTTTATCAAGTTTTTCTTTTTGCAAAATTAGTGCAAATAAAAATAGTTTAAAGTGGTTCTTCCATGGGCGGCACGGTGGCACAGTTCGCTTCCCAGGTCCTCCCTGTGTGGAGTTTGCATGTTCTCCCCGTGTCTGTGTGGGTTTCCTCCGGGCGCTCCGGTTTCCTCCCACAGTCCAAAGACATGCAGATTAGGTGGATTGGCGTTTCTAAATTGGCCCTAGTGTGTGCTTGGTGTGTTTGTGTGTGTCCTGTGGTGGGTTGGCACCCTGCCCGGGATTGGTTCCTGCCTTGTGCCCTGTGTTGGCTGGGATTGGCTCCAGCAAACCCCCGTGACCCTGTGTTCGGATTCAGCGAGTTGGAAAATGGATGGATGGATGGTTCTTCCATTCCAGAAAGAATGTGGTGCATACATGGCGATAACAAATAGCCAGTCATAGCACTACCATAGAGTAAGTCTGTTTTCAGAGGTCCTACTAAATAGATGCCCCAAGGATCACATACAGTATATGGAATTGATTTTAAAAGTTTACTTCAATGCTATGGTGAAAAATACCGCATTCTAAATGCCTTATTCATTTCAGCATGGAATTAGTCTTTATTTCTTATGTAATTATCTATATGGCTGATGCCACAAACTGTAATTTTTAGATCATACAAATAATGGTAACAGTTAGTGACACAGGATTTATTTCCTTTTGATCTATTATGTTGGGAAAGGTGACTCACAAAATACCAAGAATAAAAATGGGTAGGTCCGATAAAGGCAGCAAAAGAAGTTACTGTAGCTGTCTCCCACTCTGTATTAAAATATTGTTAGCCACTTGTACTCAGCCTCACATTACTGCATCAAATTAGAGGTCACTGTTGAGGTTTTTGTTTGGTGGGGCAAACAAAAGTGGAGGTGTGACACATAGGGGATATACAGTATGTTCAAGTAACATTTTTCCAATATGGGGATTCAAATACTACATGTTAATTGATTCTGCTCTCTACCTGCCAGCGACAGAAGATACAACAAAGTATCAGCATCATTAAGTAAAACCAGTGAGTCTGTTATTTTTTTTTTATGTTACCTTAAACCTTTAATGTTTGCTGCTCCTTTTTGCCTAAGAATACTAATGATGTTCTCTATGCTATGTGGTGATGTACAGTATTTCACATGCCTGCAGGTTAATTATTTTTCCACCCTTTTTTTTCTTTCAATAACTCCCTCTGAAATGAACATGCACAGTCTTTGTCTATATGCTCTTTTGCAGACTTCAGATTTTTTCTATTAATTATTTTTTTTCTTTGAGCCAGTATACCATGCATTTCAGCAATCGAATCACTTAGTTCCTGCTTCCAACATCTGGTAGAAAAACAGTGAAATACTGTATATTTGTCTAGATGATGGCAAATTAAACTTTAATTTTATCTGTTCCCTGTGAAATAACCTAAACACTCAAAACAGAATGAATGTAATTCTGAGTGGCGATTTAAAAATATGATCTTTGTGCATAGCTGTGGTTCACTTTTCTTCTGTTACTGGGTATCCCATTTATGTTTAAACAACAATATTGATGCTCTCTTTGCCATGAAAAATATGTAACATATTTTATTCTGTAATGCACATGTATTTGGAGTTTTTTTTCTTATTCTTAATTATCTATAAAAAAGGTGAGCCATTTTAACTATGTACATTTAAGATAACAGTGTAAATAAAATGGAGAATAAAGTAGACTACTTAGCCTTAAGCTGTGGATATGAATTATTAACTGCATATATGTGATAAAAAATGTTCAACAATAAAGTCTGTGCTTGTGTATTGCCCTAATAAGCAGTATATGAAAGATTACAGACAAGCATTACAAGTGGTCACAATGGAAAATAGCCACAATGTATACTAGTGGCTGGCAAACAAGAAAAAGTAGAATGTAGCTAAAATGAAGACTATGACTAACACCTTCTCAACACATACTGACAGGCTCAAAGTAAAGCAGAGTACAACAGCCTGAAATATATACAGTATATATATACACATTATTATATATATATATATATATATATATATATATATATATATATATATATATATATATAAATATTATACAGTATATATAGCTAATAGGGTCATGACATAAATCAAAAATCATGACCATGTAATCCTGTAGATGGCTCAGCTTCCCTGGTCTCTCAATTATTTAGGAAGGTCCTCCAAGACAGGCAAATACTAAGATCTACTGAAAAAGATCGACTTTTCCAGAAACATTGGGTGGAATATTCATTTTGCAGATACACATGTATTGCTACTTGTGCACATGCGCACAATATTCAATCATACAGAGCCATATCCCCAATTAACCTAAAATACATACTTGTATTTTGGGTATATAGGGTAAAAACTAAGTATCAAAAACCACATGGAGATTAGATGAACTTGCCATCTCTACACACAAACATGATTCAAACTAGAAGCCCTTAAATAGATGAACAGGTAAGAAAGTTGGATGGATGAATATCACTATAATGTTTCTGCCTCCAAGACAAGTACTCAGAAGATGTCTTCACACTTGTGTTTGTTGTGGAGTATTTAAATCTAGACTAAGTTACTGTAGTATATTGTGAGTTAAGGTTTTAAATAAAGTTGTTATGAACCAAATAACCAAGGTAAATATATGAACAACAAGGGGAGTAAATAAGGGGAGGGGTTAGCAAAAGAGAGTAATGGAGACGGGCGTCTTTTGTAAAGTTCTACTTCTTGTGCTTTAATAAATCAAAAGCTTTTCTGAGTTAACCATCTGCTTTGCACTGAATCATTTACGGAAGCTTCCAGAGTGAATAAAGAATGTTACAGTTACATTTCTGCTTTATTACATTTGGAAGATTACATTGATATTTTCAACATGAAGAATCGTTTTCTTTTCACTCCTGTTTTTTTCTGACCTTTTAAATATGCTCATAACTTTTATCGTCATGTAGCCTACAATTCCTTAAATTCCTGGCTTAATAAAGAACTTTGATTTAAACCATTCGAAATTGTTAACTGGATTGATAATTACCAGATTTGTGCAGTGACATGTAGTTAACACATTCTGTCAGCCCGACAGGTTAATTCTCTGGTGTGGCCGTGCAGTCCTGAGAACAAGACATCCTTAACATCGGCAGCAGGCTACAGTGGCTGTAGAAATCCAGTTTGAAGTTTAAGTCCCCTTCTAAGTACATTTTAGACAAAAAGCTTGTACAAAAACTTTAGCAATTTGTACATTTTTCCGGGCTATTTTTTTCTTGATGTTGTACCCTAACTTGACCTTACTGACAAAATCGCACGACTTGAAAGACGTTTGCCCTGAAGGTAAAAGAACATGCAGAGCAATCTTTTTCTATCAATTGAAAAAGAAAGAAATCTTTCATTTTCTTCTTTGCTTGCGTATGTTATTTCAGAGCGAATGAGTCGTATTTCACCTTTAGCGCAATGTAGTACACGTTAATGAGTGACTGTGAAACGTCTCGTTCTTCAGCCAATGTTTAAAAAAAACATCGCCTGTCTGTTTAAGAGCTTCCTACACTCTGTTCCGAAAGGCTGGCCTTCTTTTTCTGAATGAAACCCAGTCATTCATAAAGTAGGCCAGACCCACGTCGTGATTCGACATCATGCTTATGAATTATTCAAAAGACTATTCAAGTATTCAATTCTCTTAGCCAATAGTAACACGCTTAAACTAAACAACGTCAGCCATTGGTCCACTTTGGCGGAGAAGGTTCGTTTTCTTACCAATCAGCAGCTCGTCTGCCTGGAAGCCGGAGCCCCGGGGAAAAGCAGACACGTCCATTGAGACTGGCTCATTCAAGTTTTTGCTGTCGAGGAGAGTTGGTATCTTGAGCGGTGAACAATAGACGGCGGTGTTGTGGTTAGCGTGGGATTAAAAAAAAAGAATATTCCGAGAATAAAAAATACCTTTCTCTGTTTAAATAACTTTGGGAAATTCACATTCTGCAGGATTTCAACGGTGAGTATTAAATCATGCAAGTCAAATTTCTGTGTGTCAACTAGGTATAAATTTGCTTATATATGCATACATATGTATGTTTCTTTTGCAAGATGGAATATAATCGCTCTACTCCGCCTGAGCCAAATCGAGTTCTTCTATATTATAAATACAACGCTTGCAAGAAAACGCGAACGCCATTTTCTCCGTTCGAACATTTACTTTGGCAACCATTTTCTAATGCTTTGCACAAGTTGTATGGGGGCGCTTTAATGTGTATTTTTTGAAGATATTTTAGCATAGTTGCATATTTGGTAATTGCGTTCGGTGCAGACGGAATATATTGTTCTTTTGTTTTTCTTTTTTTTCCCTACCTTCGGTGTCCGTGCTTTTTTTTTTTTATCAATGGACAGTTCTGCTTTTTTTCTGAATGGGGGATTAGCGCACGGAGATCAAGTTTCACTTCATTGAGAAAAACAAGGGGGCCGCGAAGGGGTAGAGGGACTTGTATAAAAACAGCTCTCATAAACCGATTACGATCAACTAATCTATTTCAGCACTAAAACCTCCACAATAGTTTGCCCACTTGGCTCACTTTTTTGTCATAGTGCACAGTGTATGCAGAAGTAATGTATATGTATGATCTTAAGTTTCTTTTTACATTTGTTTCCAGCATATGACGACTTTTGATCACTACTTTATAAACGTACAGTAGAAAGTCATGTGAGCTGTTACTTAACAGAGGGACATGGCTCTTATTGTTTTGATGCTCATACATATTTTTCTTTTTTGTCATCATTATATTTTTGTTTTCAAATACTTTTTAACTACTTAAGTCGTATTGACTCGTTATCAAGCTGCAAAGCTCAGATTAATTCAAGAGCAGTGACTGTTGAAAGATGGTGGGGTTCTTTGCTCTGTCCGTGTGCTCTGGGTGCAGAGACGGCCTCCGCAGCCCAGATGTTTGTTCTGGCGCTCTGGTTATGGTGGGGGACGAAGACCTGATGCTGCGCATCAACACTTTGGATTGGAATTTTCTGGAGGCGATCGCCAGTCAGATTTTGGAGATATCTTATCAGTCAACAAGTAATGCTATTAATTTCTGATTATCGTTTAAATGTAAATGCCGGATACTAATGGATGAAATGGTTATTCGCTAAGCCTATAAAGCATCTCGTCTTGGAACAGAAGGATACTTTGTGAACACGCTTGCGTAATAAGTATTTTTAGTGCATAAGTGGTATTTCGTTTATCTGCACTTAAATTTGTAAGGTTTCTTTTGAATTTTGATAGAGAAGTACTTTTAATTAATTTTTGCGTTTACCTTCCTTGCACTGCCTGATTTGGGTAATATGCACATATTCATGGGGATTGGTTAGCTGGCGCCTAGCATCATTGTTTTTCGTATAGTTATTTTTCTCCACAGGAGTGAGTCGGAGAACACGCATCTATGTATGGACAGCCTGACATAACCTGTTGCATCCTGCATGGTTTTCATTCGTCCATCTATGCTTTATTTTAACCCACCGAGTAGAGTTGCTGGAGCTGAAGTCTGTTCCATAGCCACTACCCCTGCGCCTTTAATATAACTGCAAAATTTAACGACCGAAATAACAATTCACTGTTTTCACGTTCTAACTAATTTCACGTAAAGCTCAGACTTGTGGCGTCCTGCTCCAGCCATTGCATTTAGAAATCTCTCAAAAGGGCTTAGCTACCATCTAGTGTTAAATTGCTGACCTGTTACTTGCTTTGTCTGTGTACATGTGGGGTATGTGTGTGTGTGTGTGTGTGTGTGTGTGTGTGTGTATATATATATATATATATATATAAATTTGTGTGTATATGTGTGTGTGAAGTCTGAATGCATCATTGGTTCACAACTTTAATTATAAAGTGCACAAATGTTAAATTTATGTAATAGGATTACAAACATGTACACTGAAGACTGGAAAAAAAATACTGTGAAATTTTTTTTTGGTTGTAAATTGATTAGCCATTCATATCCATGAATGCTTTTAACTTTTATTTGTGCAGATTTGTGGTGGTAAACAAGGATCTCCGTTACCTTCGGAGTTAGATACAACAGCCCTTTAGGGCTCACCCACAGCCCGCTAGCAGTATGGATGGATTTTATGATCAGCAAGTTCCTTTTATGAACTCTACTAATGTAAGTTTGTATATTTATTTTTGGATAATTTACAATCCTGTAATACATTTTGTCCTTAGCCAATCCATTTACAATTACTGTTTATTGTATTATACTGAAAACACGTGTAATTAGCAGCACGGCTGCTGCTTTGGATGAGCTTGCAGCAGTATATAGGGACTTGGCTGAGTGTGGGAGTTTAGGCAAGATGACTCTTCACACTATTGGTGTTCCATCTGTTGCTTGGAAAAGTCTGATCTGGCAGTAGTTTAAAACAAAACACTTTTCTAAAGCTGTGGTGTCAAGGTGGATTAGCTAATTGGTACATTATTTCTTCTGTTTATTTCTATCTGGCTGGTTAAGGTTAGGATGACACACTGCTACAGTAGTTAGTGCTGCTGTCTCATAGTTCCAGGAGGCTGAGTTTAGACTTTGGCCTTGTCACAGTCTGTATGGAATTTGCATATTACCCTTATTTATACATGGGGTTTTTTTCACCAGGTATTTCTGCTTTTCTCCCATACATTAAAGATGTGCATATTGGGTTGATTAGGGCTCTTGCCTTGAACTTAATATTATCAGACCAGGCCCTGGCTTTCACCAGCTGTAAAACTAGTAAAGTGGGTTTCAAATGGGAATTGGGAAAAGTGTAAGATAATTGTGAAATTTTCTCTGCTTGTCACGTCTATTAGGAGAGGTTCTTAACTGAAAGTTCTGGCTGCAGTTTAGTAGATTACATCAATCGGCCTTACCGCTTATTTAAATCTTTTTTTCAGAAATATTTTGTAGTAGTAATAAATCTGCTTATTTATTTTAAAGGTCTCTCGTGTTGAGGAGCCACGTATTAGACAGCTGAATGACAGAAAACGCAAATTTTTGGACAATGAATTGGCTCAAGATTCTGAAGGTAAATGGCGACCTCTGCTATGTTAAAGAAGGTAGATAGACAAAGAGCTTGATTGCTTCATCATTTATTGTCTTCCACAGAGCTTTTCCAAGACTTGAGTCAACTTCAGGAGATCTGGATTGCTGAAGGTATGTGGTTTTTTTTTTTTTTCTTCCTTGTAATATCCAAGTAATTATTTTTAGTAGGTTTTGCTTTATTGCTTGTCTTTTTGTATTTTATAGACATTTACATCATTGCATATAAATTTAATATTTTTGGATTGGATTTATGTATTACTGTATTCTCAAGTATATGGAAAGTGATATAATGTAACACATTTAAATGTCTGCATCTTCCTTATGTATTTATGATGCTGTAAAATGCTTCCGTGGCTGTGCACTGTATCTTGTGGAATGTAAATCACTGTTCAGGTAGAAAGACAGCTTTTATAATTGTTCCATGACTCATTGTAATACAAGCCTTATCTATTGTTTGTACATAGCACAACCATTTGATCTGGCCTGGTCTCCTGGTGATCAATATATTGTATGTAGATCTGACATCATAGCATTTCTTTTGTTCCTGGAACAACATCAAAGTTGTAATTCCAGGACAGCCATTCACTTTCAGCTAATCAGCCAATAATGTAACCTATAGCATTATAAGCAAGTATAATACTGCACAAAACAGGACATAAAATCCCTTGTTTGAAGATGAGAAAAAAAGACCCCTCCTTTGTCATTTGGAAAGAGTGTGCACAATCCTTGTAGCTTGCATCAAATATTAAAACAAATACACACATGCACACACAAACATCTCACTTAAAAATTTTAATCTGCCTACCATAAGCATTTAAACTATTAGTAAATTATGTGACATTCATGCCTTCATACAGACAGTCCTTGCTTCATAATGGCAGAGAGGCTAACTTCAAAACTGATTGGGTGAAGGTTAATGACTGTTCTAGAGTGACCATTGTCTGTTCCAGAAGCAACAGGAACCTGTCAGTATTACATGAACCTGTACTATATACAGTCTTTTTCATGCTCAATTATAAAGTGATGTCCAGTTAGAAATGCTAATGAGATGATAACAGTTAGTATAGTGCATTATACAAAGCCTTTCTGAGGAAAGTTTACACTCATTTTGTGTCATTCCTTTAAAGTTTTTTTTTTTTTCAAATAGAAAGTTATTGTACCTGCCACTAATAACATTTTATTTTACAATTTGACCTGTTGTTCTCTTAAAATTCACAAGCAAATTTCATAGGTGGTTAATATTGTTTGGCTAATATCAGAATTTAGCTTGGCAATATATCTGTAAGGTTTTCAGGTTTGGGGTCAGAATTTTAGTGTGTCTAATTATTTACAATCTTGTTTTGTGTCTCTTTCATTTCTGCAGCCCAGGTTCCTGATGATGAGCAGTTTGTCCCAGATTTTCAGTCAGATAACTGTAAGTACTGCAAATTCTTTCAATGTGTAAATATTTGCAGTGTCTTCATTCTTTGGTGCTTTAGAATATCTGCTCAAATCCATGCTAGTGAGTACAGGAGCAAAGATGTCAAACCGTTTTATAGTCACTGACTGATCAAATCATAGCATCATTCAAAGTTATTAACTATATTTTTTATTTTGAATGACTGTTTTGAAATCACACATCTAGAGATTTATAATAAATCTTCTCACTATAGATGTTGGGTGATTTTTATTGTCTATGTTGTGTTTTGGAAATTTTGTGTTAAATCTTGTGGTAAATGCTATTAAGATGTCTAACCGATAACTGTTAAGTCTAACCAACAATTTCTGCTTGTTTAATAAACCGTTCATGCCTGCCCTATACATAATGCCCATTCTTAAAGTGCAATTTGTTTAATGTAATACATTTTCGTGTTGCTTTATTCTCTTTAAGTTAAGCTTCATCACCCACATTTTTCCAATTAATCGTAAGTGTTCGAATACACACTGTACTGACAAATACCAGAATGCCAACTCTGTCCATTGCAGAGATACTGTATTTGTATTAGCAAGTTTTAATTTTACAATCTGTGGTAGAAAAGTGTCCAATCAACACTTAAGTAGCCTGGATTTGATTCCTGACCACTGTCTTTGTGAAATTTGCATTTTTTACTTGGGTTTCCTACCACATCCTAAAGACTTGCATAGTAGGTTTTGGCACTAAATTAGCCTCTGCCCCACAGTGGGCCAGTATCCTTTTAAGGATTGGCTTATGCCTTGTGTCAGATGCTGTTGGAATAAGCCCCATGGAAAAATATGGGGGCACATTATAGTAGGAACAAATAACTTTAAGTTAGTGGTTTACAGGGCTCTTAATGAGTTTAACATCTTGGTGTTTTGGTAACGATAAGCATTGAACAGTATTTGAAGCCCATCTTTCTTAATCTACTTTTTTTTTGCCCTAACATGCATAACGATTGCATAAAAAAGATAATCCAATATAAATAAATATTGAGAGTCTACACATCTGTGGGCTTTTGAGAATAAAAAGTAAAGCTAACATCAAAATTAAAAAAAAGTTTGTCAGTCTACAGTAAACTGAATTTGCCCCTGAACCAAAATGGTCTGTCACCATCTGGAAATATCACAGGGAAAAAGCAGAATACCCAAACATCATCAAATTGTAAAATGTTGTTGAAAATCCATCCATCCATCCATACAAGTGTAAGACAAGGGTGTGGCGTTTCTCTGTTGCATAGCCCAGCTAAACTATGTGTCTTGAATTTGGTAGAATATAATTCTTTATTTAATACATTTCCAATTAAGGTGTCTGTGATAAAAAAAATAGGAGGATTATCTACCCATTAGGTTAAAATTGTAAATGGAAATAAGAGCCCTCATTATTAAAATGGTTTTAACAATATGACGATCGTTTCCTTTAGTGTGCTAGAAAGTAGCTGAGAAATAATACAAGTATTTTGCAAATATGTCAGTTTACAAGTTTTTAAACCTGTGTGTACTTCTAACACTTGCAAATTTGAATCACAAGTCCTAGCCTAAACCACACCCTCAACTTTTAGCCTTGTTTTTTTGTTTATATTTACCCCCCACATTTGTCTTCATTTATCTTTGATCCTCAGACGTTTTGTCTTTGTTCTCATTGCTGCAAAGTCATCATCTTTTGATTCCCCGAGGTTCCTGATTTTCCCTTAGCACTACAGTAGTGTGATTTTGCTTGCAGGCTAGATCTAGTCTCAGCTGGTCTGTTGCCATAGTGACCATTCTATAGCTGTGGTCTCCTCTTGCAGCATGAAACTTTATGCCTTTAGGGGAGTTTTGGGTGGTGTCGATAGGTGGGGTGTTAAGTCTTATTGAAAAACATCAGTTAGTCATTTCTCTCTGCTTTTGATTTTGCATGTCCTTGATGTTAAACAATAGCATATTTGCCGTGACATCTGAGAATTAATGAGTAAATTTCATGATCATTCTAGACAAGAGAATTCTAATTTCATTGTGGTTCTCGTTAATCTTGTCATAAATGTTGTAAGACATAAAACTTCAATTATTGGGAGGAAAAAAGAAGATGATTTACTTTGTACTTATACAGTACTTGATAAGGATATGATTGATAGATTTTTAATAATAATGTTTTGGTCTGCTCTTTAAACTTTAAACTTTAAGCTGCATAGCCACTGATTTATCTGTTGGTGCTGATCACCTTGCTTTCTAGCATGAGTGATGCTTTGGAGTGAGTTGTCTATAGTTCAGCAGCATTTTGCTATTAGAGCTCTGTGAACCCTCATGGGGACCTCTTTTGCAGGCCCTCTGTTCCAGCTGCTAAGTCTGTTGATTATTTAGAACATCTGTTAAGGAACTTGCATGGTCTATGATTTAAAGTTGCCCTTGCCTCCACCCCCTAGTTCTGAGCTGTGTCACATGATATGGGAGGTTAATCTGATTTGAAGCTCATGTTGCATATGGGAAAGTCGAGGAGACAGAATTGGCTTCCTCTCTTTTTTGGCTTTTGATTTTTTTCCAAGATTAGAACAACATTTCCCAACTTTTTTCATCCCACTCAAAACAGAAAAACTAATTTGGAAGAAGTCAGTGTCAAACTATTATTGGTGCTTTGTTTACTCAGTTCAAAATATTTTGGGGGGTACACAGGGGATACATTACTTACATTAGACATTAGTGTAGAACAATCTCACAAATAAAACTTTTTTTTTTTTTTGTAATGAGATGGATTTTACTATTTATTTGTAGTTTCTCATGAATAGTTTTCTTTATCAAACTATGGTGCACATTATGCAGGCCCTAAAGCAGTGTGTGCATGTATGCGTGAGTTTGCAAGTATAGCTTACAGCTGTGTGCTTCACTTCTTGTCTTGTGCCTCTCAAAAATGCTTGAGTGAAGCACTGCAGACGCACACTGTGGTTTGGTTGACCGCCAGGCAGGCCTGCATCCATTTGCAGATCTTCCATTGACTAAGTAATCATTATAACTACATCTGGCAGCCTAGCTCCTTTTACCGTAGTCGTGTGGATTGTGCTGTTCAGCTGTGATCTTTTGATGGTCATTACTTCAAAAATCCCCTCAGTTGTCCTAACTTCACTTTCTTCCTACACTGGAATCCAGTGCAGGACATACACTCTAGTTACTAACTTTCACCCATTGCTTTAAACTACTTCTTTGTCCAGGCAGAACAATTGTCTGTTAGAATATAAAATAATTTTTTTTATATATTTATATATAATTTTTTTCTGGTCTGTTCCGGCCTCTGGTAATGAATGTTTATTATTTTTAGTGGTGTTCCATGGCCCTCCTCCAACCAAGATCAAACGTGAACTGCACAGTCCATCTGAGGAGCTCTCTCCCTGCAACCGTGACCAGAACCTCAACACCCACTATGGGGAGAAGTGCCTTTACAACTACAGGTAATAGTGTGTATTACTTTGTCTTGGTTCATGGGGATGTGGGTTTGGAATTATTTAAACCAAATAAAAACAATTAACAGGAAAAAATTCAATCAAAAGTTAATGACCAATTTTGATTTTTGAGTTCCTAATTTTTTAAATCCTCTGTTTGTTTTTGTAGTGCCTATGACAGGAAGCCATCTACTGGGTTCAAGCCATTAACTCCTCCTTCAACGCCTGTGTCCCCATGTGGGTCTGGACACACTGCTGGGGCACAGCCTCCACTTCACAAACAGACACCTCCTCCAGGTATTGGACAAACACTTCCAGCTGGACAAGTCCATGAACAGACCCATATTCAGAATACTCGTCAACTTGGTTCTCAGACACCCACGTTTGCAGTGCCCTGCCCACCCTTGGCTCATTCTGATGGACAGTATGGCCCAGAACATAGGTAAGAAATGTATGTTTCATTTCTTGTTTAGAGCAAGTGTTATGAATCTTCCCCACTGATAAGACTGAACCAGCTGCACTATGTATCTACCAGTCTAATACTGTTATGTCCAGTAGCCACAGAATCCTTTTTGCAGTAAAGTACTAATATTTGAATGACAGAGCCAATATAAAAACTGATAATCACCATTTGAGTTTGTTTTATTTTATTGAAAAATAAATACACAGTATTTCTGGATAAATTATCCTGTGATGTAGGAAAGGTGAAGTTCAACTAGTGTGGACTGTTCACAGCTTGCCTCAAAAAGTACAGTGAACAAGACATTAAGTCTTTAGAAAAGTTAGTACTTGTAATGGTTCATTTATCCCTCATTAGTCAGTAGTCTTCATGTAGAACAGCAATGTTAAAAATACCACACCGTGAGAATCTCCAGTTTGACTCTGGGCCAGAATGCTGTTGCATGGAATTGATACCAGTGTGATGACAGGGATTAATTATTGGTCCTCTCTAAGATATAGTATGTACATTGATACTTAAAACAACTTTATGATGAAATGAGAGCCTGAAATATGTACCTTTTGTAGCAGTCACAGCAAAACTCTTTTAGCATTACACCAAGTATATAGTCTATTTTGTTAATTAATAAAAATATATATATATATTGCTGTGGGATATTATGGCCTTAGACACATTAAGCCTTATAAAGTTAAAATTACATGTAAATATTGTTTTGATCAGGTTCCATCGTCAGCTGTCAGAACCATGCCTTCCTCTTCCACCTGCTGAACCCCGCAGATGCCCACCATATCCCCCTCAAGCTGCCAGCACTGCTTCCCGAGATGGCAGGCCTCCTTATCACCGACAGCTGTCAGAACCTCTTGTACCTGCACCACCTCAAGGCTTTAAACAGGAACTACCAGATCCCCGTTACAGAGAACACGCTATGGCACCACCCCAACCACAATTCCATAACCCCCATTCTCTTAACATCAAGCAGGAGCCCCATGACTACTGCTTTGATTCTGGTAAGTGATGGATATGTTTGTTTTGTAATATTCTGTTGAATAACCAACTTTTGTAAAATCCAATATTCTTTTTAATGTATTTGGAATGAAGGAAAGGAAAGCAAGTATTATGATAGAGAGGTACCATCAAAGGTTTAAGTAAGTGGCTGATTGTTAGAATGGCTGTTAGGAAAGCATGTTGCAGCTGATGACCGAGATTACCCATCTTGACCAAGATGGAGTAAAACCCTGAAAGTAAATCCTTAGTCTTACTGCAAATACATAAATGAATGTTTGTTTGAGTGGCATGTGTCTGGGAGCTGCTGTGTTTAATTTTTATGCTCTCCTTTTGAAGAGCTATGTAGCTTTGTGACTAGGCAGGCTAGTGATGTAACTGTAAATCTGCTAATCGCCTTAATGGCTATAAATATTCCACACTGGGGTGGATGTATGGAGGATGTTGGGGAGGGGTCTGGGGTAGAGACTGAACAGATGGCAGAGATTTAACTTTAAAGGAAGGACCACATTGTGATATCAATCATAACATTGCGGTTAAACATCAGGGGAGGCAATGTGGCTTGTGGTTAAGCAGTGGAGGAGGCTATGTGGCATGTGGTTGGAGTAGAGTGCAGCACAGATGAGACATCTATATAGTTAAAAAACAGAAAAGAAAAGCTAAGCAGTATTTTTTAACTTGTTATCTTTTTGGCTTTACACTGTTATTATTATGTCATTGTTAAGCAGATCTGTGAACTTCTGGTTTCATTTTCACATAGGTGTCCTTTATAAAATACAAGGGCTTGTGTAGCAGCTCCTGAAGCCCTTAATAATTAAAATTCTATACACCAGCTTTTATCACAGTTTCCCTGTTCAAGAGTACAGTGTGGGTGGAAGTAGTACACATTGGAATAATATGGCAAGTTGGTGAAATGGAAAATGGTAACAATTCTTGAAGCAGCACAGGGGTGTATCACACTGTGCAAGCACAGATGCAGACATGCATTTTTATAATTAAAGTTTGGCGTAGGATGGGAAATTGCTATTCCCCCTGGCGTTGAAAGAAGAAAAAAGCTTTGGTGTCTTCTCAAAAATACCTGAAGCCTTTCTAGATGTCTTTTTTCTTATTTCTAGCAGACTGTTCTGCTTAGTGGCAATGAATTTGACAGCCTCAGACTGGACTTAGGCTAGATTATATTTTATTCATTTTATGGAAATACTATATTTTTTAACTTTTCTTGAGCTCTCTGTGGGGTAAATTAACAGGGCATCGAATTTTTTTCTGACACAGGTGTCCGGTGATCATTGTTACTGCCCCATGTCTCAACTCTTACATTTTCTTCTCTGTCTCTCATGAAAGCTTTGTGTGATTAGACATGCTTGGGCATCCTTTATTTGCCACCCTTAGATTTCTTTGCAGAGTTCAGTTAGAGTTTTTGAGAGGGCTTGAGGAGATGTTTGTTCTTTGCATTTTTGCTTTTATTGATTGTTTAAATTGGCTTTCTTTGATTTTTATATTAGTCCATATTTTATCAAACCTGTAGCAAAAAGCATTTTTGATTAAACAATACCAACATATGAAATCATCCTTCAAACTCTTTTCTGTTATAGAAGTGCCTAACTGCCAGTCCTCATTTGGAAGGGGTGGAGGTTTCTACCGCAACAACCATGACAGTAAGTCCACTTTATTCTGGCTACACTTTGGGCTTGGCTTCAATTGACAGGAGTAATTTAATAGTTAAGTGAACCCACTTCTGTTTTGCTTTATTTCAATAAATATGACTGTCAGAAGCTAGAGTACCTTTTTCTTTGGGGGAATATATGGGTAATGAAATATGTAAAGATCTTCAGCATTTAGAAACCAAACAATTTCTACAAAATCCCTTATTTTTTGTTCTGAAATAAATGTACTGTACACAATGCTACTTTTAACAACCAAACCAGTAGTAGCAGCTTCTCAACTGAGCATTGTCATTTTGCAGATCACAGAGGTGTGGTTATATGTGTTTGCAGGGGGAGAGCGGATATAGGAACACAAAGCCCGTTAAACCCCAAGTAAAAGTAGTTTTTGTGTAACCACTCACTAGATAAGGACATGGCAAGCGCTATCCACAGCTGAACCTCCTTCCTGTAGCTATCTAACTTTAAAAACACCTGGCTTCAACGAAGTGTTAAACTGTTGTATAACTTCAAGCCTATAATCAATTGTTTTGTTTGTTTTTATTTACTTATTTAATGTATTTGTTTCTTTTATTATTTATCAGCCTTTCCTTATGATCGGGATCCCCGTCTTTACTACGATGACACCTGTGTTGTTCCTGAAAGGCTTGATGGTGAGTTTAAATGTATTTATTTTTTACTTTTAGATTCTATAAACTTGCATAAATTGGTATTAGTTTTCAACAGCTGTTGATATTCAGTTGTGGTTAAGTATACTTTTTGAGTGGTCATTACTTAAGACAGATTAAGGTTTTTTTTTTTTTTTTGTAGTAAGTGAGAAGTTTAATCAGGAAAGCATTGAAGTGTTGGGAAACAAAGTGGTACAGTCGCTAGAACTGTGAAGTACAGTGGTTATACTCGCTAATCATGGTGGCAGAGGCAGCATGTTGATTAACACATGCGAGTAAGAATTTCACTGTACTTTGTGCACGTGACAATAATGATCTTGCATACCTATAATTGCTACCAAAAAAGGATTTGCATATCGGGTTCAATGTCCAGCCTGCTTACTTTTCCATTGATTTTTATATTCTGCCCAGGAGCGTAGTCAGGAATTAATTTGGGGGGTAGAGAAAGTACATTAATTATTTCAGTCTATGATTAGTGAGTTGGAACAGTCATAAATTATATTTTGGGGATTTTCAGACCTGATTATTTCACCCGCAGCAGCTACACTTGTAGCTCTGCCCAAGTGAGCCTTTACTGCTATCTAAGGTCCTCAAATAACTAGGCTCTAAAATTGAGCACATGCAAGTGAACCAGTAACAGTCTTGTCACAGCCAACATTAGTTCCAGGTGGGGGTGTTGCTTCACCTGTTGTGATCATGTGGGCTTTGCCATGATAAGACAGTACACGAAAGGTATATTTTGTTACACCTTTGTCTGTCACCCTAATTGAATGAAGCCTGTTTGATAAGTAGACAATTGCTGCATTGTTACATATTGGTAATAAAAACTGATTTAAAATGCATGTTTTCTGCACTTTTGTAATAATCCTTAATACCCCCCCCCCCCCCTTTCTCCCTGCCAAATAGGCAAAATAAAACAAGAGTCCCCAATATATCGTGATGCACCCCCTTATCAGCGGAGGGGTTCCTTACAGCTTTGGCAGTTTCTTGTTACTCTGCTAGATGATCCTGCAAATGGTCACTTTATTGCTTGGACTGGTCGTGGCATGGAATTTAAACTTATTGAGCCTGAAGAAGTAAGTACTGCTTTTCTTTAAAGATGTCCTGAAGAACATGTGTCTACGTGGTGGTTCTAGAGTTGTCATGCATACATACTTCTCTTTGCACAGGTGGCTCGTCGTTGGGGCATCCAGAAAAACCGTCCTGCCATGAATTATGATAAACTCAGTCGTTCTCTGCGCTATTACTATGAGAAGGGAATTATGCAAAAGGTACATTTTTATTTTGTGTTGCACTATTAGACCAACAGTATGTTTCCTGGTAACACAAAAACATTATTTTATTTTTTTTCTATTTTTTTCTTCAGAAAGTAAAATTGTACATCATTGCAGTTAAATAATGTACCATTATTATTTACCAGAGCTAGGTTTCTTTTAAAGTGCTAATGCAGAATTATGTGCTTCATATTTACTTTTGATACTGCTGCTATTAGCTTCTGTCCAGTTTTAATTATTAACTTTTTTCCCTTGTGTCCTTTTGAATATTTCTAAAGCTTTTTGATTACAGAAAAAGGCACACTAAAATTGTATTATTTATTAAGAACATATATTTAACATTATATTGGAGGTGTGAAAGATCCATGTAGTTTTTGTGCTGCAACATTGAGAGAGCATAACAATTTCTGAACTCTTACTCCTTGTTGGTTTTTGCTTTTGGTGGTCTGCCTGATCCAGAGCACTATATATTAAGAAGAATAAATAACTTTTGAATTGCCATAATTTTAACATTGGGGTAACAATTAAACATTAAAGCTTATATTCACTTTCACCGGGTGTTTGCGTGGTAAATTTTGCATTGGTTAGTCCCCTAGATAGGTGAAAAGGCCATTTTATTTATTATATGAATGTAAGGAGCAGTTTCCTAGATTGTAGTTAGCAAAGATCTATCTAGAGATGAAGATCATGCCCAGAAATTTAGCTGACTTAAACACACTTTATTTGGTTCAAGCATTTTTTCTGTGGCTTTACTGTACTACTTTGGGACATTCAGAGAAAACGGTCATCCCATTAAGATTCACTAAGTCGGTTTAGCATTGTAGTTTACTTTTAGCTGTCTTTTGTTCCTGAATTGCATGTCTAATCTTGCTTTCCTTTCTTTGCAGGTGGCTGGAGAGCGGTATGTTTATAAGTTTGTTTGTGATCCAGAAGCTTTGTTCTCCATGGCATTCCCTGACAACCAAAGGCCATGCCTGAAACCAGACCCAGACTGCCCACAGGTGGACGATGATACGCTGCCTTTGACACATTATGAGGATAATACTCCATATATACTGGATGGGGGGGATCAGTGTATGGGAGGCTTGCCATTCCATGAGGGCTATGTCTATTGACCTCTCACTTGGACTACAAAAGGGAGGCTTCTTGACTTTCCTGTTTCAATGCTTTCTATTTCATTTTCATTTGGAAGGACATAAATACACTTGTTTAAATTACTGAGTGCTTGCAAATAGGCACATTTGCTCTTTGATACACAACAAGTCTGCTGTCCTGGAAATGGCCCAGGTTTGTGTCTGTAATGGAGGTGCAGCTGGGGTTTCTGTCTTTTTCCAGCCACCCACAGTGATAGATGAATGAACAAACATTGCTTCTGTGAAGGCAGAGTTTAAAATGGAGAAGGAAGGCTGCTGATAATTCTACTTTGATTGCGTGACTTTGTAGCATTCATTTCTGTATTGACAATCTGCTTTTTAAAACCTTGTTTTAGCTTCTGGCCACACTGTTGTATAGCTGCCTTTTTGAAATGTATAATCAGAGTCACTGAATTTTTGAAAGGGCTTTAAACAACACTAAATACTGCTGTAACATCCTTTTAAAATAAAAAAAAAAAAACAAAGTTCTGTGACCATGAGTATCTGAACGAGCAGGCCCTTCTTGACGATTGCTTGTTTAGTATGGCTTTTGGTAAATCAAATTTGCATTTTAAGAACTGGTTTTGAACATCTCGAGCAGGTCTGCTCATTTTTGTGTGCAGATACAAGCCACGTTGAGTATACTCTGCTGCCATTGGAAGTGACCAAGCAGTCCTTCCTAACACTTAACTGCTCCTAGGAAACTGGTAGCAGAGGGATATTTTGTGACAAAAGGGATAAATGACAGTATTTTCTGAAGTTTTTGGAAGAATTTATAAATATATATTACAAAGAGATTTTTTTAGGGTTTTTTTTGTATTTAGAGCTTAAATAACTTTTATTTTTTATTATTGGCACTGCACTCCTACAAGGATTTTGACAGACTGGAATTACAGATTTTTTTCGTTCCCTTTTTCTTCAGGTGCTTGTTATATTGAAGGGGATTTGTACAATCATTCCCATTTAATACCCCAGCAATTGAATATTCTGAGAGCCTGCCTTCCTGTAATTTTTATTTTTTATGTTTTTAGAAAAATGCTAAGGATTGTCCGCTCTCTGCCCGTGTTTGCGTGGAGTATTAAAACAGGCTACTGCCCAATGACATATCGCTAATCTGTAATTCTATAATGAGATGGTTTATGTAAAGTTCTCTGCATTTTTAATGTTTCATGGAGTTGTTTTGAAGAAAAATATATATATTTTTGCAAAGGCTGCATCAGTTTTCAAATTATTGTATATGCTGTATAGTTTTGCCTTTTACAAATATGTATATCTGTATAATCCCCTATACAACTACAGTTCTTGTGCTATAGTAATTTCAGAAATTACATGCTCTTGGAGTGAATTGGAGCACAAGGTACTGCCAAGGTCTCGGAAGACATTGATTTTAGTATTGTCTATCCACCGAGGTCCAAAGTGATCCAAGCTTGTATAGGCAGCTTCTTTCCTGAATTTTTCCACAATGTGTACATCGCACTGCCGAGTTTACAGTCTGTACTGTGTACAATAAAATGTTTTTTTTTTCCTGCTTAAACGCTTGACTTTTTGTCCTTTGGAACTCAAAAAAATGTACTTAACGGATAAGTGAGACAGAGGTGTATGTGTATATGCAGAGGTGTGTGTATACTATGTGTATATGTGAGTACAGAATGAAACTTTAAATGGCACTTTACCACATTTGTTTTTTTTAAATAAGCCAGTTTCTAGAAATAGTCATGTATATGGTTAAAAAATGAATTAACCTTTTCTTTGCATTTCTTTTATTTCTTGGAAGAAAAATATTTATGATTTTTTTTTTTTGAGTTTTTTGAAATATAATTTTCTAAAGTGTGCATTGCACTCCTAGTCTCCAGTTTAAGCAGAGTGGCATCTTTACACATTTACTACTCAGATCAGCTATGAGAATTAGGAAATGTTTAAATTTTGCAGCATCGATGAGTTAACCATATAATATCCATAAATTGTTGCTCAAAGAAATTAATGATTGTTTGAAAATACACCTTATTCTTACGAAAAGAGTGGATTTCTTCCCTGTTACTGTACTGAAAAGTCTAGCTTTTTTACTCCGAACAATATATGTGCAAAATACATCTGTGTAATTTTAAGTATGTGTTCAGAATTAAATCCAACAATGCAATTAATAAAAAATGAATTTTAGAGGGAATATGATTCAATAGCTTGAAATCCTAGAGTGCTGTGTGATTTGATTTCCTGTAAGCGATGCCATCAGACTGACACATTGATCAGATAAAAGCAACCGGAGTGCTTTTGGGAACCCTTGTTCTCTTTATAGCTCCATTAGTGGATTTTAATTCTGTAATAATAAGCATTTTCAATGAGATGGGACAATAATCTAACAGTGGTTAGTTGAAGAATGCTGTTGGGGCATTAGGGGAGAATGAACATAATTGAAACGCATCTTCGTTCTTTTTTTTTTTTTTTCTCCAGTCATTTTAGCAAACCTATGCAATTTTAAAACTGTCTGAAAGAACAAAACGAAATGAAATTAAAATTATGCAGGATTTAATTGATGTTTTACAGTTATCTGGATATTGGCATTTCTCCTTTCTTGCAGCATCTATTTTAACAAGATATTTTAAAAAAATTAACCCATGTTCCTGCATAAATTTGATTCTTCATAAGACGATATAGAGAAATTGACAGGGTAAATTTTGATTACCACTGAGCAATGTCAAAGAAATTTATCACTGAATAACACAGTGATATAGGCAAGTTGCCTTACTAAGTGAGGCTCCCATGTGTACATTACTTTGCCGCCAAGGATACTGAGAATAAGAGCACGATCCTTCTGGTTATTTAGTGGGTGTTTTGACAGGCAAGAGTCAGCTTTACATATATGTTTGATGTAGAGCAGAGCAACATCTTGGAGATTATCCTTACTCTGTACTCCTTTTACTCCTTACAGCATCTCATAGACGTGACTGTTTTTGTGTGTGAAAATATATACTGTATATACACACATATATAAAAAAGAATACAGTTTCATGCAAGAGTAGCAGGTGTCAGATAAATAAATAGCATATGGAACTGAGGTAAAAATTAGGCAACTTATTCAAGCAAACCAAAGAGGTGATGGTCTTCATATCTTCAGTCTTTTAAGAACCAATAGGAAGAAGATATAATTCTGTAGGCATGCTTTTATGGTAGATATTCCCTCCTTTGATATAAGCATAGCAAGGTTTGAATGGCAGATTATATCTGAACATTCCTGATCTGGTGCATCCCTTCAAGTCAGCAGTGTTCACATCATCAAATGGTCCTTTTTTTCCCCCAACAATTCATTGCTGTGTGTCACAAAGTTAGGAAAGTCCTAGAATGCTTACACAAATATCCCAGATGGCATGAAGCTAAGATGGATCCAGTTATTTGCAAGTGAGGTCTGTTACTAGCTATTTATACAAACTATAGGATACAGCTGAGCTTGTGCCTCAAAATAACAATTTTAGCACCTTGTTAGTTCTATACTCTAATGAAGTTAAGCTGCTTGAAGAGCAAATGAGGTATCAGCTTGCTATTAGGTGTGATGTACTTGTTTAAGAGGTCTCTGTTATAGGAACTAATGAAATATTTGACAGCATCCTGTCAGTGCCAGTAGTTATTGTCAAAAATCGATATGATTTGTAGTTCTGTGCCAATTAGAAGTTAAAAGTGTAAGATTTAAAGCAGGTTTTATACATTTTCCCAGGTTATTGATAAACTGGATGGTACGGCTGAACTGATCCTTGCTTGCTTCATACTCCGCAGGAATTGCTGGTTAGTTGTAAGATCAACCTAAGCCAGCATTCTCAATGAAGCCGAGAGTTTGATTATTTACAGAGTTGCCATTTGGAATGATAAACTGTCTGATCCATCTGTTCATTATCAGAAGCTACCAGTTTCATTACAGGGTCACAGACTGCTAGAGCCCATCTCAGTAGCATTGTCCTTAAAGCAGGTACCATAAGTTTGTAGCAGTGCTACTGCAGGAAGGACTCCATTTCCCAGCAGCCCTAAAGGGGATTGCCCTCATTGGATGTCTGAAACAGGAACAGGAACTGCTGGGGACAAGAAGGGCCAGTGGAAAACTTCAAAAGGGGGCCGGTGAAGCAGTAAGGGGCGGACTGTGTTTCTGTGTATCCCGTGTGTCCCATCCAACATAACCTCTATAAAGTCATTTATACCTTGGATTGTTTCTCACAAAGATTAATGGACAGACTCATACCTGCCTATCGTGTGTATAGTGGTGGGATTAGTCGTTGTGCGTCTTCAGAGGAAGCGCTCCCACAAGTCTCACCCCACACCACTCAGGACTACAGGTAGAACTGTTTAATTAATTTATTATGGAAATTGTTCTGGGAATTGTCATCGTTTTCTTTACTACATACTGTTTCATTTGTTTCTGCTGCATTGAAACTGTGATAGGGACATTGTCATTAGTGTTTATTGTTTGGGTTGATTGTTGTGTGTTATAATTGTATTGCCGAAGGGGAGGGTTGTCTGATTTTTGTTGTTTATATTTAATTTTACAGTTAATATATTTCACTCGTTTGTTTGATTCGTGTCTCTGTCTATAAGTGTGTGCAGGTCGGGCCAAGGCTGGGTGTGTTCCTGGAATCCCCACCAAAAAAATATATCCCCATCCTATTGGCGGTGTGAATCTGGCTGTCACCAGACCGCTACAGATTGTCCAATGGGAGATGACAGAGGACACTCAGGACTTCTTATACTCCTTATCTGTTCTGGTCTTCCTGACTCAGCCTGTTGCCACCATGACTCTCAACAGGATTCGTGGATACAACGTAAGTGAATGTTGAGACAATTCCATTATCTTATCTTCTGACATTTTTATTATGTTGAGCTTTCCTTCTATTATTAGAATTATGAAATGTTTAACAGGATAAGCAATTTTTAAAGCAGCACTCTACTCCCCCGAAAATAGACTTGTCTTTTTGTAATTTGTTATGTTGACTTCTTTAACATCATGCTGCCTTCTATTTGAACTGGGAAGTCAAAATTTCCAGTTTCCTTGTCAGAATTTTCAACTGGAACACCCCCTTAAGTCAGATTTCCAAACCAGAAATTGTGAATTCCAAGTTTTTCCGAATTCAGACCATAATGTCAATCCAAAATGGCTGCATGCACTGCATACTGCAGTGAAAGCCGTAGTAATACACTGTGTATTAGCACTTCTGTCTATTTGTGTCTCATTTAATCAGTCATAGACACAACTCCGTCCAATTTCGCTGGGTCTCTAGGGATGGGGCTTATCCTGGTAACAATTGTCACAAGTTTGAATACCAGTTCAATTCAGGGTTAGCCATGCATATACACCCTCACTCCTTCACAATAAATCTATGTAGAGGTAACCCAGCCAGCGTGTCAACCAAAAAGGCAAAACCAGGGAATACCACAAGCCATAAACCAAAGTGAGGGAATGACCTTAAACGAACACTCTGACATCTGGAACTAGTTTGGCAATCACAATGGCAAAACATTCAAAGCTGATGTCTTGGTTTCAAGTCACCGCTACTGTACATAAGGTCCCGACAAAGTAGCCATAAATCCAAAGAACCTGAGGTACCTGGCATATCTCTATTGTTTAGGGTTAGATCTACTTTATCAATGCCTTCAAGAACTTTGAAGGCCTGGATTAGTTCTGCACACAGTCTCCTCTGCTTGAGACTAACCTTGTGTAATTCTCTGAGTCTGTCACAGTAGGACATGTCCTTATGTCTTAGGATGCACTTGATTGATCTCCTCTGCACAGCTTCAGGTGCTGCTATGTCTTTCTTGTAACTTGGTGACCACAACTGCATACTGTTGTCGACTGAGAGGAATACGCAATGAAATGCTGAAGTGTCAACCAGGTCAAGCGAACTAATAAATTTAATCAAAATAGCAGGTACATGATGGCGCAAAATAGAACAAAAACGCTGTTTGTTTTTGGCTAAATCGATATGGCTCTGCAGAGCAATGAGGCTTCAAGTTACTTTTCCCCAAATGAGATGCCTCCTTCCAGGAGTGCTGTGCTCTTATAATCCCCGGGATCAGAAGGGGTGAAGTCAGCTGCCCTCATTGGGCAAGACCTGTGGGTAAGAAAAGAAACAAGATAGTCAGCACTACCTACCCCTTGTGTCCCCTTTTGGTAGAGCTTACCTCTGACAAGCCCAGAAAATGACCTCCTGGTGAACATGTGTGATAATACAATACTCCAGATGCAGTCTCATGAGTACGTTATATAGTCACTTGATTTAAATTCAACACTTTTAACTATATAACCTAACATTTTATTTGCCTTTTCAATCACTTCTGCACATGGCTTGGATGATGAAAATGTTGTGTCAACATAAACCCCTAAATCCTTTTCAGCAGTTGCTTCCTCTACAACAGTGTCTCCCATCTTGTATTTACTGTATAATTGATGTTTCTAATGTCCGTATATGGCACTTTGGAGTTTTCTACATTAAACTGCATTTTCCAAGTGGACTTCTCTACATTAAACTACATTGTCCAAGTGTTCACCCAGTTCCGAAACTTGTTCAAGTCTTTCTGAATTGTTTTTTGCGTCTTCTTCATTGTCAGCTATTGCTCCAGCTTATTTCATTTCATTTGCAAATTTCACAAGTTTACTAACTACACTGAAGTCAGTGACATTCATTTAAATCCGAAGAATTAACAGTCCAAAAAAAACCCTGGGGGTCTCCACTGATGAGCACAAGATCTTTCAATTTGGACAAGCTTTTTATTGAATGAGATTGTGTAATTCACTTGATCTCAGTGAATCAAGTTTTATTGTTCTCTGGTGTTAGCACTGCAGCCTCATAGCTCGGAGACAGATTTGGATTCCAGCCCAATCATTGTCTATACTGAAATTGCATATTCTCCACATATCTGTTGAATTTAATGGTTTGCATGTTAGATTAATGGGTGATTCTGAGCTGGCCTGGTATGATCATGTGTGAATGTACCTTTTGATCCATAAGGTTGTTTCCTCACATTATTTCAGACACACTGTCTTCCTAAAATGGAATAAAGCAGAAGCAGTAAATGGAAGGCCCATAGGATTTTTCCTCTTGTATGAAATCATACCAACCATTCGTGAAAGCATCTCAAGCCTAATAGAAGCTCTGCAGCAAACTAATTAAATCCTTCAAGTGCAAATGAGAGTTTTATATCTGTGGTCCACGTCACTGGTTAGTTAATCAGGTCAGAACCTGGCCGCACTGTGAGAACGCAGTACTGATTGAAATGGTGATGATGCCAGCTTGTCAAAAGCAGATTGAAAAGAGAGCTCCTCTGCTTAGAAGCGTGCAAGATTAGAATGGGAAGTGGGGGAGCACAAAGCAGAAAGCATTATACAGAAATGCAGTCCCCAGTCTTAATTATGAGGTTCATAATGGCAGCCTTTCCTGTACAACTGAACAGATTAAAATGGAAATATAGAAACTTTGGTGTCACTTCTTGCAAAGCAGCTAAAATTCAGAATTCTTCCACAATGCATCACATAAGTCAAAGCTGAGACAACCAATCAGGTTCTTGCTACCAACAGTTTCCACATTTGATTTATTTTCAAATTATAAAAACTGTAATCTGTCTAATAAGGTTATAAAAAAGCACTAAATGATAAAAATATTTTACTGTAGATGTTGAGGCTCATTGTTCATTTTCTGAAGCAAAAATAAATACTAACGTTTTTCTGTACTAAATCCTGTATGAGTTTCTTGCTGCTTAAATTAAAAACAATGGCCTTAAAAGACCCTGCACTTAATTTTTGGAGATGCATGGTGCATCTAAAATGTGTCTTCAAAGCTATACCAGATTAGATAAGCATCACAGAATTTTAGATCGCGTAAAATAGTTTCTGCCTTGTTCTCTGTGTGTTTTAATAAATTGCATTTATATTTTTAGTGGTTCTGTATTTTGTAATTAGCATAAACTATACTTGCATTTTAACAGAGAATTGCTCAGTGAAGTGTGCCATATCAAAATAAGCTGTATAAAACTGGACAGATTGGATTTTCATGTTTGGAACAGAGCAGAAGCAGGTATGTCGATTTAATAGTTAAAGATGCTCTCACACCTCCACAGTCCTGGATTAGCGCCCTGGCCTAGTCACTGCCAATTTGGAGTCTGCATGGTCTCCTATATGATAACTTGTTTTCCTCTGGGTTTTGACTCCATGCCCCAAAGATGTGTGTGTGAGAATAATATGTGACTCAAAATTGTCCCTTTGCACTCAGTGCTGCCAGTTTATGTGCCCTGCAATATTGTATTGAATAAACCTGATAAGATCATAGATAGATGAATGAATACAGGCAAATTTTTTACACCTTTACTCGGGTCTGCACACATATCAAACTGCATTACAGAGTGGTGCATCTCAGTCCCCTGTGTAGGATTTGTATTATTTTAAGAAAGAATACATTCATATCCGTAATACTTCTGGTCTTGTTAAGTAACGGAACTCTGAAATTATTCTTGTCTTCTCTTATCACACTTACTCCAGCATCTATCACAGGGCAAAGACATTGGAACAGCTTATAGGAAGATTTTACTGCTCAAAGGCTGTCCTTTAATGGCTTATGAGACTTAAAAGAGATTCTGAGTTACGTGTCATGTAAGAATCAGCTTTGTCAAAGATGTTCCTCCTAAAACAGTTTTAGGCAAAAAGGAAGACATGAGATACAACTTAGGTAAAAGGAGCATTTGCTTTGAAAAGCATGTTATTTTGTGAGATCTATTTCTAGTCTTGTTTTAATTTCTTTCAAGACTTCATGTTTTTATTGGACTGATGCCCTTAACCAAGATGACTTACAACATTTGAGCTATGATCAGTTACACTTCTTTTGTCTTTGCAAGTGTAGCACAGGTAGATAACAAGACCTACTCACAATCACATGGTACAAGTAGTGGGGTTTGAACCCACAACCTCAGGGTCTGAAGCCCAGAGTCTTAATCACTATGCTACAATGACTGCCTTTACTTTGTGAAAAAGAGACCAGAGAGACAGATTAAGGGTTGGGGAACCGTCCCCATATACTGTAGATGAACCAGATTATTTGCTCTTTTTGTACAGCAAGAGTGAACATATACATTCGTCATTGATACTGGAAAGATGGTAGGTTTTATGGCAGATGGACTGGAAATTGGTGTAGAGATGAGATGACGTGAATGGAATGTGATGGAGATGATGTCATCAGAGGGCGACTGGGTTGAAGTCGTGACGTGGGGATAGCTGCAATGCGGAAGTTCTTCCTAGTACATGATCGTGTTTTAACGGAGGCTTCACTTATTGGGGTTTGTCTGGTCTTCGGATTTCTGATGAAAAAAGGAGAGAAGCATTAGTACACCGTCTTACATCCCTGTCTTTTCACGCTCCATTGGTCCTTCTGGCTGCCCCCTAATCGCGCGTGTGTGACAACTTGTAAATTAGAGCAACTAACAATATTTTTTAGAAGCAAGGACTACAGTTTTATAATTATAGTAAAGTGTTTTATTACCACAAACAACTGTCCATACATTTTACCGAGCACACAATGCAAATGCTTTCAAATTGCAAACAAAGTATCAAGACACTACTTGGAAAACCTGAGCCCACGGTGTGATTTTGCTGAGATCTCTGCTGATGCTCAAGAGGAGACACTGGTGAGAATACCAGGGTATTTTTTTTTCCCTGAAGAAATATCAGAGAAGCATAATACAAAACAAAGTGTCTCCATTTTATTTCTTTCTGATCTCATTGTTGTCTAGGAGAAACCAAAAAGATATGAAAGACATCTCTTTTTGATTTTTAATTCCTATTCGAGTTTGGATGGTAGGTCACTGGATTGCAGGAAGTCTGCACACACAGTAACTGGTATTTAAACCCAGGCTTCTGGAGCTGTCGGGCAGCAGCACTCACTAGTGTGCTACCTAGTAGTAAATTTGACAACTTATACTTTTTCAGTTCCGTTTGATTCAATTCGGTTTATTCTTATTTAAGTTACATCTTAGCAGGCTGTCTCTACAAGCTGAACAGATCCATCCATCCATCCATCCATCCATCCATCCATCCATCCATCCATTGTCTCCCGCTTATCCGAGGTCGGGTCGCGGGGGCAGCAGCTTGAGCAGAGATGTCCAGACTTCCCTCTCCCCGGCCACTTCTTCTAGCTCTTCCGGGAGAATCCCAAGGCGTTCCCAGGCCAGTCGAGAGACATAGTCCCTCCAACGTGTCCTGGGTCTTCCCCGGGGCCTCCTCCCGGTTAGACGTGCCCGGAACACCTCACCAGGGAGGCGTCCAGGAGGCATCCTGATCAGATGCCCGAGCCACCTCATCTGACTCCTCTCGATGCGGAGGAGCAGCGGCTCTACTCTGAGCCCCTCCCGGATGACTGAGCTTCTCACCCTATCTTTAAGGGAAAGCCCAGACACCCTGCGGAGGAAACACATTTCAGCCGCTTGTATTCGCGATCTCGTTCTTTCGGTCACTACCCATAGCTCATGACCATAGGTGAGGGTAAGAACATAGATCGACTGGTAAATTGAGAGCTGAGCCTTGCGGCTCAGCTCCTTTTTCACCACGACAGACCGATGCAACGCCCGCATTACTGCGGATGCCGCACCGATCCGCCTGTCGATCTCACGCTCCATTCTTCCCTCACTCGTGAACAAGACCCCGAGATACTTGAACTCCTCCACTTGGGGCAGGATCTCGCTACCAACCCTGAGAGGGCACTCCACCCTTTTCCGGCTGAGGACCATGGTCTCGGATTTGGAGGTGCTGATTCTCATCCCAGCCGCTTCACACTCGGCTGCGAACCGATCCAGAGAGAGCTGAAGATCACGGCCTGATGAAGCAAACAGGACAACATCATCTGCAAAAAGCAGTGACCCAATCCTGAGCCCACCAAACCGGACCCCCTCAACGCCCTGGCTGCGCCTAGAAATTCTGTCCATAAAAGTTATGAACAGAATCGGTGACAAAGGGCAGCCCTGGCGGAGTCCAACTCTCACTGGAAACGGGTTCGACTTACTGCCGGCAATGCGGACCGAGCTCTGGCACCGATCGTACAGGGACCGAACAGCCCTTATCAGGGGGTCCGGTACCCCATACTCTCAGAGTACCCCCCACAGGATTCCCTGAGGGACACGGTCGAATGCCTTTTCCAAGTCCACAAAACACATGTAGACTGGTTGGGCAAACTCCCATGCACCCTCCAGGACCCTGCTAAGGGTATAGAGCTGGTCCATTGTTCCGCGACCAGGACGAAAACCACACTGTTCCTCCTGAATCCGAGGCTCGACTATCCGACGGACCCTCCTCTCTAGGACGCCTGAATAGACTTTTCCAGGGAGGCTGAGGAGTGTGATCCCTCTGTAGTTGGAACACACCCTCCGATCCCCCTTCTTAAAGAGGGGGACCACCACCCCGGTCTGCCAATCCAGAGGCACTGTCCCTGATGTCCATGCGATGTTGCAGAGGCGTGTCAACCAAGACAGTCCTACAACATCCAGAGCCTTGAGGAACTCCGGGCGTATCTCATCCACCCCCGGGGCCCTGCCACCAAGGAGTTTTTTGACCACCTCGGTGACCTCAGTCCCAGAGATGGGAGAGCCCACCTCTGAGTCCCCAGGCTCTGCTTCCTCATTGGAAGGCATGTTAATGGGATTGAGGAGGTCTTCGAAGTATTCCCCCCACCGACCCACAACGTCCCGAGTCGAGGTCAGCAGCGCACCATCCCCACCATATACAGTGTTGACACTGCACTGCTTCCCCTTCCTGAGACGTCGGATGGTGGACCAGAATCTCCTCGAAGCCGTCTGAAAGTCGTTCTCCATGGCCTCCCCAAACTCCTCCCATGCCTGAGTTTTTGCCTCAGCAACCACCAAAGCCGCATTCCGCTTGGCCTGCCAGTATCTATCAGCTGCCTCCAGGGTCCCACAGGACAAAAGGGACCGGTAGGACTCCTTCTTCAGCTTGACGGCATCCTTCACCGCCGGTGTCCACCAACGGGTTCGGGGATTGCTGCCACGACAGGCACCGACCACCTTACGGCCACAGCTCTGGTCAGCTGCCTCAACAATAGAGGCACGGAACATGGCCCATTCGGACTCAATGTCCCCCACCTCCCTCGGGATGTGGTCGAAGTTCTGCCGGAGGTGGGAGTTGAAGCTACTTCTGACAGGGGGCTCTGCCAGACGTTCCCAGCAGACCCTCACAACACGTTTGGGCCTACCACGCCTGACCGGCATCCTCCCCCACCATCGAAGCCAACTCACCACCAGGTGGTGATCAGTTGACAGCTCCACCCCTCTCTTCACCCGAGTGTCCAAGACATGTGGCCGTAAGTCCGACGACACGACCACAAAGTCGATCATCGAACTGAGGCCTAGGGTGTCCTGGTGCCTAGTGCACATATGAACACCCCTATGCTTGAACATGGTGTTCGTTATGGACAATCCGTGACGAGCACAGAAGTCCAATAACAAAACACCGCTCTGGTTCAGATCGGGGGGGCCATTCCTCCCAATCACGCCCTTCCAGGTCTCACTGTCATTGCCCACGTGAGCATTGAAGTCTCCCAGGAGAACGAGGGAGTCCCCAGAAGGTATGCCCTCTAGCACCCCCTCCAGGGACTCCAAAAAGGGTGGGTACTCCGAACTGCTGTTCGGTGCATACGCACAAACAACAGTTAGGACCCGTCCCCCCACCCGAAGGCGGAGCGAGGCTACCCTCTCGTCCACCGGGGTAAACCCCAATGTACAGGCTCCAAGTTGGGGGGCAATAAGTATACCCACACCCGCTCGGCGCCTCTCACCGGGGGCAACTCCAGAGTGGTACAGAGTCCAGCCCCTCTCAAGGAGATTGGTTCCAGAGTCCAAGCTGTACGTCGAGGTGAGTCCGACTATATCTAGCCGGAACCTCTCAACTTCGCGCACTAGCTCAGGCTCCTTCCCCTTCAGAGAGGTGACATTCCACGTCCCAAGAGCCAGCTTCTGTAGCCGAGGATCGGACCGCCAAGGTCCCCGCCTTCGGCCACCACCCAACTCACACTGCACCTGACCTCCTTGGCCCCTCCCATAGGTGGTGAGCCCATGGGAAGGGGGACCCACGTTGCCTCTTCGGGCTGTGCCCGGCTGAGCCCCATGGGTGCAGGCCTGGCCACCAGGCGCTCGCCATCGAGCCCCACCTCCAGGCCTGGCTCCAGAGTGGGGCCCCGGTGACCCACGTCCGGGCAAGGGAAAACGCCGTCCAAAATTGTTTTCCATCATAGGAGGTTTGTTTAACCGCTCTTTGTCTCATCCCTCACCTAGGACCAGTTTGCCTTGGGTGGCCCTACCAGGGGCATAAAGCCCCGGACAACAGAGCTCCTAGGATCATTGGGACACGCAAACCCCTCCACCACGATAAGGTGGCGGTTAAAGGAGGGGCTGAACAGATTCATTATTACCAAAAAAGAACAGTATAGGACAAAGAAATGTACTGTATATCATAGAAATATAAATACATAATGTATATCTTGTCATGCATGCACGTCTGTGGATCACCCTCAGGACTCCTCTAAGTTATGTGATATCACCCTGGGTTGGGGGGGTCACTGTCTCTAGTCAGGTCCTTTCCTACTGAGAACACGCCCAGTGAGAGCACCTGACTCCACCCCTTCCGGTTTCCCACCTATAGGTTACAGGGTCGACAGAAGGAGGCATCACTCTGTGAACCGAGCATGGCACAGGACAGAGCTCCTGCGTAACTGACCTCCTAAGAGAGAAGCTGATAGATTCAAAACCTGACTGTGGCTACCCTTTTATTTTCATTGATTTCACTGCCTTTGTGCCATTTGGCTGCTTATGTTTTTGTTCTCTTTCTGCTAAGAAGTAAACAGGGATGACCATCTTGACACCCACAAGATGTATTGTTTGGGACTTGTGATTCCTCACTTGACCCCAATCTGTATTTAGGAAGAGTAATACCATTTAAAATATTTGAGAGTCATCTATTTTCTCAAGATGCTCATTCTCAGGTATGGCGTGTTCTCTTGTTTCTCTTTCCCGAGTCTGCTTTTCCTCAACTTAATCCCTGTGCTGTTGGCACAGATCCCAGTTTACTGTTGTTTAAGTTGTTTATACCTTTTAATTTTTCAAAAACTCCAAATGATCTCCTATTGTTCTCCTTCCAACAAGGCTATACAAACTCAGCTTCAGAAAACTTTTCCTGTAATGTATCCCCTTTAATCCAGGAATTAGCCATCTTGCTCTCTTTTGATCCACTTCATCATCACATTCATTGTTAGCTTTGTGGATTCTGACTTGCTACACTTTTAAAGAGAGCATGTTTGTGAAAGTATTTAGATGACCCGTGTCAGATTTATCTTCTTTTGGGACTGCTTGAGGATGCCAGGATTTTAATCAGGAGCTCATACTGCTTTTAAATTCAAATCTGCTCTAAATGAACCTTCTTGTATTCCAATTTCCAAATCCAGTAGGCATTTAACAATAGCATGTCATGCTGGTCTTTACTAAGATGTATTTCTAAGTTTAGAAAGTGTTCCAGCAGTATGCTCTGCTCCCATAGTGCAGTGATGATCATAATAAGTCAGTCTAAAAACTCGGAATAAATATTAGCACATCTCAACAGTTATGTGACCAATGTGACAAATTTTTACTGGGTTTTTTAAGACTTCTGTGAGCTACTTTAATGACAGAAAATACTCCTCCCACGCCACTAAGTGTCTAGAAACAAGCTGTGGATTTGAAATATTTTATTCATCTGCCTGAATGACTAAAATTATCATGACTGATTGTTCTTAAAAACAAATGGCATAACATTCAGGTTTGAGAACAGTTAGCTGAGCTGTATCAAAAAGACAGATATCAGAAAATAATTATTACTGTAACAAGGAGTCATACTTAGAAATAACAGTGATAATAAATTGTAATTGCATGCATTAGCAGAATACATAAATGCCTTTACATTTTTTTTAACTTGCTAAAACATTAAACCCTATTGTAAGATCGAAACTGTCAACTGTCCAAACTCAATTACTGAATTGATCCCTCTTTTGTCAAAACCCTAAACAATATTCACCTGGTCAGTCAGATCTGCTTCACTCTGTTTGCAAAAACTATAAACACATTGTGCAGTGTGGTGCGCCTTGAAATAAAATGGAACGCTGTAGGACAAAGTGGGCATTATCCATTCTGCTAGGCTTTCATGGCACAGCAGTCCTGTTAAGAAAGCAGATTTACTAGGGATACAGGCATCCAGCTGTGCCTTACCCCACTTCAATTCCAAACTAAATGATTGAACACCAGCTTGTTCCAGGATTTGCCTGGACTTCATCTGATAGCAAAGGTGTAAATTAGAGTTGCACTAACATATCTCCAAAGGCCCCCCTGCAGACCTCTTGAGCCATAAGGTGTGAAATGGACTCAAGCAATAACAAAGACTTGTAATTCATGGACAGAAAAAACAACAACAATATTTATCTGTATAGCACATTTTCAAACAAATGATGTAGCTCAAAGTGCTTTACAAGATGAAGAAAGAAAAAAAGAAAAAAATATATAAAAATTAGGCAATACTACTTAACAAAGAATAAAGTAAGGTCCAATAGCCAGGGAGGACAGAAAAAAAAAATCTGCAGGAGTTCCAAGACTATGAGACCACCCAGCCCCTGCTAGGGACTGCACAGTGCTTTGATCCAGTGGTGGTGGCACACAGAAAACCAGAAAAAGAATAGCAGAGAAAGTGGGGGTTAGTACGGATTTTCGGAGCCATGAAAATAAATGATAATTAAATGCATATGCAGAATATTAGAGTTACACTAAAATTAAGTTATGAGAAAGCCATGTTAAAGTAATGGGTTTTAAGCAGTTTTTTAAAGTGCTCCACCATATTAGTCTGGCAAATTTCTATTGGTAAGCTATTCCAGATTTTTGGTGCATAACAGCAGAAGGCTGCCTCACCACTTCTAGTTTAGCTCTTGGAATTGTAAGTATACACTCATTTGAGGATCTAAGGTTACGATTTGGAGTGTAAGGTGAAAGGCATTCTGAGATATAGGATTGAGTGAGATTATTTAAGGCTTTGTAAACCATAAACAGTATTTTAAAGTCAATCCTAAATGGCACAGGTAACGTAGCAACATCAAAACTGGAGACATTTGCTCGAATTTTCTTTTCCTAGTTAAGGTTCTTTCTTCCCCTACTAACCTCTCCCCCCCCACCCCGTTTTACCTCCCCATGTGAGGCTGAACCCCACTTCCCAAAGTCCGAGTCCTCTGACATACCTAGAGACAGAGCACGTCCAAAACCAAACAAGCCCCCCAGCAGTGATGTATGAGGAATAAAATTGAGATATCTATTGCCAATAAAGTCAAATTACTATAAGCATAAAATCTAATCTTCAGCAATCTTGAGATAGTACAATAGTAAGCCCAAGGAATGGTGTTAAAAAGTGGCACTGGATAAGCATAGTAAACCCTGATATGATAATAACAATAAACCAAGGGTATGATGTTAAACAGTCTCCTTTAGAAGAGTAGAAAAAAAGAAAAAAAAAGAATTATTAACTTCTTCGACATACAGTATACATTCATGTACGCATGTAATACTTATATAATTGTAATTAAAGCATAAACAAAAAGGGTCTGAGAAGGGAAAAGAATGTATAATTACAGTACCAGTATCATTGCAAGTGGATCAAACAACTGCCAAGACCTTCTTTGCCATGTCATGACAGGATGCGACTCACGATCGAATTTCAAAAATGTGTCGGAATCAGCTTTCTTAACTCTTTTTTCTGCTTCCTCCTTAGTGGTAAAGATGTAATGCTTGTTTTGAATATCCACTTTCAGTTTGGCAGGGTACAAGAGGCTGTATCTGATCTCGGCTTTCTGTAAGTGCTGTTTAATGTTGTAAAAAGCTGCACGCTTAGCAGCTGTTGAGGGTGAGAAATTTGGGAAAATGCGAATGTGCTTCTTTTCAAATATAATCTCTTTTTTCTGTCTGAGAAGTGATATTACATGTAATTTAAATTGAAATTTCTCGAAGCACATGATAAGACTCCTAAGTTTAGAGGTATTTGATCCCCGTGTGCGGTAAGCTGCTGCTATTTCACTGTCAGATTTCAATTTCAATTATTTTAGAGAATAGCTCAGCTATGAATTTCACTGGACTTTCACGATTCTCTGGGAGACCTTTGATTCTAATATTATTCCTTCTGCATCCATCTTCCAGTGCAGCAAGTCTGTCTCCGAGTTTTTTGCATTAGGAATTTACAGCCATTGCTTTCCCGTCCGCAGTAGATGCCAGATGTTTGGCTGTTTCAAATCGAGTTGTGAATGTTCGCTTAACGTCTTCCAACTGATTGGCAAGTGCTCTCAGTTTTTGTTCAAACTGTTTTCCAGCATACCTTTAAAGGCTGCCTCAAAGCGATTATATACACGTTTCTCCAGGTCTTTATTATCCTGCCGCAGCTTCTCGTTTGTCTTGAGTATACCATTTCTTTCTTTCTTTCTTTCTTTCTTTCTTTCTTTCTTTCTTTCTTTCTTTCTTTCTTTCTTTCTTTCTTTCTTTCTTTCTTGAGCTCCTTTATGTCTTGAGCGGTGGCCATTGCAGTGATCATTACCTTCAGTTCGGACAGATCGTTTCGGTCTTTGTGCTTCGCAGGTGAAGTGACAAGCCCTGTTATAGCCGATGCTCCCAGCTTGCGAGGAATAGATGAAAACGCGGAAGGCAAGGATATTTCCAGTTTCAATGAATCTTCTGGAATCGACGAGCTATCGTGACCTGAATCACTTGCACATTCACTCTCACTTTCACTTTCAACTGGAGATGATGAAGTGGCCTGGGGTCCCGGGAGATTTGTTCTTTCACCCGTCTGCTCCGGGTCAGTCTCTGTAAGGTCATACCTTGAGGTTGAACTTGGACTTGATGCCTGTCTAGGCTTGGACGTAGCTTGGGATTTCTTTTCCGTTTCTTTCTCAGCCCCTTTCTTACCGCTCATGTTTATATATGCTTGCATATACTGTAATAGAACCTCCTTGAGTTGGGTAAATACAGGATACCTTGGGATGATAAAATTAAGAGAAAATTAACACCGCTGCTAACAGAGTTCCGCTTCAGACGTCCATCTTCCGTAACGGACGAGACCATCTCCCCGTAACAGATGAGACCAACTACCTAGTTAAGATTCTGGCAGCTGAGTTCTAGTTGGGATTGATTGATGTCTTTTTTGGGCAGTCCTGAGAAGAGTGCATTGCAGTAATCTAGTCGACTAAAAACAAAAGCTTTAACTAATTTTTTAGCATCTTGCAAAGTTATAAGAAGTCTAATTTGTGCTATATTTCTTAAATGAAAAAATACCTATTAGAAGACTCTGATTTGTTAACTGGAAGTGACTTTAATCTAATCAGGGGAAGGGTCAACCTTCTTTTAAAACTCTCTGCACCATCCCGAAGAAGCTCTCTCCTGGGGATATTCGCTGGACAATCACTCAACTCCATGGGGATTCACTCAGGGTCCCCTCTATTAGAGTCTTTCAGTGAGAGGCAACTCTCCAAAAGGACTGAAAACATCAGAATCCTGATCTCTGAACCTAAAAGCTATCAGCCTCTTTCTTGGAGAGCAAGCCTCAGAATTAAGATCCAGTCTGCCAAGCTAAGCACTGAGCCCTGTCTGCTTAGGAGAACCCATCACTTCAAGAAGGGAACTTCAGTACCTAAACTCTTGGTCCAGAATCAGTAATGCCATTTCTCTATGAAGTGGCAAAAAGACAGCAGAATCCAAGATGAGAAAGCAGCAGCACAGCACTGACAAGGATCATGCAGGAAAGAGAAAAAGTGCACTCCAAAGAATGGAAAATCTTCCACTTGAACCAGGTGCTAACAACAAAGCAACAAATCCACACAACATCAGACATCATCCATAAAGACATGGTATTGTAAAACTATTTATCTGTGCCAAGACCAAGCAGAACTCTAAACAGCCAGCAGACAGCCAGCCTATATGTTTTATGTTTGTCTGTCTAGTCTGTCTGCGTCCATTCTTATATGTCAACATATATATGCAGTTATCATTACTTCTATAATCCTTTTTTATTAATAAATTGAAATTATTCTGTTCCTTAAAACAATTGTGCCTCAGTTACCTTGACATAAGTCTAAAGCCTGGAGACCTGCCTCCTACAACAGAGAAAGTAAATAAAGTAGGAGCCTTATCAAATTGTTGGATTAACTAACTGTATTGCTGAAGGCAAAACTGATAATTAATTAACACAGTAAATTTCTTTTCCAAATCCCACATTATTTTGGCACCCTCCTGAGTGGCTGTCTTATTGATTAATACTCATCAAAAATTCCTACAATGCACAAGCCAAAAAGTTAAATACAACTAACACACTGTTGTCACTGTTAACACACCACCGCTCAAAATTATTCATTCTTGTGTCCAATCAGTGTTGTGTTGGACCCAATTAGTAAACAAGATATAGGCCAGTTGAAATGTAAGTGGCTTGAGTGAGAGAGATTGTGATTTCAACAATGGAGCGCTGCAATACAAGAGACAGAGGAGCGTGTATCAGAGGAGGAGGAGGAGGAGAACCAAGAAGAAGACGAAGAACAAGAACAGTGATTCCAGATGAATTTAGAGGAACAATCACAGATCATGTCTTGGTTCATGGCATGACTGTGAGGGATCAGCCTGATCAAAGGCTGTGACCCTAGGAGAAGTCGGTAGAAGGTGAGTGAGTGAGTGAGTATACACCATGCCACTCAAGTATTGTTTTAGGGTGTTGCCATGAGATTTAGGCTGCATCATTTCTACCTTTTATTATGTTCTTCCACAAAGACAGCTACAGATATAACTTCTCCACACATGATAATTATTAAATAAAATGAATTAAACATCAAACAACAATCATAGATCCTCGTGTCCTAGTTCATAGCATGATTATGAGGGAAGCAGGACAACATATACAACTGAATTTAAATAGATTCTCAGTGGCCTCCATAGTCATAACATTCAGAGAAGAAAACAGGTAATATAACTCTGGTCCGTGAAAGTTACAGTATAGTACAGAAAAAGTATTCAGTAGATGTCTCAGTAAATCATTCTACCAATGATTGTATTGTACAGTCAAATTTCCCCCTGGGGATGAATGAAGTTCTATCTATCTATCTATCTATCTATCTATCTATCTATCTATCTATCTATCTATCTATCTATCTATCTATCTATCTATCTATCTATCTATCTATCTATCTATCTATCTATCTATCTATCTATCTCTTTGTTTTAGTCCACAGAAATTGCTTGGATAATGGAAGAGTGAGGTCACATTGTTCAAGGTACCCAGGAATATAACAGAGAGAAAGTGGTAACAGTCAGAAAATTTGTTCATAGCCCCATTTAAAGTCTATCAACTGCAAGTTAAAAATTCAATATATATATATATATGTATGTACTGTATGTACTGTATACATTGTTTAAGTGGAGATATCAGAAGTGCTATGCATCTAAGTACTTTTCTGTACACAATATCTGTATTGATGTTTCTTCTCTTTTCTCTGAGATCTTTAGGATTAAGATTATCATCTTAATTGGCAAAATGGGGATTGTACGACCAGAACACATCTCAACAAAATGTCTACACAGGAAATGACTCCAGTGCCCACAGGAAAATTTTACTGCTCAAATATTGATCTTTGATGGCTCACAACACTTAAAAGAGATTCACATAGGAATCATTTTGTCACAGATGTTTCTCCTAATATAGGAGAAATAGCTTTAGACAAAATGGGAGACATGAGATACAACTGAGGTAAAAGGAGTCAAAACTGACAATTTGGTTTGAAAAGCATGGTATAGTTTGTGAGATTTCCTTCTAGTCTTGTTTTAATCTCTTTCAAGAGATCTCTGGATCAAGAGATATTTTTTTTACTTTTTACTGGACTGTTACTTTGATCCAAGGTGACTTACAACATTTGAGATATGCTCTGTTACATTTCTTTTGTGTTTCCAAATAGAGCACTGGCAGATGAAGTGACTTTCTAATGGTCACGTGTTGTCAGTAGTGGGATATCCTTTTATTCTGATCTAATTGGAGCACAGCAATATAAATTAGAGGAATTAACAGGATTATTCAAAAGAAAGGACTACAGTTTTGTAATTATAGTAAAGTATTTTATTACCACAAACACCTATCCATACACTTCACTAGATATTAATGAGCACACAATGCAAATGCTTTCAAACTGCAAATAAAATATCAATACACGACTTGGAAAATCTAAACCCACTTTGTGATTTTACTGAGATCTCTGCTGACACTCAAGGTGGGACACTGGTGAGGGTACTACGGTATTTTTTCTCAGGAGAAAAATCTGAAAAGCTTTACTGCAAAGTTTTATTGCAAAAGCAGTCTCTAATAACTACCAAAGCATTGCAGCTATTTTTAGTAAAGTGACGTGTTAAGTTAAGTGATGTTCAGTAATCCTTAGTAAGTCAAGGACCCTCTTGCTTAATGGGGTGTGGCAAAGTTTGAAAAAACATACAGGAAATTATCTGAGAACCATAAAATTAAGAAAATTTTATCAAAGCTTATTTTATTATTTTATTGATATTAAAATTGTAGATTATGAGTTTAATAGAAAAAAACAACATAATTTATTTCTTCATAAAAATAAATTCCTATAATCACCACAGTAAAATCAAGAAGTTCTAACATGTTTCTGCATCAAGAGATTGCCAGCTTTAGGTCACTGGAGCATTACAACCAATTCAGTGAAGTTGTAAATAGAAATGAGCTCTGAGTTAAGTTCAGAGTCATGAGATAAATAGTGCATTTTGGGTGCTGGTGTAGTGACCTGTGCCATAATAACCTGATTAGAAACTTCCTCACTACAGTGCATCCATGATTAAAACTACTGTCCCTTTCATCCCCTTTTGCTGTTTTAGTTTAAGCGGCTAAACCTACCTGATCCATTTAACAGGAATAGGATGATCAGATTGATGTGTATTTATGCAGCTGTCAGGAGTGATGGTCTTGGGTCACTGCTGCTTTAACAAGATAGAGGCACTGGCAATTGTTCCTCTTCTTGAAGGTAAGAATAAAAAAAATATGACAATTTGTTAATGCTATGTTTTCCAGCAATAAAATGTAAAAAGTTTTTAATTATGAAACAATACATTAGGAAATATGCCCACTTCCACTCCAGAATCAAGGAAAAGTGGGTGTGAAGCTCTCAAAAAAGTTATAAGAAATTACAATAACACTTTAGTTTAGGTACTGCAAAAATGCATTTATTACTCATTTACTCTTATGTACGAAGAACTTAACAAAGGCTTCTTTTGGTCTTATTTATGCTTATAAAGCACAAGTAAATAGGTTATTCACCTCTATGCACTGTGGCACATTACAGTTTTTCTCAATTGCATGAACACATTTAACTGAATGTACCCTCATCTCCTCAAATGTTTAGACACAATATCATAACACCTCACTCATCTGTTCAATTCCCAGACTTCAGGCCCAAAAGTAAACAGTCAACTCAAAGTCATTCACTCTGCCTCTTAAAGCAAACGTTTCACTCAGATGACGCACACAAGCAAGCAAAAACCATCTCTCACATTCACACAAACACGGACAACAAGACACAACTCAGAACAGTTGAGGACACTACTCCAAAAACCTGAGACTGCCAGGAGCCATGTATTGCATACCTAGCAAGGTTTTGATTGATAGCGCTCAGCATGCAATAATGAAAGTCTACACACACCATATGTAACACCAAGTTTCAATTTTTTATTTTCTCAAATAGATAGATTGAACCTTTATTTGTCCCCAGGGGGGAATTTAGATTTTTACAGAAGCTCTTTAAATAAAGACATACTGTAAATAGGTAGATAAATAAATCTATCCATCCATTATCCAACCCACTATATCCTAACACAGGGTCACGGGGGTCTGCTGGAGCCAATTCCAGGGCGCAAGGCAGGAACAAACCCCAGGCAGGGCACTAGCCCACCGCAGGGCATACATAATTTAGGAACACCAATGCACCTAACCTGCATGTCTTTGGACTGTGGGAGGAAACCGGATCACCCGAGGGAAACCCAGACAGACACGGGGAGAACATGCAAACTCCACGCAGGGAGGACCCAGGAAGTAAACACTGGTCTCCTTACTGTGAGGCAGCAGCGCTACCACTGTGCCACTGTGATGCCCAGATAAATAAAAAAACAAATAAATACACATACTTTGGTCTGAACACACACCAGAATGACTATAAGGCAAGAAAACTTAAAAGAAAGAAGACTTGGCTGTCCCAGTATCAGTGAGGCATCATGCAGACATACTGCTGTTGGTGTAAAGGAGCCCCAATAGTGTTTCTTGATACACTTCTGCTGAATAATTTGTTGGCTGAAAGTCCTCAGTGTTAGTGTGTCAGAGAGAGGATGTGCAGCATTGTTCATAGTGGCGATCAGTTTTGTTTTAATTCTCCAAGGGATCCAGAGTGTGTCCTATAACTGAGCCTGCCCTTTTAATTATATTTGGTGGGCCTCTCTTGAAGTGATGTTACCACCCCAGCACCCTACAGTGCAGTAAAACACACATTCCATCATAGAGTTATAGAAGATGCGAAGGATAACACTTCTTACATTGAAAGAATGAAGTATCCTAAAGAAATAGAGCCTACTCTGCCCTTCTTATATAGTTCCTCTTTGTTGTAAGACCAGTCCAACCTATCATTAATGTGGACTCCCAAGTACTTGTAGGAGTGGATCTCCTCTACATCCACACCTTGAACAGTGACCTGACATAGAGTCTCTTTGGTGCAGCAAAAGTCAATAACCAGTTCCTTTACTTTACACCAAGAAACAAACTTATCCACCTAGACTGCTACACTCTGTCTCATCCCCTTTATCAATACACCTCATAAGTGCAGAATAATAGAATTTCTCTAAGTCACATGACTTGCTGTTATATTTATAGTCTGAGGTGTACAGAGTGAAGAGAAAAGGAGACAGGACTGTTTCTACTGGTGCCTCCAGTGTTGCTCATACAGTATCCATATCAGAAACACAGTCCTTGAGTCTCACAAACTGCAGGCTGCCTAACCGAGAGTCCATTATCAAGGACACTATAAGCTCATCCACCTGCACATCTCTGAGTTTACCCCTTAACAGGGATGGCTGGGTGGTATTTAAAGCACTGGTGAAATCTAAAAACATAATCCTCACAGTGCTGCCAGCTTTGTCCAGGTGAGAATAAGCCTTGTGGAGCAGATGGATGATTTCATCCTCCACTCCAATCTTTGTCTGATAGGCAAACTGCAGTGGCTCCAGGTGGTCTACCACAAGAGGACTTGTACAGTCCAGGATCTGTCTCTTAAAGGTCTTCATGGTGTTAAGTGCTACTGGTCTGTAGTCATTTTGTTAAGGGGCCTGTCTTCTTTGAAACGGGAACGATGCAGGATTTTTTTCACAGCAGTGCACTGCTACTCAAAATGACACTGCAATAGAGTAGACTGATGTTAAAAAAATACTGTAAAACCACAAAATCATAACCAAGGAAAACAGAAACTTCATAAATGACCAGAAAGCAGCTGTAAGGAAATGAATAATCTGTCACTTTACAGTATTTGACAGACATCATCCAAGTCCGTGGGCTGTGTCAGGCCACAAAACCTCATCCATGTCACACAAGATGTTTCCTCTTCAAAGGCAGCAAGGGAATATACCTAGCTCTGTCTTAACCAGGCTTGAAGGGACTCTAAAAAGTATCTCCACAAGCTTCCTCCATGTCCTAAGAAGATTCCCTCTGACATAGGGATTCATGTTATATATTTTCCACTGTCATGGCGAGAAGAACTCTTTTATGAGGTTGAGAAATAGGAAATATGCTGGCCAGATCAAATTAGAAAACCTGGGATGATCACTGAACCAATTACGAATGGCTGCAGCTTGATGAAAACTGACATTGTCTCAAATTACAACGTATTTTGATAATTCATTTTGTTCACATTGCCGAACATGCTTATGAAGGTGATCTAGGAAATTCAACAGACGTACTACTGTGTTGAAAGGGCCCAGAATGGTATGGCTTTGGAGAACTCCATGTTCATTTATGGCTGCACACATTGTCACATTGCCTGCCTGCTGCCTAGGGACTTCCACAATGGCACGCAGCCCAATAATGTTACGCCCCTTCTCCTCATGATTCAGCCTCATCAATAGAAAGATGTACTCATGTGGGGTGTCGCTGGCATCAAGCTCAAAAATTCTCTACAATGATAGTACAGAGATAAAAGTGCTTTATGGTGTGCACACTGTACAGTAATTGTTTAAACTCTGTATGTACACTAAATCACAACAGTATTATGCATTTTACTGTATCGTGATCTGGTACTTCATACTGTATGATTCTGAATTGCCTTTACCTGTACATATTGCAGGTGATGGGTCTTGATTCAGTCTTAGATCCTTTAAAAAGGGACTTTGTATACCTGCTTCACGTTCAATTTGTTACAACGTAAGATGTGGTCAATAGTAGACATGGATGATTTGAATTATACCCTGGAATGTTTACTGATCTTCTATGATTCTTATTCTGAATTTCCCGTAAGCGAATAACATTCTTGGCCACGACTATATTCTCTATTGCTGCTTCTTGTGCATCCAACAAGAGTCACTGTCTGCCTCCACTACAAGGCCGCCTGTCAGTTCTACAAAAGAAAAAACTCACAATGCATCTTTGGAAACCTTGGTGTTCAGCTTGTATCACTTTGGAAGCTGTCCATGGCTTTTTGTCCACTATTCTCACTATTCTTCTGCAGTGCCATCCATGGAGGTAGGTTACAGTCCTATGAACCTTAAACTTCTTAATAATATTTGCAACTTTTGCTTTACAGGAACATCAAGCTGTTTGGAGATAGTCTTCTAGCCTTTGTCTATAACATGTTTGTCTATAATTGCCTTTCTGATCTCCTCAGACAATTCTCTCATTTTCTTTCTCTGGTCCATTCAATGTGGGACAAATGATGATACCAAACAGCAGAGTGACTGCCTTTCTCCATTTAAATAGGCAGAATGATTGATTGCACAAGTGGAGATGTGTGACACTAATTAAAGAAAACAGATCACTCTAATCCAGTTATTTATGATCTTTTTTAGGGGTGCCAACTGATGCATCCAGGCCGTTTTAGAATATATTTGTAGTATAAGAAATACTTGATCTCTTTTCACACTTGCTTTGCTTTACTTGATGACATATCAAAGGCTTGCAGGTATACATGGGACACTTTTCAGGAGATGTACAGCACTATTTCAATGAGCTGTGAGGGTACCAACAAATTTGTCCATGTCCGTATAGTAAAGTGGCCAACTTAAACTTCTCAATGTTATCAAAATTCACCAATCTATGAGTTAATGTGGCACTTAAATCTTACTTATCTCCTGTGGATTTGACCCATAAAGAAAATGGAACTGCAAGGTGCATGGCCTACAGACAGCATATAATCAGGGTTACAAAGCCTGTTCCCGCCCACTTCAAATATTGCTCATGCATACATTGTGCCACTTGCAGCTCATAACAAAACATTTTCAAATGGAGTTGGTTTTTGGGAGTTGAAGGCTATCCTCATAGCACTGAGCACAAGGCCGATAAACAGCCCTGGACAGAACATCAATCTAAAATCAATCCAACAATTTAGTTTAATTTGACTGAACACGAGCACCAAAAGGAAATCTCCAAGAATGACTTCACATAGAAGGCACCCCAAGGCTGGAACTAAATTAGGAACTGAAATTGTGAAGTAGAAACTCTAACGTCTACACCTCTGTGCAACCTATAAACACATGTCTGTAATTATCCCTAGGTGATGCTAACAAAACCCCAAATATTTGGTTACATATACTTTAAATTTGCCCCCTGCCAGCCAGAACTGCATTAACCAGGTTTGAGAGTGTTATGGTATTCATTCAATAGACTAATACATAAAAGAAACATTATTCATATTTGTTTTTCAGGTTACTTAACAGATGTTTAATTATAAAGTACTTCTGACACTATTAGTTTTTGATCCAAAAGTATCTGCTTTTCATTTCAAAGAAGGAATTGTTCCCTTCTAGTTTGTAAAGTGGTCACTTAAACAAACACCACGTACACATTTAAGACGTGATTTTGTCCGAGATGGTAACATTAAGCATCTAAGAAAGAGAAGGCACTGGGATTAGCTATAAGCTCACGCAATAAGCAGGAAAGTCTATGGCCAGAGCTGATAAAACAATCCCAGCCCCTGTACCCTTGTCTGCTAGGTGGCAACTTCAGAACATTATTTGTATAAGATACTGCAGAATGCCCAGGATGGGGTGAGCACCCACTTGGTCTCAGGCTACACAACTGTGACTGTGTCTTTTGACTTTGTCTGTTATAACTGAATGTGGAGCTTGCAGATGTTTATTTTCTCTAGGGGTAATGCTGAATGGAATTTTGTATTCCTCTCCTTCGTGACCACCTCACCTTATCTGATCAATGCCATTATTGGATATTGTAACAAATAAGCCCTTTGTCCACCTCTTGAACCCTCAGGTACCACTCCAGACACATTGTAAAATCACAAGATTTATTTATTTTCTTGTCTTCACGTGCACAAAGCACCCTTTCCACCACACTATTCATAAACACAATACTCTCAATAAACCAATACACTTCACCCTCCTACCTCCCAGCTCAGCTCAAATGTCTGGGCTCACCCAGAGTCCTTTTATAGCCCCCGACCCGGAAGTGGTTCCTGGCCAAACCCCCAAGTCCTTATTCCTTCCGGGTCAGGGTAAACAGTCTTTCTTCAGCCCGGGAGCACGTCGTTTCTTCCTGTCACATGGTGATGACGTACTCCCGGGTTATAGGACACGTAAGGGCACACTAGCCCCCCTACAGCGACTCCTGGCGGCCCCCAAGGTATCCAGCAAGGCTGTGTAACAACACTACAAAGTCCATGATGCCCTGCTGGAACTCGGGGCACGAATATGCTGTCCGGAGGGCTCCTCCTAGTGGCCTGGGGGTGAGGGCTGGACTGGGAAGCCGGCAATCCTCCACAATATATATTATTAGGATCAATTTATGATAATGTTTGTTTTACTCTTGTGGACCACCAACCCTGACACAGACAGGCAGAGACTCAACACTTGCCAGACAACACGCCTTTATTTAAGTGGGGAAGTGCTTTTTTGTTGCTCCCCATTACACCGCACAGTACAAAGCACCAAATGTACAAACAAGCACAGTCCTTCCTTCTTCCTCTCTGCTTCTCTCTCTCTAGCTCTGTCACCTCAACTCTTCCTCCTACAAGCTTTGCCCACCTCTTCCCAACTCTAGCTGCTCGACTGGTGGTGAGGCAGCTCCTTTAATAGTGCACCTGGAAGTGTTCCAGCTGTTTCTTGACCTTCTTCCAGCAGCACTTCTGGGTATGGCAGAAGTGGTGCCACAAAGGGCTCAGCTGTACCAGCAGTCCCCTCTGGCGACACCCATGGAACCCAACAGGGCTGCTCCAAACTACAACTCCTGGCATGCCCTGCAGGGATCTGTGGTGCTGCAGCAACCTAGGGGAGCTGCCCTCCAGCGTCTTGGGGAAGATAATGTCCCAAATATGTTCTCTTCCTCGGTCCTTCCACCCTTCCACCCTTCCTGGCCATCCGTGACACTCTGTATTTAACAAAATCTGTTTGTGATTTGTAAAATGCTACATTTATCACCACTTCAGATCCATAAAATTAGAATCAGGGGTTCCAGATTAGGGAGCAATGATTAGAACCTCCTTAGGGAGCATGCAGACCGAAGCTGTCATATTTATTTATTTATTTATAATTTTATAATTTTATTGATTTTATTGAAATCACACAGGCGGCACGGTGGCGCAGTGGGTAGCGCTGCTGCCTCGCAGTTGGGAGATCTGGGGACCCGGGTTCACTTCCCGGGTCCTCCCTGCGTGGAGTTTGCATGTTCTCCCCGTGTCTGCGTGGGTTTCCTCCGGGCACTCCGGTTTCCTCCCACAGTCCAAAGACATGCAGGTTAGGTGGATTGGCGATTCTAAATTGGCCCTAGTGTGTGCTTGGTGTGTGGGTGTGTTTGTGTGTGTCCTGCGGTGGGTTGGCGCCCTGCCCGGGATTGGTTCCCTGCCTTGTGCCCTGTGTTGGCTGGGATTGGCTCCAGCAGACCCCCGTGACCCTGTGTTCGGATTCAGCGGGTTGGAAAATGGATGGATGGATGGAAATCACACAATAAGCCATACAAATACATCAGTTTTACAAAAATAGGATTGAAAACAAATTAACCCCCACCCCTGAGAAAGAGAGCATGGGCAGCAGAATAAAACTTAAAGTCAGTAAAAATAAGTAAATAGATGAATTAATAAGTGAATAAAGATAAATGAAGAAGAAAAAGAAATGGGGAGAGAATCTTCTTCCTCAGTGCTTTAAAAGGTTATTCTAAAATGTTATTGATTAGATCCTTCCAGGTTTTGAAAAATTTCTGCACAGATCCTTTAAGTGAGAATTTGATTTTATCCAATTTCAAATAATATATAACATCAGTTACCCACTGACTTAAAAGAGGAGAATTAGGATTCTTCCAGTTGAGCAAGATAAGTCTTCGTGCCAATAGTGTAGTAAAGGCAATCACGTTTGTTTGTCCTTCTCCACTTTAAGCCCATCTGGGAGTACACCAAACACAGATGTTAATGGGTTAGGAGGGATTGTGACACCAAGGCTGTTTGATAGGCATTTAAAAATTTTGGTCCAGAATGATGTTAATTTGGTGCAGGCCCAAAACACGTCACTCAGTGAGGCTGGAACTTAATTGCAGCGTTCGTAGGTTGGATCTTGCCCTGGAAACATTTTGGACAATTTTAAACGAGACAGATGTGCTCGATATATAATTTTGAGTTGAATAATTGTATGCTTTGCACATATGGAGCTCGAGTTACTGTAATTCTCTGCATTGCTACCTTCCACTCCTTTTCTGATATGTTGAGTGAGAGATCCTTTTCCCACTGTCCTCTTGGATCTTTGAAAGGGAGTGACTGTAAAATTATTTTATATATTGCAGAAATGTTGTCTATGTTCTCAAAACTGAGCAATATTTTTTCCAGCTAGAGGGAGGTGGGAGGTGAAGAAAATTGGGCAGGTTCTATTTAACAAAGTTTCTAATTTGAAGGTAGTGAAAGAAATGTGTTGCTAGAAAGTTAAATTTACAATGTAATTGTTCATAGGATGCAAAGACATTGTCTATGTATAGATCTCTAAGTGATTTAATCCACAAATGTTTTCAAGACATTAAAAACTGCATATGTTTGCGAGGGTTGAAAAAGGTGGTTCTCGTGCAGAGGTGCCACCGATAAAAGATTCTCTATCTTAAAATGCTTCCTACATTGGTTCCATATTCTGAGTAAGTGAAACACGATTGGGTTATTAGTATATCGGCAATAACTTGCATTTATTGGGGCACAAAGCAAGGGATGTAAAGAAGTACTGCAGGATTTTATTTCTATTGTGGACCAAGCCTGTATATGTTGATCTATTTGTGTCCATGTCCAGGTTTTTATAGTTTGTATGTTTGCTGTCCAGTAATCAAATTGAAAGTTAAGTAGAGCCATGCCACCTTCTGCCTTAGGTCTTTGTATGGTCGCTCTTTAGATTCGTGGCTGTTTTGAATTCCAAATAAATCTGGTTATGGTTGAATCTAATTTCTTAAAAAATGATTTACTGTTGTATATTGGAATGTTTTGAAATAAGAAGAGAAGCTTAGGGAGGATGTTCATCTTAATAATGTTAATTTTTCCAGCTAAAGTGAGATGAAGGGTTGACCATCTAAGCAAGTCTTGCTTGATTTTTGTCCATACAGACGGTGACATTTTATTGATAAAGAGCTTTATGTTTACTTGTGATGTTTACCCGTAGATATTTAAACTGATCTGCAATGATAAAAGGGAAGGTGTCCAATCTAATATTGTGTGTTTGAAAATTCACTGGAAAGAGCACACTTTTATTCAAATTAATTCTGAGACCAGAAATCTTTTGAAATTCTGTTAGAGCTGTTAGGACTGCAGGCACAGTATTTTGTGGGTCTGATATATACAGTACCATATCATTTGCATATAGAGAAATTTTCTGTTCAAGTCCTTTTCTGATAATCCCCTTTATCTCATAAGCATTTCGCCAGTGAACTGCCAGTGGCTCAATGGTGATTGTAAAAAGTAGTGGTGACAAGGGGCATCTTTGTCTGGTACCACATTCTAGTTTAAAGTAGTCTGAATTAATGTTTCTGGATTGGTATGCAGTAGTTTGATCCATGCACAAATGTTCAGGCCAAACCCAAATTTCTCCAATGTAGTGAAAAGGTAGTTCCATTCAATCGTATCAAATGTTTTTTCTGCATCCAAGGATAATAATATCTCTGAGATGTTTGACTTTGCGGGTGAATATATTACATTAAACAGGTGTCGGAGATTGGACGCTAAGTGTCAGCCTTTAATAAATGCAGTTTGATCTTGTGATATTACCGAAGGCAGCACTTTCTCCAAACTTCTAGCTAGAACTTTAGAAAGTATCTTAACATCATTATTCAGAAGTGAAATTAGTCTGTATGATGCACATTGTAATATGTCCTTATTTTGTTTAGGAAAGATAATGATTAATGCTTGATGAAAAGTTTAATGTAGAATTTTATTGCTAATAAAAGGGGAGGTAGCTGAGTGGAGAATGTCTTATAAAATTCGGCAGGGTAGCTATCGGGCCCTGCTGCTTTCCCACTCTGAAGTGACTTTATAGCATCTAGTAATTCTGGTAGTGTCAACGATTTATCCAATTCCTCTGCACTGAGTATCTATTTGTGGTATCTGTAATGCATCCAGAAATGCATTAGATTGTGTCTTGTCTTCTTTAAACTCAGTAGAATATAAGGATTTATAGTAGTCTCTAAATGTGCGTGTTATATTTTTGTGGTCACTGATTTTGTCTCCATTTGTGTTGGTGATTGCTGGGATTGCATTGCAAACTTCTTGCTTGTAGATTTGTTCAGCTAAGAGCTTATTAGCTTTCTCTCCATATTTATAGTAATGATGTCTTGATTTAAAAATTAGTTGTTCAGTTTGTTTACTTGTCAAGAGGTTGAGTTCTGAATGCAGAGCCTGCCTTTTTCCTATGAAGAGCCTCACTTGGACACCTGGCATGTTCTTGATCTATTCTAGTAATTTCGCTGGTTAGCTCTGATACCTTCTTGGTTTCCAATTTATTTCTGTGGGAAAGATAGAGATAATCTGTCCTCTTAAGAAGGCCTTCAGGGTTTCCCAGAGTATTCCTGCAGAGACCTCTGAGGATGTATTTGTCTGTAGAAAAAAAATGATTTGTTTTGATATACATTCTGTACAGTTCTCATCTGCTAATAAAAGTAGGTTAAGACGCCAACTGCGAGATGAGTAGTTGGGGCATAATCATTTTAGCTCTAAGATCAGAGAGGCATGGTCGGAACTAATAATAGCGTCGTACTTGCAGGATTTAATCGTAGGCAAGAAATAGTTATCTACAAAGAAATAATCGATTCTTGAGTAGCAATGATGCACTGGTGAGTAGAAGGAATATGTTCTTGAGTTTGGGTTTAGAAATCTCCAGGGGTATGATAAGTTATGGTCAGTTACAAGCTGTCATATTTAAACCACAGATATCGAGGGTCTAGTGATATCTTTTCTATTGACAGGTGTGATGTTATCATATCAGGATTGAAAGAGCTCTCTAAGGCTCTCATTTTCGGAGGTTGTGGATGACTATGTGACTGGCAAGGGATTTAAAAATATCACCAATAAATTTAAAATCAACATTCCACTGTAAGGAAAATCATCTACAAGTTTCATAATAATGACTGCTAATTTGTCCAGGGCTGGTCATCCCAGCAAATTCAGCTTAAGCGTTGACTGTTTGAGACTAAAAAAGTCTCCAAGAACCCCAAAACATCAAAGTGGACTCTGCAGGTAACTCTTGCCTAAGCTGGCGTCAAAGTGCCTGCATCTCCAACCAGAAAGAGATTGCACAAATTTGACCTGCATGTGAGGTGTTTCAGGAAAAAAGCATTTGCAGTCCAAGAGAATCATTAGAGCAAGACTACAGTTTGCCATTGAACATCTGGAACAATGTGCTCCGGACAGATGAATTAAAGAAAGAGTTGTTTGGCCACAGTAACAGTAGACATGTTTGGCACAAACTGATGACAGCATTTCAGGAGAACAACTTCATACTAACTGTGAAGCATGGTGGTGGAAATGTTATGATTTAGATTTGATTTGCTGCCTTAGGGTCTGGGAAGCTTGTAGCCATTGACTCAGCTATGAATTCTGTATCATATCAAAGTGTGCTTGAGAAGAATCTGAAGCACGCTAACAAATCCACTAAAGAATAGTTCAAAAAGTAGAAATGAGAGTTATGGACTGGCCTAGTCAACGCCCTGATTTGAATCCCATTGAAATATTGTGGAGGAATTTGAAATGGACAGTACATGCAAGAAAACCTGCAAACATCTTAAAACTAAAGGAATTTAGCATGGAGGAGTGGCCAAAAATTTCACCGAGTTCATGGCAGATGCTGGTGGGCAGTATCTGCTAAAGGGGGCTATACCAGCTTCTGACGCCAAGGCTGTGTTTACTTATCCCCAGTAGACCATTACATCTATTGAGATTTTTGTTGAATAAATGATAAAAAACTAAATTTTCCTTGTGATTTTATTCAAGTATATCACTTTTATCTGTACGCACTATTTGCCTAAAGATCTAATGTTTACCTGCTTTAATATGATTAGTTTCTATGGGGTGTACTTACTTTTTCACATGACTGTAGGTCTCTGATAGAACTGAGTGAAGAACTATGTCAGTTTGAAAAGAGCTGTTAGGAACCAAAGCTGCAAACTTGCTTAAATAGAAATCACCATTAGTTTAAATTGTATTGATATAAACCTTTAACAGAAAATAATGGAAAATCAATTATATTTATTATATTAATTATATTCATTTTGATAACACAAAGATCTGAGACCATTTATGTCTACAGCTGTAAATTATGAAATCTGGCAATGGAAATGCAAAAGATGAACTTGAAAGTTTAAGAACAGTGAATTGAATGACAGTATAACATTAATTCAAATGTCATCTGACTGAAGCTACATATGAAAATATAGATCAAAAGGCTGTACTGTTTAAGAAGTTAGATGAAAGAAAATGTTATAAGTATAATTCTGCTTCTTAATTACATTTCCTTTAATATCTGATGTCAAAGCTAAAACAGGACTGCAGGAATGGAGAATATGAAATTTCTTAACAATGTTTTTAGTTTCTCTCAGTTGTGAATGTTTTTTATGCACTGGGTATGTGAACCAATCATTCAGTGTTTGAACGTTGCAGCAGTTTCTCCTGGAATAAGCTTTTTATTTTTAAAACATGTTAACTTTTTTCTTTTCTCCTTTTAAGTTTTCAACCCTCTGCTCTGTATTTTGAACATTCTTTAAATATCTGTATTGGGACTTGTTTGCTTTGGGTTGCCTTTGGTGTTACAGACAGCTCCTTTTTGACTTTTGTGCTCCTACAGAGTTTAATTCTTGTTACAAGCAGTTTTGTGAAGAATTGGTCTTATTACTAGCCAGGGTTTGATGGTGATATGTTTGGAAGTGTTTTGGGGTTTACGTGCTTTGAGACTTCTAGTTCATAAAAAAGAGTCTGTGTTTTCTCTGATTACTAGCTGGGGTTTGATAGTGATATCCCTCTCAAGTGACTCTTTTTGGAAGTGTTTTTGGCTTTACATGGTTTGGGATACCTAGTTTGTGACAAAGATTCTGTGTTTGCCCTTATTACTAACTTGGGTTTGATGGTGATATCCCCTTCTAATGGCCATTCTTGGAATTTTTTTTGGGTTCACGTGCTTTTACGTGCAGCAACGTGCTGTACCAGTGCATGCTCCCCAACCTGACCTGAAACAACCTGTGCTTTGGGACTTCTGGTTCATAACGAAGAGTCTGTGTTTGCTCTTGTTACTAGCCAGGGTTTGACAGTGATATCCCTCTCAAATGATTATTTTTGGAAATGTTTTTGGGGTTTTACGTGCTTTGGGACTTCTAGTTTGTGACAAAGACTCTGTGTTTGCCCTTATTACTAACTTAGGTTTGATGGTGATATCCCCTTCTAATGGCTATTTTTGGAAGTTTTTTTGGGTTCATGTGCTTTGGGACTCCTAGTTTACAACAACTGAAGCCTGAACAAATCAGCCCATAGGATGTGCTCAGGTTTACAGGGTGGACATTAGGAGTCGCTTGTAAGCTGACCACAAATGTTAACAAGAGAAAGTAGAGCAAAGTACCAAATGAAAAGGGAGTTTATTGACAAATGATGGAATAATTACAGCAGGGTAAGGATATGACACACATGAGTAAAATAACAAAACCCTAACTATACAGATAAGATCCCCTGTGGCAGGCCACTCATCCATCCAAGTTACAACTCTCTGCTCACTGTCCTCCATTGTAAACTCCTGGCCATCATTGCTCCTCCCAGTTAAGTCCTGGTCCAATAAATCCCTCCCAACTCTAAGCTCAAAGGCCATGTAGCTAGAAGTGGTCCAGAAAAACTTTTGAGTAACACAAGACAACCAGTTCCAGGTTCTTCTGCGTCCACCCAAAGTCCTTGTGTTATTTGTGCAGTGCTCCCCTAGTGGCCTGGTGGTATTCCTGCCTGTTGCCTTCACCTCAGCAAAACTCACTCACTATTCCCTCCAGCCCCCTTGTTACTTATCATAACTACCTTTATTCATTCTTGAATCTTGACAGACTCCTCAACTGTACAAGTAATGCATGAAAGGTGTGTCTACCTCCTGTTTCTTCAAAATAGTTTGAAACATCATTTCACTTATTGTACTGATACAGACATATAAAGAAGGTATAGGTGAATTTATTGGTTAAATACTTTAGATTCTTAGTAAAAAATTTCTAGAGCATTCTTTAAGGAATTTATCAATGTTGTATAACAGGCCTACAAATATTCCACTTCAAAGACTCAATGCTTCCAAAATGGCTTGTGAGATAAAAAACAAAATCACAGAAAATGCCAAATCCAAAAAGGGAGAAGGGAATCACCAAAACCTCTGGCTCAATAAACAAAACCTTAATATATAATTTATTTAAACCTAATAGAAAATTATCCAACAAAGCAAAATACATAAAAAAAATTGAAATTAACAAAGTGCAAAGAAGAAACAACAAAACAAAAGATTAAATAATCAAAGAATATGTGCTTTGGTGAACTGTAACAACATTACCGTAACTATCTTTATTCATTTTTGAACCTTGATCAGCCCCCAAATGTACCAGTAATGTATGCTGCTCACCATAAAAGTTCTGACTACCTCCTGTTTCTTCACAACAGTTTAAAAGCATCGTTTTCTTCAGTTCTTTAAAGGATGTGGTCAGTACATTTGCCTCATGGATCCAACATCTTGGGTCCAAATCCCACACCATGGTGCCTTCTGTCTGGATGCTGCATTTTCTCCCTGTGTGTGTGTGTGTGTGTGTGTTTTACTTCCAGATCTCTGCTTTTATCCTTATAGGTTGTGGGGGACAGCCCGGACACAGACAGGAAGACATGTTGATTTCACCACACACATATTTATTATACATAATTATTTACAACGGTGAGCACAAACCCAGTGCCGCAGCACCAATCACCCCTCAAGTCCTTGGCCACAACACAATGCCTTCTCACAGTCTTTGGTCCGCCTCCACTCCTCTCCACCAAGCTTCGTCCACTTCCACCCGACTCTTGCCCCTGACTGGAGGGAGGCAGCCCCTTTTATACACCCCGGATGGACTCCAGGTGCATCCTGAAGAGCTTCTGTAGCCACATCCCTGTGTGGCGGAAGCTCTGACGGTGTATCCGGAAGTCCTCCGGGTGTCCCCAATCCATGAACCCCAGCCGGGTACCACAAGGTATAATGTTATTTGGTGATTCGGAACTGGCTTTTGTGTTAGCATGCACACATGTACATGAGTGGGCAGTGTAGTGGAATTGTTTTTAATGTTGCTGGGATAAGCTCAGTCCTCCAAGCCTGAATTGGATAAAGCAGGTTTGAGAATGTTATACTATGTATGTTATGTTATTATTAATTTCTGCTGTATTAAGTGCAAAGCACATTCAACATTCATTCATTCTGAGAAAATATCGAGTCTCCAGTTAAACAAATTATCATATACTGGGAATGTAGAAGGAAAAAGGGAGAAAAAGACACAACAATTCAGTTAATGCTTAAGCCAGATTATAAACCTTTGGAGCTGTGAGGCAGCACTGCTCACTGTGTTGGCCTCACGACAACATGTAAGCCTAAACATTCATTAATTCACTGGCACAGTCTCCTTTAAAAAATGTTTAAAAAATGATGGAAATGTTGAATCTTAAGAAAGCAGGATGATTCAGGCAGCACAATGCCACTACCCAGCCTGAGTGCTGAGCAGTGCCGTGACACTACTGACGAGAGGCCAAGCTACGCTGGCATTCTTTTCTTGTCTGTAAAGAGTAATGTTGCCTTGACTACAGCACCCTTCTATTAGACAGAGCGCAGGACAAAGCATTTTATTAAATCAAAAGAAGGAGGTAACACTTTATTAGCATGAAGCAGAGAGCGGTCTCTAGGTGATGCTAAGACGTCCAGTGGATTAAGCAACGTTAGATCCATGGCATAACCATATATGTGCAGCATTCAGCGCCAGCAGATGGTGTGCAGATTAATCTGTGCTGACAACAGCTGACATTCCAGCACCAGCCATGAAATCTGCTGCCTCCTAAAGTCTCCTGCTCACATGCTCTGGCAGAAGCACATACCTTTAGCATGCAGATCTGCGGATCTTTAGCCCATGAAAGCTAAACACTTCCCCACAAAGCAGAGCTAAACTTACAAAGTATTGCTGCAGAGTTCAGATACTCTCAGTGAGCACCATGTAGGAATGCTTCCTTCTGAGAACCATGGACTGCAATTAAAAACAAAAATCACTGATCTCCCCTCCACAAGTTCCATTCCCTTCCACAAGGTTAGTTTTCTTTATTGTCCACACATTTTCATTCTGGAGACTTAAAAGAGAATTGATGTTGGAAATATAAATGTGTTTATTATGGGTGACATCTGTTCTAAATTTCATGAAGATATTGCTCCTAAATGTTTTACTCAAGAAAACCTAATTTTGCAATTTCAGTTTATTACAAAAATATCCTCACTGGCACAAAGTGCTTGTTAACACAATATGTCAACAAATATTACAATATTTACTGTTCATACATAAACACACAATGCTTCCTGTTTCTCCGTTATTGTAAACTGTCATGACAGGCATACAGTTAGAGTTAAAAAGCAAACAAATGGATTGCCAGTCCCCTCTAGTGGCCAAAGTAAGTAGCACAAACATTCAATTATCTTTTCTACACTACAGCCATTTTCTTCAGTATAAGACCATGTAAAGCCACAGCCAACAACAGCAGCATTACATGTAAGGCAGAAACAAACCTTGGATGGGATGCCAGTCAATCACAGGCACATTGTCGTCAATGGGGTAATGGTGGCTTACAGTCCATTCACGTATCACACCTGCACGTTTGACATATGCGACTGTATGTTAAATTTAGGTGGAGTGATGGCTCTGAGGCTAAGGATCTGCACTGGCAATGAATCGGCCCTTAACCTGCAATTGCTGAGCACTTTGAGTAGTGAGAAAAGTGCTATATAAATGCAAAGAATTATTATTATTATTAGAATAGAAACTCAAAGAAACACAAGATATACAAGCTTTGAACAGAAACCTCTTAGATAATAACTTTTGTTTTGTATTATCAATTGTTCTCATTATTTTTATGTGAACTGTTTTGCTTTGAATTTTACTAAAACTTTTGAAACGAAGACACTTAAACTATGGAATTACTTGTGTGAATATGTGTCCAAGAGTCACACTCATTGCCTGATCCCCATGAGAAAGTAGAAGCTGCAGAGGTTTTGGTAAGCAGACAAACTTAGCTACAAGTGGGTATAAATAAATGTATACCAACAAGAAAACAAACACCCTTTAAATTAGCTATAGAAAAAATCACACTTCATTCTGTTCCATCATGGATTAGCTCCATTAATTAATGTGCTTTTTTCACTCTGTGTTTAATTTTTTTTCAAAAAGTGGTTACTGCCAATTGTTGATTGGTACTGCAGATTTAATCAGGATATGCAGGTGGATTTTTTGATAAAGCCTAGGGTATAAATTGACAGAAAAAAAATCCAGTTCCTTTCAGATTTACTGCCACATGTGCCATAAACAGTGAAATGTAGTGCATGCTTGGCCAAGTGCACCCATCCTCCTGCCAAGTCGCGCTTTGTAGATTGATATATCAATACAATAGGCAATGATAAGTAAAGCAGCCGAGTTTCTTTTCAAATATGTTAAATTTTGTGTATGACTTTGCCATAGCAAAACTTGCTTTAAACAGGTATTTGGGTTTGGGAGCTTTTAAAGTTTTTTTGCGGGGAATTAGTGTAGAAAAAAATAAAAGATTGCTGTCTAAGGATTTGGCAACACAGCATAAACTAAAGTAGCATTAAACTGACGTTATTGCCCCTGGCTTGTCTTGGACGCAAGATATTGGGGTATTTAGTTTTTCTATTTTTGGGGGGTGGTCACACCTATATATTGATATATTAAAATATTCTTTCAAAGCAGATACTGTATCTACTGTCCTAGATGTAAAATCTTGCCAAATTTCAACTGTTTAACTTAAAAGGAAATGTTTTTTTAATGAGTGAGATAGATAGATAGATAGATAGATAGATAGATAGATAGATAGATAGATAGATAGATAGATAGATAGATAGATAGATAGATAGATAGATAGATAGATAGATAGATGATAGATGCAATAATCACGCTTTAAAACATCACGTGATGGCATTGTTATGGCCTGTCAGTTATAACACAGTTGTTGTACGAGGTGGATGTGACAACTAGAAAGTGTGAAAGAATCCAGACTTTACATGAACACACAGGAAAAACCTACAGTGAGATAGTTGGAACTGTAGGTGTTAGTCTTGCAGTATGATCAAAATGAAAAAGGAAACAGGGCCTGTTACTTGAAAATGCAAAGGTAAATGCGGTTGAAAGAGGAAAACCACATCAAGCAATCATGTTTACTTAGTACATGAAAGTGTAACAGATCCTAGAAAAACAAGTAATGGCTTAACAACTGATTTCAGGGAGAAAGGAGTAGAAGTTAGCTCATCCACCATTTGTAGACGCCTCTTGGAGGCAGGCCAGACAGCCTACCAATCAGTGAAAAAACAACTCCTGACCAAAGTTATGAAAGTGAAATGTTACAAATGGGGGATGAAATACAAGGACTGGACTCAAGAAGACTGGAGAAAACTCCTTTTCATTGATGAAAGCCACTTCTTTATCCAGGGATAGAGAAGTCAGGGTTGTTAGGAGGTCACCATATGGAAAGCTTCACAATGTCCACATCAACCAGAGTGTGAAACACCCACAAAAGAAGATGTTTTGGGGTTGCTTCAGTAATTCTGGCATTGGTTGTTTACACCCATTTGAGGGCATGATGCACTCACCAGAATACATTGAACTTCTCTGCAGAAAAGATGTTCCAGAACTCAAAAAGTTATTTCCTGATGGATCTGGTGTTTTTCAACAAGATCTGGCCCTATGTCACACAAGTGAAGAAATTTTTTGATGAGTATCATGTACATACTGGAGTGGCCTAGAAACTCTCCTGATCTGAACCCAATTGAAAATTTGTGGTCTATTTATAAGCAACAACTTCGTGGAGTGGACTGCACAACCATGGAGAAGATGATTCAGACCCTAATTCAGGTTTGGTACAAAGACACCAAAAATCCTCCAAGATTCAAAGTTCAAAAATGTTAGACTCCATGCCAAATCACATGCGTCTCAAGAGTTGTTTTTGAAGTTAAATAACAACTTGCTTAAAGTTGTTGCAGGGTAGGTAACAAATGACCTCAGAGCACACTTGTTATTTGATTCTTGCTTGCATTTTTTGATTATAGTGCAAGCCTTGAACTGTCACATTATCAGGAGAAAATGCCCATTATCAGGAGAGTTCTGTCACAGGCAGTAAAATTGTTATGTATTAAGCTGACAGGTACAACATGAATGATGTACAATTTGATAACTATTAAGAAGACTACTTTTTTACACTTACAAAACTGTGTCCTTGTGGACGTTTTTGTTGTAAAAAAAAGTTAATTGATGAAAGACTAAAACTAAATAAAAACAGAACAAAAAAGGAATGTCAAAAAACTAAACTAGATAAAGACTGAAAAAAGAATGAAAAACTAAATAAAAACTTAAATTAGAAAATAAAAAAAATAAATAAAACACTAAATCAAAACTAAAACTAAAAATATCTTAAAACTCCAAGCTTGTTTAATCCAAATTAGGTTGACAGAGGGATGGAGGGGATTCAGAGCATTGAAGGCCCCACTCATTCATGGACCCACATTTGCGGGAAGAAAGATCTGCAGTGAAAATTCATATAATTAATAAATAAAGTGAAAGGAAGAAATAGACTTCATCTGTGGCATGTATTCTGAAAATGAGGAAGCTTTACAACAGACAGCAGTGATAAGGCCAGCATAGCTGGCCAGGCCCCCAGAAACAAACAGGCAGACTTCCTCTAATGTTATCTCTCACCTTTGTTGCTCTTGCAGGAGATCCAACAGTTCAAACAAATGCCAATTGCAAAGGCTTTAGCTCCCTCTGCTGGCTGCTGTGTATGTACCAGCTGCTAATTCAGATGCAAAATGACTTTCACATGAATTGATCAGCACCCATGAAGTACTCAAACAGTCAAAATTATGAAAAGAGTCTAGTATTATAACTCCACAAAGAAAACACTGTTTTAGAAACAGTTAAAATTTATTGCTCACAATATTGTTAGATTTGCTTGTGATTTAGGAGTAAAAGTCAGCTGCCATAAGACTTTTGGCATTCTCCCTCCCACTGTAGTAGCAGAAGGTCAGAGCATTTTTGTAATTGAAGGACACCAAAGAATGGAGGTACTGTATATTTAGACTGGATTTCATAATAATAGACACAATTTAGAGACAATGTGTTGAAGGTCACAGTGAAAAAAAGTCTTTAAAGTGTCACAGCACATTCTTATATTAAGCACAGATTGTAGGTCAAAATGAATATATGAAGTGTCAAAACAACTGATTTCCCTTCTTCTGTTTCACTTACTACAGCTCAGTCACATCAAGAAAGGCAATAAAAAAGAAGAAGGAAACCACACCCAAAAAATACCCACAGCGCTCTACAGTGGCATTTCAGAAAGTTTAATATTTTCTCTTGAAGAGTCACATGCAAGAGCTTCCCAGAGGCATTACACGAAAACTTTAAACAGTAGCTCTGTTATACAGGTCAACACCTCATCTTAACATATTCCCCCAATGTCCCACAACTCTAAAGGACACTAAATTTGTTCTCTGTTGGCCACTGTTTAAGTTCCTAGCTTTTTGGGGTGAGCTTCAAAGTCAGAGGAATATCTCATTTTGGTCTCATCATGGAGAGGCAGAACATGTCAGCCATCTCATTTGCCATTGGAAAGGGCAGCGTTTCATAATCCTCTATGGAGAGCTGAGGAAAAGTTAAATGTAATTTGGTAAATAAAGTTCAACGTAAGCAAACTTCACATCAATCTAGCATTTATGTCCTTCTTCGGTTCAGTAAATGTAAAACAATAAAACATGCACATAGGAAGTTAGCAAGATGCATCTTTATACCGGTTTGGGACTTATAGATTAAGTATACTTACACTATTTTGTTATACTCCTTAAACCATCATTAATAACAAAACATAATATGAAACATTTAATCTACTTTAGTGTTGAAAGGACACTGGGCCCATTTCACCAGCATCAGATGTAAGACAGGAATCTGCCCTGGATGGTGTATCATTCCTTGGCAGCTTGAAAAAATACTCTAATTATAAAGTTTAAAGGGTAAGCTTCATATATATAATAAAACACAGTATAGTAATGAAACATATAGCATAGGATGTTCCATATTGAAGAAAAAAAAACAATTATTCACTGCAGGTCAAATAATTAAACAAGTTTACGATTGGAATTTTTATTTTACCCACTGTTTTGTCTTGGTAGAGTAATATATATTGGTCTACTTTCCCCTATTGTATTATTAATATGTAACCTTAGAATGCCTAACCTCACAGACTTACCACTGTTTATAAGGTATTATTGTATATAACTTATCCCCACCTTCCTTTCTATATCTATAACCTCAGGCAATTAGATGTAGTAAAAAGACAAGCAGGAGTTAAGTTACTATATAAACAATGTATTATTGATAATATTCATAAATAATAACAAAATGCAAAGTATATTTGAATAATGGCAACCATACAACTTGATTAAATGGTGATATGTAGTTCAGGCGGCACACAGACTTCTAGTTACTTAAATGTCTCTAGTTAAGGCATCATTGGTGCTCAGCTTTCAGCCACATGTCTGTTCAAAATGGTTGCTGAGCTGTGCTCTTCATTGTGTTGTCTTCATCATCAGGTTAGCAACAGAGATGCTTCTTTCAGATGTTGGTTAGTAAGAGAGAGAGTGTGAGGTTAAACACATACATTTATAGATGTTCTGTCCAACCCCTACAGCCAATAGGGCGTCGTAGTACTTAAAGGCCTCTGAACCAAGCCAATTCCAAACAGCCATACTTCAGACCAATGGGGGAAATAGAACATCTTAACACCTGCCCCCAAACCATATGTTAAAATACACCTTAGCCCATTTGCGGGGGTAGAAATGACTTTAGCAAAGAAACACTTGCCAAACTGGTTTAAAACACACATCCCCAAATCCTGTCGTAAAATTCAAACAGACTCATTCCTAAGGTTGGGGGTAAACACTAAATTACATTGCTTTGCCCAAATTAGAAATAAAAGACATACAAAACATCTATCAAGTTATATGTAAAATCTCACATCACAACACCCACAATCTACTTTTAAGAAGAAAAACACCTGAATTTAAAAAAAAAAATTGCTGATTATATCTGAAATTTGGAAAAGAGCAGCCCATTATTGACCCTCTGGAATTTTCTTATTAACTAAAATCCGGACCTAGAAATGGTATCTGCTGGTGAGCATCTGGTGGCTAGCTGAATGACATCGCCTAGTCAAGCTCAGCCCAAAAGGCTACATGAAGTTGCCATGTGTGCTCAACTCCGACACAATGAAAGCAGAAGGTCAAGTGACAGGTAAGACTGTGACAAACCTCGGCCATGAAAACTAGCTCTTGGGATTTAGAAAGAAACTTCTCTGACAGGGAAGAAACCTGAACTCATGCAGGTGGCTGAAAAATACTGACTAGCCTCACAGTCAGCCTTACCTCTAAACACAGCATTGGCCTTGCAACCACACTTTTCAATCAAGGTTGGTCTCTCTTTTACATTGGAATTCCCTCATGAGACACCCTGAACAGGCAAAACCAAAACTAAAGTTTGTTCCATTGGGCAGGAAGATCGCCTAAATGCAACTTTGTGTTGCAGAGAAGAAAACTGACAGTCGCTCATTTGTGTGCACCAAACAACTATTCAGAGTAGTTAGTCCTTTTAGAGACACTGGATTCAGCCTGCGATCAGAAAGAGTACCATCTACTCGTTCTTTACAATAACAACATTAATTTCTTTAGCACATTTTCATAGGCTTACTGGAAAACGTAAGTGTTCACATGGAGAATCATGGAGATACCTGGTTTGGTGTGAATGGGATTTCCATAAGAAACAACACATTCGACACAAGGATGCTCATGTGTATGCCTGGTAGCAGAGAACTTTGGGACAAAGGGTGAATGAACGAAATTGTAGCTGCATTGTCTGATTTAAGGCTGCATGTTCTGGACGCTCAAGTAAAGAGAGGTTTTCAGCTATTAGCCGATCACCAATTGGCATTGAACTGACTCGGAATGGTAGAGAGCCTGCTGGGGAGACCTGGAAGACCCATACAGGTAGTAAATTCGACTCTCATCTCTGGAGGACCTTTTCCTCTGTCTTGAGAAAGGTCATGGACTTCCAGTCTGAAATAATCATGTTCAAGACATCAGTAGTGGAGGCAGCTACAAAGAGCTGTTGCCGAAATATTGTTGGTGGCTATCATGGCAGCAACTCTAGAACCCATTTCTGGTCATCAGATTTCAACAAGAGGTAACAATTAGGCCAAAAAAGTGGCAGCTGGCTCAATGGCCAAAGTGAAGACCTCTGTTTGGGAAGAGTTTAGTGCATTTGTGGAGCAAAGGTTATGTTTTAAGATGACACTTTGCAATGTTGGTGTTGGACTCCACCAAGATGCTTCTTGTCCACTCTCCGGGTTCATGGGTTTCCTGATCAGGATAGCAGGGTAAAGCCAAGATTTGGAAGAGAGACAGTTTAGAAACCTAACCGTTGCATCTCTGTGGTTTGCAAAACTTGTCCTCTTGGCCTCATCAGACTGTGATCTCTGGTGCACACTGGAAAAGAAATTTAAGGTCATAGTCCTCTCCCAGAATAAAAGTGGCTTGTTTACTGCTGGTAATAGGTAAGCAGGTTGTGACACCTTTTGAAGACCATTAGCATGCCACCAAGAACCATCAGCAAGACCAAATATGGCTGGGCGAAGCTGTCGGGTGACTTGTACTGGAGAGGACCAGAAAGAGGCTATTTTGTTATTGCAATGAGGCTTCCGAACTCTTACCAAATCTAAGACTGCTATGCTGATCTCCTTGATCTGTTTTGATTGATCAAACCTTTGTTTCATTCTGTCTTGCTGTCAGGTGACAAAGTGCTTAACGTGAGGTATTGAAAGCAGGGCACAGGGCATTCTCTGACTGAAGACGGAACAAAGTCTATCTAGAGGCAGGGTAAGCTCACGACCTAGCAGGAGGAATACAGGTGAGACTTGAGTTGCAGTATGCTCAGATAATCTGTAGTGCAAGACAGTATTAAACAGAGCCCGATCAAAAGAGCACCCTTGTGTCTGGTGTGCCCTTGCAAAGCTGCTTGCTCTGCTCCAGACTCATTAGCAGTTATTATGTCTGAAAGAAAGACACAACAACAGCTGGTAAATGCAACACTAAAATTCCTTTTTATTTTTTATTTTGCATCACACTCCTTAGACCACAGCAATCAAACTCATCTTACAAATACAGACCTACAGCACGTGGCTGCAATTCAGTTATGACACAGTGCATATGTATAACAATGCATCCATTGCCATGCACTATCACTTCATTTTTTCATACAGACTCTTTTAAGATTGTTTCCTTGTAGTATATCACATAAATAGAACTCTTGTTTTTCAAATTTGGCTACTCAATAACTGTTAATGTTACAATGTAAAACATAAATTGTTCAGAAAGCACTGAGGCACAGTAAAAGTAATGGAATAAAGTTTAAAAAAAAGACTTTTTGGAAAGGCAAAGGTTGCAATAGAATAAAACCTTGGCAATAATGGAATGCAGTCAAGGATAAAACGTAATATGACTTGGTGACATCCAGGTTATAAATGTGGCCATTTCTTATTATTAGTAGCAACAGATGAACAGAATATAGTGAAATTCTGACCATTTATTTGGATGCTCTTCTTTTTAAGCCTGCATATGCTGGATTTGGCTATTGATAGTATTTTCCACGATTAGCCACGATTTAGCCAGTTCTTTGTCACTTTTAACATTAACCTTGAATTTTACTTGCACTGAGAGACATTTTAATGTGTGTCCAGTTGAAATTGTATGTGTGTATATCAGAGACCACGTTCTTGTACACATGTTGCAAGTGTTTTAGATGTTTGTCCCATGTATACAGTTGGCCATGGTATATTGTTTACTGCATTCTGTGTCTCTACTGCCGATTTCCTGTTTTGGCATTAAAAAGACAGAGTGTTTACCAGTTTATATGCTGTTTTTATGCCTGGTATGGAGAGGATGTCCATTGTATTTTTTGATACACCATGATGATGAGGAAGGCTGTGCCAGGTGAGATGGGGGGTCAAGTTGGAGTCAATTGTTTGCTGGGGTCTCTGATGTCTCCTATGTAAGCATTGTTTGGTAAATGTTTTTGGGTAGCCGTTTGATGTAAACAGTAGGAAAAGATAGCATCTTTCATTCTTTTTTGTTTCCTTTCTATTACAGTGGGTGTAAATCCTTCTGAACAATGTCTTAACACAACTCTGTTTATGCTATGAGTGCTGATTGCTAGAAAAATGTAATATTTTGTCGGCATAAAATTCATAATTTAAGTGCCGTAGCTACCTCTTTCAATGGAGATGTCCAGAAGAATGATGTGTTGGTTCATTTCTCTTTCCATAGTGAACTGGATTGCAGGGAATATTAAGTTGATGTGGCTGGAGAATTAATTCAGCAGGACACTTTGTAATATGACAAATGTGTAATCGACGTAGCGTATCCAAAGTTTAGGTATGAACTGAGTTAGAGGCATACATTAAAATACAGCTGAGTAATTACGCATCAGTATCTCCTACATAAATGTGCCACTGAAATACCTTTAATGATAAAGAAGAAGTTTATAATTTAATATAATCACCACTTAAATCAGTGTTTCTGTTTGTTGTGATAGACATGTTTGTGATGGGTTGCCCATATACTGCCCATAGCGTACTATTTATTGCATTAGTATGCTATTGGAGATGTATCCAATAAACAATGCTGCTAACATATCACAGAGAGCTTCTGTTTTTATAGTACAAAAATATAACAAATAGTCCCCAAGACACGATCACTCTTCTCATAACCTGTGAAAGAATCAAACTAAAATGACTGAAAAGCAAAGACACATTTAAGAAAGGGGGGAGACAGGAGGGAATGACATATACAAGCTATGAAGCTGAAGGGGCCACAATAACAGTATGAAATGTCGAAATGAAAGCAACAGGTGTGGCACGAGGACTGACAATTTTCAGGGGGCTGTGAAGAGTGAGTCAATACAGAGGAGGATGCATAGTGCCATGGCAGAGTTGAATGCTAAATGCAGTTTCAGTAGCCATGGAGTTTGGAATCTCAACGCGTGTTCACCATTATGGCATACAATTTAATTTAAATCTGTAACTAAGATGCAAATTAGATTTTGCATTATGTTTTTCATGCCTCAGTAAGAATGAATTTTGTCTTGTCACTATATTTGAAAGTTGTTCAATAAATTTAATTCTACTGGTAGTGTGAAAGACGTGTTTGTTGGATCATTAAGAATTGTAAGAACACAAGAAAATATCAAAAGTTTGAGCAAACTGTACAGCGGAGCCAATCACATTCAGCACATGCTCAATCAGTAGCACTGAAATGTCTTCAGACTGAATTGGTTTGCTGATTTCTTAATCAAAATTTATCCTGTCCCATATAAATGGAAATACAAATAGCACATACATTTTTTAGGAATTATTTAGCCACACAACCCAGTTTTTATACTCTGTTTATTTAATTGTTAAATGAAAACTAGGATATTCTGAAAAATCTGCTAACTCATTTAGAAGAATGTATTATTAATCGTAGAGCAACTACAGAGCACCAAACTATGTCCATCAAGATAACACTGTGCTTCAATTATACAAAACCATAAAGTGAAACTTGTCCATGTACAGATTCATTTTCTGTATTCATATGTATTTGGTACATCTTCCCTGTTAATCTTGGCGCAGTCATCGACTAACATGGTGGAACAAAGGAAAAGCAGTATCGGGGTAAGTGGAATCTATGAAAGTTGATTAGAGGTAGTTGGACGTTCAAACAAGAAGCATCAGATGAGAAGTACATTTTTAGCCCAATTGAACTAATGCAATGTGTCAGGATCATTAAGATAATTATACACTCTAAATTCAATAAAAGCTAATTTCACATTTCTCCAAGGGCCTCATGTATAAAGGCATGCATAGAATTCACACTATAACATGGTGTACGGACAAAAGCGGAAATGTTCATACATACAAAAAAATCCAGATGCATAAATCTGTGCAAATGCCAACTTCCACGTTCTTCCGCTACATAAATCCCAGTCAGCGTGAAAAGTAACTCCTCCCAGAATTACACCTCTTTGAATATGCAAATCAATATAAATAGCCCTTAAGCTCAGTCTTCTGTGAAAAGACAATGGCAAAAGCATGGGGGAAAATAGAAGAATTTCAGCGAATACCAAGTGGAGGCAAGGAAAAACTTACTATTTGTTGGTTTAAATAGTGATATAATCAACAAAAGGAAGTTGATCGAGTGACAGTGTGTCGGAGAAACTCAAAAGGTCACGTTCACAAAGTTGAACAGTGCCCGAAATAAAATTTGTCAGATATCAAAGTTGCCGTGAAAAGACGAGTCTTAGCCCACCGTCTGAATGTCATATGAAAGCTTATTAGGGTACAGAGAAAAAAAATAAGCATACAGTGGGAAAAAAGCATGAAATGTCAACTTTAATCTCGAAATTTCCACTTTAATCACGTAGTTTATTTTGTCATTAAAGTAGAACATCATAAACCTTCATCTTAAAATCGTTTAATTTACTAGTTTCTCAAATCCCATCCATCCATCCATCCATCCTCTTCCACTTATCCGAGGTCGGGTCGCGGGGGCAGCAGCTTGAGCAGAGATGCCCAGACTTCCCTCTCCCTGGCCACTTCTTCTAGCTCTTCTGGGAGAATCCCGAGGCGTTCCCAGGCCAGCCGGGAGACATAGTCCCTCCAGCGTGTCCTGGGTCTTCCCCGGGGCCTCCTCCTGGTTGGATGTGCCCGGAACACCTCACCAGGGAGGCATCCAGGAGGCATCCTGATCAGATGCCCGAGCCACCTCATCTGACTCCTCTCGATGCGGAGGAGCAGCGGCTCTACTCTGAGCCCTTCCCGGATGACTGAGCTTCTCACCCTATCTTTAAGGGAGAGCCCAGACACCCTGCGGAGAAAACTCATTTCAGCCGCTTGTATTCGCGATCTTGTTCTTTCGGTCACTACCCATAGCTCATGACCATAGGTACCGGTAGGAACATAGATCGACTGGTAAATTGAGAGCTTTGCCTTACGGCTCAGCTCCTTTTCACCACGACAGACCGATGCAGAGCCCGCATCATTGCGGACGCCGCACTGATCTGCCTGTCGATCTCATGCTCCATTCTTCCCTCACTCGTGAACAAGACCCCGAGATACTTGAACTCCTCCACTTGGGGCAGGATCTCGCTCCCAACCCTGAGAGGGCACTCCACCCTTTTCCAGCTGAGGACCATGGTCTCGGATTTGGAGGTGCTGATTCCCATTCCAGCCACTTCACACTCAGCTGCAAACCGATCCAGAAAGAGCTGAAGATCACGGCCTGATGAAGCAAACAGGACAACATCATCTGCAAAAAGCAGTGACCCAATCCTGAGTCCACCAAGCTGGACCCCCCTCAACACCCTGGCTGCGCCTAGAAATTCTGTCCATAAAAGTTATGAACAGAATCGGTGACAAAGGGCAGCCCTGGCGGAGTCCAACTCTCACTGGAAACGGGTTCGACTTACTGCCGGCAATGCGGACCAAGCTCTGACACCAATCGTACAGGGACCGAACAGCTCTTATCAGGGGGTACGGTACCCCATACTCTCGGAGTACCCCCCACAGGATTCCCCGAGGGACACGGTCGAACGCCTTTTCCAAGTCCACAAAACACATGTAGACTGGTTGGGCGAACTCCCATGCGCCCTCCAGGACCCTGCTAAGGGTGTAGAGCTGGTCCACTGTTCCACGACCAGGACGAAAACCACACTGTTCCTCCTGAATCCGAGGTTCGACTATCCGACGGACCCTCCTCTCCAAAACCCCCGAATAGACTTTTCCAGGAAGGCTGAGGAGTGTGATTCCTCTGTAGTTGGAACACACCCTCCGGTTCCCTTTCTTAAAGAGTAGGACCACCACCCCGGTCTGCCAATCCAGAGGCACTGTCCCTGATGTCCATGCGATGTTGCAGAGACGTGTCAACCAAGACAGACCTACAACATCCAAAGCCTTGAGGAACTCCGGGCGTATCTCATCCACCCCCGGGGCCCTGCCACCAAGGAGTTTTTTGACCACCTCGGTGACCTCAGTCCCAGAGATGGGGGAGCCCACCTCCGAGTCCCCAGGCTCTGCTTCCTCATTGGAAGGTATGTTAGTGGGATTGAGGAGGTCTTCGAAGTACTCCCCCCACCGACCCACAACGTCCTGAGTCGAGGTCAGCAGTGCACCATCCCCACCATACACAGTGTTGACACTGCACTGCTTCCCCCTCCTGAGACGCCAGACGGTGGACCAGAATCTCCTCAAAGCCGTCCGAAAGTCGTTTTCCATGGCCTCCCCAAAACTCCTCCCATGCCCGAGTTTTTGCCTCAGCAACCACCAAAGCCGCATTCCGCTTGGCCTGCCGGTACCTATCAGCTGCCTCCAGAGTCCCACAGGACAAAAGGGACCGGTAGGACTTCTTCTTCAGCTTGACGGCATCCTTCACCGCCGGTGTCCACCAACGGGTTCGGGGATTGCCGCCACGACAGGCACCGACTACCTTACGGCCACAGCTCCGGAACATTGAAATATCTTCGTAGTACATGTTTAATTATTCTATCCATCTATCCTTCCAGTGTCACGCCAGCCCCAGCAAGAATACAGCGCGAGGCAGGAGCAATCCGTGAACGGAGAGCCAGCTCCTCGCTAGCGCTGCAGCACCATGTCTTCACATGTTTAATTATTAACAATATAGATTATTTAAATTATGTTAACATTTTATCTGTATAATGTAATAAACATATTTTGCTGCATTTCATCTTAAAAATGATATTGTCATCATATGTAAATACGTGCTTTATAAAGTGGCTCAGGTTGTGCAATATTATAACTGTATTGCAAGTTTACAGTGAGGTGATTGTACTTATAAGTACAAACAGTTCTATAAAGAGCACTTGATGGACTGATTGAGTGTGTTTATAGTTCTTGGGATGAAACTGTTTCTGAACCGCAAGGAAAAGCTCTGAAGCGTTTGTCGTATGAGAGCAGTTCAGCAGACAGCATGGCTGAGGCAGCATGTGCTTGATGCTGTATACCGATTATTTCTTTCCAATTATCTGCTGTAGAGCTGTGATTCACACTCAGATACAGTGATATAAATACTCTGAGTGGTGCAGTGAGAGTAATATGGAAAAAGATGATCCACTGTGGCAACCCCTAACGGGAGCAGCTGAAAGAAGAAGAAGAAGGTTCAGTGAGAGTAACAACACCAAAGCAGCTATGGTATTTAGAATAGTTTGACCATTCTGTGGACCATTATATTGTTACAGGTTAATTACAATCAGATGCATTAAACTAATAAACAATATGCGGTTAATTTCAGTGTATTTATTTCAGGGATGTGGATCTAACAAAGAAAGGGAAACCACACTGGAATAGCAGCACTGCTTTGACGCTGGGTGCCGCTAGTTTGCAAAACCAAGCGGAGAACTTGCGTACGCCAGGGTTGGAGCTGCCATGAAAATGTGCGTGGCTTTACGCCAAGTTTAGGTTTTATACATCGCGATTTGAGCGTGGAAACGGGCTTATGCAACATTTTTGTGCATACGCACCGTTTATACATGAGGCCCCAAATGTTTACTTGATACAGTTTTTTTTCTCCAGTAGAATTATTGTTTATTAACTATGCTTGCTTTCCACTTTTCTCTTTTGTAATACTCATGTGAGAAATATGCTTCAATGGCAATTCTAACATTTATTGTTTTACCATTGCTATTTGTCTATTTATGCCTCTTATGGTGATAATCTACTACTTGGGTTCCAGTATGATGCCAATTTTCTCATTTAAGTCCATCCATCCATCCATCCATTATCCAATCTGCTATATCCTAACTATAGGGTCACAGGGGTCTGCTGGAGCCAATCCCAGCCAACACAGGGCGCAAGGCATGAAACAAACCCTGGGCAGGGCGCCAGCCCACCACAGCTCATTTAAGTCTTCAGATGAAAAACTTTAAGATCTCCTGACTTAATGCAACTAAATAATAAATGAGGCTAATGTGTGTTTATTCACAAAAAGTGTGCAAACAGTTGTGGTTTTATGGATTTTGTCTTTTAATAAAATGGGATGAGGAAAAAGCAGAGTTTTTAGTAACATACTGTGGACTGCAGGAATAAATTATAAGCATACAGGCTGTGAAGCGTATCAGATACACAAATATAGTATGACTCTTACAAGGATGAATCTAAATGGTAAACTTGGGAAAATATGTATTTGATATAAGTCAGTTCTTTTGACAGAAAAGTGAAATGCAAAAAAGAAAAAAACAGAACAGTATCTTTGTGCTTTCCCTCAGATCCTTATGCTTGTCCATTTTTCTTGGATCCAACCCATCACTTTCAAGGACTGACAGTTCACTTGCTGCCTAATATATCCCACCCTTTGATTTGTCAGTGGTTTTAATATATACAGAGAGAGAAAATAGATTTCAATTTTCTTTCTCTATATTAGACAGACAAGACAGACAGGCAGACAGAAAGAACTTTATTTGTCCCGAGGGGGAAATATAGCTTTTTACAGAGCTATAATGATATATAAACATAAATACACATGATTTTCATAGTAACAAAGAGTGGTGACATGTTGGTCAGGCGTGCAATTGCAGTAACAATGTAACTACTCTCTGTAGATGTGAAAATATTATAAATATCTGATAGAGGTAGTAAATGGTTGCATTGATGTGCATATGCAAAGGAAAATTTTAAGGTTATTCCATGCTGAAAAGAAAGTATCTCTCTTCTGCAGCTTTTATGTCATGTATCACACATATACAGTACATTATATAATACAATTCATATTACCCTGAATGTAAAACTCAGGCACAGTGGTAATCAAAGCTGACAGTACACACCATTACACTGAAATGTATATCTTGTAAGGAGTAATATTTACAGTAAGTCAAATCAAAGGAGTCGTGTTTATAAAATTAAAAACAAACCTCTTAAAACCTTGTTAACACATGCCTACAAACTCTTTATAATAGTGCTTGGTTCAGATTTAACCAATAATATTCCAAATCATTTACAGAGATAATTTGCATTCACCTTCCAAAAACAAAAGTGATACTCATTAGCCAAACAAAAAAATAATAACCAAATGAGTAAATATTTGTTTGAAGATTTATTAGTTGCACTGTTAGATAACCATAGTTCACAAGGAGATTAAAACATATACATACTATAGATAGATAGATAGATAGATAGATAGATAGATAGATAGATAGATAGATAGATAGATAGATAGATTAGATAGATAGATAGATAGATAGATAGATAGATAGATAGATAGATAGATAGATAGATAGATAGATAGATAGATAGATAGATAGATAGATAGATATCCTTCCTGAGTGATTCTTCACTAGTTTTGCATTTTGCTAATGTCATTGTCACTACTGGTAGCAGGAGGTTGTACACGTAGCCAATTCAGGTTGCACAGATAGTTCAGCTGTTCCAGGATGAGACATCCATACGTGCCTTTGCAAGAAGGTCTGCTGTGTCTTCTAGCATAGTTTCAAGAGCATAGAGGAGATAACCAGGAGATGGGCCTATACATGAGGAGAGCTGGATAAGGCTGTAGAAGGCAGGACCGGTATGTACTGTTTTGTGTGAGGAGGAAAAAGAGGAGCACTGACAGAGCTCCAGTTGAATACTAGTAGGCATGTATCTGACCAAACTGTCAAAAACAGACTCCATGAGGATGGCATTAATGGGACCTGTGCACACGGCCCATCACCATGCAGCTCGATTGGCATTCGCCATAGAATACCACATTTGGTACTTCCACAATTGGCGCCACATTCTCTTCAAAGATGAGAGCAGGTTTACACTAAGCACATATGTGACAGAAATGAAAATGTCTGGAGGTGCCACAGTGAACATTATGTAGCCTACAACATCATGTAAATTGACCAGTTTGGCAGTGAGTCAGTGATGGTTTGGAGAGGCATATCCTTGGAGGGTCCATTGACTGGCCTGTATGTTCCCCAGACCTGAATTCAATTGAGAACCTCTGAGATGTTATGTATCTGTGCATCTGACACTGCCAAGTAGCGCCACAGGCTGTCCAGGGATCTCACTGATTCCCTGATTCAGGTCTGAGAGGAGATCCCCCAGGATACCATCTGCCATCTCATCAGGAGCATGCCCAGACATTTTTGGGAGTGCATATGTGCACGTGGAGGCCATGCACTCTACACTACTTAGTCGCATTATGAGTTGAAATTCATAGGAGTTAGATCAGACTGTGATTTCAATTAAATTATTGTGAGTTGTTGGATTTTGAAAGAACCTACACTTAATTTTGATTATATGTAGCATCACCTTTCCTTTTTATATTACCTATACAAAGGAAATTCTGTTACAGTCTCTGTATCTCTAAAATTTTAATGTGCTGTTCTCATGTGTAGTCACATGCAATCAATTTACTTTTTTTCTACTACCTTAGTTTTGTTATCTGTCGACAACAAAATTACAAAACAGAGAAAATAATATATTCAAAGAAGGGTACATAAATTTAGTAGGCAGGGAGTGTGTTATATTGGTTACGTCTTTAGACCTTGGACAGAAGGTTTAAAGCCTGCTACTGACACTCTGTTACCATAAGCAAATCACTTCACCTGCCTGTGCTCCAGCTGGAAAAACAAACAAAGTGCAACCAAATGCTATAAGATGCCTTGGATAAAGGTGTCAGTCAAGTAATAAGTACAATAATCATAATCCAATGTGATCACAGTAGATGGAAAATAAAAATAATATAATCCTTATTGCCTTTTTGGTCAATATACTGTACATATAAAAAACTGTAGATCGCATTATAAAGTTCACAGACATACATTGCATTTGACTTTGCTCTCTCTTTGTTAGACTGGAGTTAAGTTCTTCAGGTTAAACAATTATTCTTTTTTGATGTAAAATTAAAAAGTTCTTATCATTTCCAGTAAGAAGCGACAAGTCCACATGAAGAAGGGGATAAATAGAAATGATTTGCAAGCACAGTGCAAATCGGGCTAATGATGCATGTTGTAAAATATTACACATGTGCAGTACAAATTGGTCAGTGCTGTAAAAAGTAATTTTAGTGAGCAGGGAGTGTTTCAAGGGTCTGAATACTTAGGACCATGTGATATTTCAGTTTTTCTTTTTTAATAAATCTGCAACAATTTCAAAAATTCTTTTTTTTGTCTGTCAATATGGGGTGCTGTGTGTACATTAATGAGGGAAAAAATTAATTTAAATGATTTTAGCAAATGGCTGCAATATGACAAAGAGTGAAAAATTGAAGGGGGTCTGAATACTTTCCGTACCCACTGTAGATAGATAGATAGATAGATAGATAGATAGATAGATAGATAGATAGATAGATAGATAGATAGATAGATAGATAGATAGATAATTTATTAATCCCAAGGGGAAATTCACGTACTCCAGCAGCAGCATACTGATAAAGAACAATATTAAATTAAGAGTGATAACAATGCCGATAACAATGTAGGTATACAGACAGACAATAACTTTGTATAATTTTAACGTTTACCCCCCCCCGGGTGGAATTGAAGAGTTGCATAGTGTGTGGGGGGGGGTGTGTGTTTGGGTGGTTGTGGGGAAACGATCTCCTCAGTCTGTCAGTGGAGCAGGACATTGACAGCAGTCTGTTGCTGAAGCTGCTCCTCTGTCTGGAGATGATACTGTGTAGTGGATGCAGTGGATTCTCCATTATTGACAGGAGCCTGCTCAGTGCCCGTCGCTCTGCCACCGATGTCAAATTGTCCAGCTCCGTGCCTACAATAGAGCCTGCCTTCCTCACCAGTTTGTCCAGGCGTGAGGCGTCTTTCCTCTTAATGCTGCCTCCCCAGCACACCACAACTGTTTGATAGAACATCTGCAGCATCTTATTGCAGATGTTGAAGGAAGCCAGCCTTCTAAGGAAGTATAACCGGCTCTGTCCTTTCTTACACAAAGCATCAGTATTGGCAGTCCAGTCTAATTTATCATCCAGCTGCACTCCCAGGTATTTATAGGTTCGCACCCTCCATGAGGGGCCTGGGCCTCCTAAAATCCACCACCAGCTCCTTGGTTTTGCTGGTGTTCAGTTGTAGGTGGTTTGAGTAAATGAAGTTAACATTACTTATGCTACTGAGCTCCTGAATTGATAATAACAATTTTAGATTTTAATTCTCTCCCAACTTCAGGTTTTTTGTTCAATTTGTTTTGCTGTCTCCCTGTAACCCTGGCGGTTTAAAGTGCACAGACTGGAGAAATTAGGTGTGGGGTTTTTAGGAAGAAGTTCTGTGGGTGAAGCCTTTACAGTTGCTGAGTTCTCCGCTGTTCACCACAAAATAATTAACAAGTAGTCTGCAGATGTGTATTTTCATTTAAGAATCACATCTGGCCACACAGGGACTAGTTAGGTGCAGAACTGGGGGAATATGTGGATAGAACAGAAACTGAGTTTAAATGAAAGCACCAAGAATGTGGATGTGGTGCTTAAGTGGACTCTTCAATGGCCTTGAACCCTGTACTGCTAGGATAACAGTATGAGTTATCTTGGGAATCTAAGTGTGCATGTATGAAGGAGCTTTGATATGAGTCTTAAATATGTATTTATTTTTTTCACAGATTTTTATCTTAAAAGTACTGGCACGGGTTGTGTACAGAGGAGTGATAACACCTGATTTCTAAACGTGAAGAAAACATTTATGTAGAAACCAGGAAATATGTTCACTTGCATATTTCAGCAGTTTAGGCAAAGGATATCTGTCAACAGATCTGTAGCAGTATCATGGCTCCTCAGTTTACCAGTGGCTCTTCTGAATTCTCCAAGTTGGGATAACAGAATTCATCATTGTCTTCAGTTTTGGTGGGTGATTTAGTGCAGCGTTGTAATAATGTGCCAAAATGGTTATTCCAGGCTCAAAATAGGCATGAAAGAATTTTGATAAAATGATCTGAAGAAAAATTAGCAAACTAGAGATGGGTCATGTTCAAAACATGGAGAACGCGGAATCAAGACATCAAACCAAATTGCTAAACTAGAATTGTAGACAAGAAGGCACAAGCAGTTAATTTGGAAACCATTAGAAGCAAGAACATAGCGTGAGAGAATTTTTGAACTTTTATCCACAAACTTAAATGAAGTCTCTACTGCGTATCCAGTTTAGAAAGCATTTCATGTGAGACATCAAACTTCTGGGGATACTCTGCAAGCAACCTAGTAATGACTCCCTGATGATGGAACCACAGTATGGTGGTGAACACTAAAAACAGAATGGTGGCATGATATAACCAAATCATAACATTAATAAAATTTTAAATAACTCAGAATAACAGAAGAGCATGAAATAATAATGTTTAATGTTGACAGAAATGATTCCTTTCTAGGTTGTTTTTAATCGATGACATTACCACTGTGTTGAACTTCCTCTTAGCAGGTCCTCCTGCCTTAGGTGCTCATTGATGATTCATTTGCAGGTTGGTGCTTTCGGATTCACAGCACATTCAGTGCTTCAATGCACTGTGCATGATGAGAAGAATGGCTTGCCTTGGATAATAAATTGATTGATCTTGTTTTCTGTCCTATCACCATTGAATATTCAAGTCATGTGGTGAATACGCCAACTCTTGAACCAAGATCCAAGAACAGGAGACCTTGAGCAGAACAGAGGGATGATATATAGGGCTGATTTGTCTTCCAAAGTTCATGTGCCTTATGGTTCAACTACAGATTCAAGATCTGAGTGATCCGTACCCGACTTTGCATTTATATCACTAAAGATAATTAAGTTGTCATATAGATTCACCACACTGACTGTGGAACCTCAGTTATACAGTAGAAAAGTAACCATGTTAATATTTAGATATGGCATGTAGACTGCTTGGAAAGATTGGAGGCTAGGGGTCTCTTTTATAAATAAAATAGTTGTACATCAAAAACTAAATAAATGCATACGGCAAAAAAAAAGAAAGTCAGATGTGTGTGCCAGTAGGCTTTGCACCCTAGGAACCAAGTTACCTGAAGTATTCTTTAACTTTTCAGTAATTATTTACCACTCTGATGCTGATGTTTCTGATTATAAACTAGGTCATTATGATAGCAATTGACAAGAAGAATTGTCCAGCTTAGTTCCCTCTGCTGGCTAATGAAACAAATCTCATTAGCTCATCATCCTGTGATGACTCTGGAAGTGCTCTTCAGCAGTTTTATGTTATGTACCCTTTACTTCATAGTTAACAACTAAAGTATTATTGAAGTGCTTTTCAAAGTAAATATTAACCAGCATCCAAAAAGGTAAGAACACACATTTCAGAAATACAATGTACAGTTAGGTCCATAACTATTTGGACAGAGACAACTTTTTTCTAATTTTGGTTCTGTACATTACCACAATGAATTTTAAATGAAACAACTCAGATGCAGTTGAAGTGCAGACTTTCAGCTTTAATTCAGTGGGGGTGAACAAAACGATTGCATAAAAATGTGAGGCAACTAAAGCATTTTTTAACACAATCCCTTCATTTCAGGGGCTCAAAAGTAATTGGACAATTGACTCAAAGGCTATTTCTTGGGCAGGTGTGGGCAAGTCAGTTGTTATGTCATTATCAATTACGCAGATAAAAAACTCAAACAACGACTCAAACAACCTACACCTGAACACCGGCAAAACCCAGGAGCTGGTGGTGGATTTTAGGAGGCCCAGACCCCTCATAGACCCAGTGATCATCAAAGGTGACTGTGTGCAGATGGTGCAGACCTATAAATATCTGGGAGTGCAGCTGGATGATAAATTAGACTGGACTGCCAATACTGATGAGCTGTGCAAGAAAGGACAGAGCCGGTTATACTTCCTTAGAAGGCTGGCTTCCTTCAACATCTGCAATAAGATGCTGCAGATGTTCTATCAAACAGTTGTGGTGTGCTGGGGAGGCAGCATTAAGAGGAAAGACGCCTCACGCCTGGACAAACTGGTGAGGAAGGCAGGCTCTATTGTTGGCATGGAGCTGGACAGTTTAACATCTGTGGCAGAGCGAAGGGCGCTTAGCAGGCTCCTATCAATTATGGAGAATCCACTGCATCCACTAAATAGTATCATCTCCAGACAGAAGAGCAGCTTCAGCGACAGACTGCTGTCACTGTCCTGCTCCACAGACAGATTGAGGAGATCGTTCCTCCCCCAAACTATGCGACTCTTTAATTCCACCCGGGAGGGTAAACGTTAATATTTAACATTATACATAGTTATTGTCTGTTTTTCACCTGCATTATTATCTTTCTTTAATTTAATATTATTTATTGTATCAGTAAAGATGCTGAAGAATGTGAATTTCCCATTGGGATTAATAAAGTATTTATCTATCTATCTATCTATCTATCTAAAAGGCCTGGAGTTGATTTGAGGTGTGGTGCTTGCATGTGGAAGATTTTTCTGTGAACAGACAACATGCTGTCAAAGGAGCTCTCCATGCAGGTGAAAGAAGCCATCCTTAAGCTGCGAAAACAGAAAAAACCCAACCGAGAAATTGCTACAATATTACGAGTGGCAAAATCTACAGTTTGGTACATCCTGAGAAAGGAAACAAACACTGGTGAACTCAGCAACGCAAAAAGACCTGGACATCCACGGAAGACAACAGTGGTGGATGATCGCAGAATCATATCCATGGGGAAGAGAAACCTCTTCACAACAGCCAACCAAATGAACAACACCCTCCAGGGGGTAGGCGTATCGATATCCAAGTCTACCATAAAGGGAAGACTGCATGAAAGTAAATACAGAGGGTGCACTGCAAGGTGCAAGCCACTCATAAGCCTCAAGTATAGAAAGGCTAGATTGGACTTTGCTAAAGAACATCTAAAAAAGCCAGCACAGTTCTGGAAAAACATTCTTTGGACAGATGAAACCAAGATCAACCTCTACCAGAATGATGGCAAGAAAAAAGTATGGAGAAGGTGTGGAATAGCTCATTATCCAAAGCATACCACATCATCTGTAAAACACGGTGGAGGCAGTGTGATGGCTTGGGCGTGCATGGCTGTCAGTGGCACTGGGACACTAGTGTTTTTTGATGATGTGACACAGGACAGAAGCAGCCTAATGAAATCTGAGGTGTTCAGAGACATACTGTCTGCTCAAATCCAGCTAAGTGCAGTCAAATTGATTGGCTGTATGTTTTCAGTCATTGTCAAGCTGTATCATGAAACGCCACCCAAAGCAACCCAGGAGTTTATTAAAGCAAAGAAGTGGAAAATTCTTGACTGGCCAAGTCAGTCACCTGATCTTAACCCAATTGAGCATGCATTTCACTTGTTGAAGACTAAACTTCAGACAGAAAGGCCCACAAACAAACAGCAACTGAAAGCCGCTGCAGGTAAAGGCCTGGCAGAGAATTAAAAAGGAGGAAACCCAGCATCTGGTGATGTCCATGAGTTCAAGACTTCAGGCTGTTATTGCCAGCAAAGGGTTTTCAACCAAGTATTAGAAATTAACATTTTATTTCCAGTTATTTCATTTGTCCAATTACTTTTGAGCCCCTGAAATGAAGGGTTCGTGTTAAAAAATGCTTTAGTTGCCTCACATTTTTATGCAATCGTTTTGTTAACCCCCACTGAATTAAAGCTGAAAGTCTGCAAAATTAGAAATAGTTGTCTCTGTCCAAATATTTCTGGACCTAACTGTAAAAGTACTCAAACAGTCGAAGTTTAAAAAGAATCTACCAGCCACCTCCTTCATAAAAGTACAACTCCAGAAAGAAAATAGTGCTTTAGAAATAGTTAAAATCAAATGCCATCAATATTAGATTTGTCTGTGACATGGGATTAAGCATTCACACAGAGTCAGCTAGCATAAATGCCGACTTTTTACTCTGACTCTCCCTCCCAGCTATAGCAGCAGATGGTTAGCTTGTTTTTGTGATGAAGGAAACCACAAAAAGGATGTAGTATATAATTATACAGAAAAATGTATAAATAAAGTGTTAAGGTCACAATGACAAAAGGTCTTTAAGGCTTCACACCATGGTCTTCTTACATTAAGCTAAATGAACTACAGCTGGTAAGACCGATCACATGAGTGTCGTAACAACTGATTTCTCTTTTCTTTAAAATGTCCTTCATATTCCAGAAGGATATCTATGAGAATGCTTCACTTGCTACACCTCTGGCATGTTAAGAAAAAGCCACAGAATACACACACACACACACACGCACAAACACATATACCCCACACAACTCTACAGTAGCATCTCAGAAATTTTATTGACATTAAGGATGACATGCAAGAACCTTGCAGAAGAATTACATTAATGCATTAAACAGTAACCCTATTATGAGGTACAACTCTTGATCATGACGTATTCCCTGATGTTCCACAGATCTAAAGGTCACTAAATTTGTCTTTATTGTCAGTCACCCCACTGTTTAAAGTTCCTAGCTTTTGGATTTAGCTTCACAGTTAGAGGAATATCTCGTTTTGGTCTCATCATGTAGTAGCGGAACATATTAGCCAGTTCCTTTGCCATCGTAAAGCCCAGTTTTTCATAATCCTCTACGGACATCTGAGAAAAAGCCAAAAGACATTTTTGTTAAACAATACAATTTAAACAATTGCAAAGGGAAAACTAGCATTTGTGTTCATCTTAATTCAAGCAAATGTAAAACAAAAACATACAGGGTATATAGGAAGTTTGGGAATCACAGATATATACTTCTACTATTAAATTAAATATGCTGTGTTATACTTCTTAAGCCATTATTGATAATATAACATAATATAAAACACCAATATAACATTATATAAAACACCAATTTAGTGTTGAAAGGACACAGAGCCTATTCCACCATCATCAGATGTAAGTCAGGAACCAGCCCTGAATTGGGTGCCAGTCATTGGCTGCTTGAAAAAATAATTGCATTCAGTCCTGGCGATGGAACAGTGGACCAACTATTTGTCTTTGCACAGATACTTAAAGGATCATTTCAATTTGAAAATTCTGCTTACATGTGCTTTGTGGACTTGGAAAGATGTATTAACCATGTACCCCATAACATCTTGTGGAAGATGCATCAATGGTATGAGGTTCCAGAGCTGATACTGTGAGCCATTCAGTCCCCGCATTTGTGGAGCAAGAGTTGTGCTTGTATACTAAGTATTAAGTTGAAAATGTTCAATGTTGGTGTTGGACTCCAAGGTGCATCTTTTGTCTGCTATTCACAGGATGGAAGGTTTAAAGCTGAGATTGGGAAGATATGCAGTTTAGGAACCTAAGGGTTGCCTCTCTGTTGTTTGCAGATGTTGTCCTCTTGGCCTCATTGGTTGCAAACTGCAAGGGATGAAGTATTAGAATCTCCAAATCGAAAATCATAGTCCTCTCTTTGAGAAAAAGTGGCTTGTTTACTGTAGCTAAGAGGCAAGCAGTTGCTTGAAGTGGAGGAGTCCAAGTTCCTGTATGTCACAAATGAGGGTTCAGGTCATTAAGAGAGTTTTACAAACTGCTTGACTGCATGGCACCATGGTGGTGAAGCAGAAGCCAAGTCTGTGATGAAGCAGTCAATATGCACACTCATCCTCATCTCTGGTAAGAAGCAAAAGCAGCCAAAATAAGCTTCCTGGACCATGCTGGATTTAGTCTTTATGACAACACAAGGAACTTGGCAATACAGGAGTAGAACTGCTGCCTAAAATTGAAAAAAGATCCAGTCTGCGGTGGTTTGGATAGTTCATCTGGATACCACCTGGGAGAAGATTGATGGGCAGACCAAGGCTCCCTTAAAGAAATTCTTTCTATGCAGTGTCCTGGGACTATCTAGGTGCTCCCCAAAAAGAGGCTGGAAGAAGTTGCTGGGGAAAGGGAAGCCTGGTTAGCACTGCTCAGAAAATGATGAAGATGATGAACCATAGCAGTTTCCAGCAATAAATATCCTTTCAGAGTGCACATGTCTGTAAGTTCAGTTAGCAGAGAGAAGCCAAAGTGGGCCATATACTGCCTGCTTGTGTCAGTGGTGAGACATACAGTATGGATAATGAAAAGCTGGCATTAAGATGAAATGTCAAAGTAATAACTTATATTGTTCTATGGTGTAGGACTACAAGTGTATTTTTAATTTTTGATTAAATTAATGTATTTAGGGCAAACTTTTAGCCTGTGCTGATATGCCATTTACATATGAAAGTAGGTGCTGGAATAATGAACTGATTGCAGAGTCACATGGTAATCAATAGCTGCTGTGAGGGTAGATTAAAGGGGGAATGGGTTTGGACTAGGGGGGATGATTTTGTATTATTCTACAAGAAAGAAAATGAATGTGAACTATTGCTGATGGGAAAGTTAGGGGGAGGCTGAAAAGGGCAGCATTGGTCTGGTTGACAATCATTTAAAGAGCTGGACTAAAAAGGCGGTGAAGTCTCCGTGGAGTGGCTGTGCTCTTACCAAGCTCAGCAGTGAAGCTGGTAAGAGAGAGGGTGGGTGTGTGACAACCAGGAGCTGTATGGAAGAAGGAAGCTTATGGCGCAGCGATATTGTGATACAGTCAAAGGGCCCTGAGAGCTGCTAGGAAGCCATTAGCATCAGGGCATCAGATTGAAGGAATGGATCAAGGATGTGATGGGCTGCATCGGAGAAGAAATCTTGATGCAGTCAGATTCGGCAGATGGGCAAGGTTGCCCTGGGTACACAGGAGGCCATGAATGGTGCTTGGCAGATCAAGTATGTGATAGGCTAGGTCTTCAATTTTGTATGAAAGTATAGGCTTTCCTTCTCCACTTTTGGAATTTTAACTTAAATATTTATTGAATAATTTGTCAAACACCCTGTGACACTCACTTTGGTTTTATGGAACGGATTTTAATTGCATTCTTTATTAATGGAATTATTTATTGACTTAAATTTATTTAACATACCGATTGGCACTTCTGATTTTGTTTTACAATAAACTGCCAGTTTTCTGACTGAAAATTCTTTTGTTAGTCATGACCGTGAAGAACCAATGACAAATGAGGCAGATAATCAATGCCTCGTATACAGGAAGGTGACCTTGGCTGTGGGTCTGGGGCATCACAGTAAGGCTGAATAAAGATGAGCAAATCAGCCCGGGAAACACTGAAAACATTTCAGTGAATAATAAAATAAAAATCAAGTATAATTTATAAATGTTTAGTACAATCATCCTCATACAACATTTATCTTAGAAAAAAAATGCAATAGATTAAGTGGTCATAAAAATAGAATGGATTTCTGAATTCTTTACATCAGTTTGGCTTAAACTTTAAAACATGAACACTGATTCTACCTTCGCATTCTGGATGTTCTTTCCAAGGCACTCACTCAGGGTAGCACAGTATTCATCAATAGTCAAGAGATCAGTGCTCAGGGTAATATCCTTCCCAATATACTCATTTGGATTTTTAAGCACACTAACTACAACAGGTCCAAAATCTTCTACTGCCATTCCATCAAGTGGGACATCACCCATGGGCATTGCTTAATAAAAACAAAAAAAAAAATCTTTAGCAAATTAAACTTTGAAAAGATAGGAGCATTGAAACTCAACTTCATGTCACTACTGCAGCATAATTTTAATAAAAAGGATTAAATATATATTAAAGTTTTTTGCAAATAAAATGCAGTAGTAAATCCACACTTCAATTCTATAGTAACATGGCAAGTGAAGAAATTAAAACACACTTTATAAAGATTGGTAAACGGGAAAAAATAAAAATCTTAACATATTTAATATATACTGTATCTTGTGAAACCAATGTGCCCTACAGTGTGGGTGTAAAATCCAAAAGAATTTTTCACAGAATGCTGGAAGTGCTGAAACCAATAGTAAAAACTAAAACTAATAGTAAAGGCCTTGATACATGATATATTGTAACGCTTACAGCGATATCTTACCATTGTAGTTAATGATACTGATACTGCTTTATAGTAACTAGTCATTCAAAATCCTCAAAAACAACTACAGTAGCGTATGGCTTAAAACACGATACAAACTAAATTTTGGCAGTCTTCTATTGGTGTATCTAATAGAGAAGAATAAGCCAAAATAAAAATCATTACAGGGCTCGCAAAATTTCAAAATCCCTGGTAGCCCTTTGGGCAGGCACTCTTCAGTTGTTGGTAGCCCAAAATAAATTTAAGTAGCCCGAATAAAAAAGAGATTATTTTTAATGTATAATATTGTAAAGGAAACAAAACATCAATCAAAAAATTGTTAAAACACAAATTACAACAACTGTATAAAAATTACAATCATCAACTCAAATATTTGGTTCTAATTGAACAGAATTTTCTATGAACTTGTAAGAACTGTGTAGAACATGAATCAGTCTGTGTCAGATTCTGAATCTGAAATTTCCACTGAAGTCACGGATGAGAATATGCCACTCAACGTTGAGGGCATAGCATCTCCTTCATAAGCTTTCTCTTCCTGTGCATCGGCCTCCATTTCACTGCTCTTTGTTCTTGTCGGGGTTTTATGATCCAGGTGTCTTGAACCTTTTCCAGAAAACATCCAGAAACGAATTGACTTGTCAGGGCAAAAAGATTCAACTGTTTTCCCATTAATGGAGAATTGCATGCAGTCATTCAGTGTTTCAGGGTGTAGAGAGGTACGATGTGTTGTCTTCACTCAGTTCATGCAAGAAATTCCTCTCTCACAGATGGCTGTTGATGGACTAAGTGTCAGCATTAATTTCACCAGCAACAAGATATGAGAGAGGTGTTCTGGATTCTCAGAGAGGAGATCTCTGTACAAGCAATCATCTACTTTGCTACCCCGGTGTTCTGCAAGCCACATTTTTAGATCCATCCATTCTTGTGGAATTTTCTCTTTCTCATCTAGCAAACTGGCAAAATGTGTGACAAGATAATCCACCTCTTCATCCCCATAATTTGCCAGCTGTTCTCTGGGGTAGGGAAGAGTGAAGGGTCAAAAACCTTGAAACAAGAGAGAGGCTTTTCATGCAGATTTTTTAAATCTGTTGTCCATGTACTTGACTGTGTTGTCAATAATCTTCTGAATCTCTGCACCAAAGGTGTCTTTGTCTATGCCCTCACCTCTTCTAGCAGGTCGCTGACTTTTTGTGAGCTGAGTTCCACAGTAGCAAATGCTACCATCCTTGTTCGCTGTGAACTTTGTGTCCAAGGTTTTCTGGTATTCTCCTGGTTTTGTTTTTAGGCTGAGTAAGCGTGATGTGGTGCTCTCAACTAACTGATTTGTTCGTGTGATGTTTAGGTTATCATACTGAAAAATCAGTACAGCACTTGGATAAGATGGTACTGTAGTCAAACATGAAATGCAGGAAGTGAACAAATTTCTCAGTCTTCATCTCCTGCACCACCTCAGACTTGACATCACTTCCTCCTGCCATGTTCTCCATATGAACAACAGTGGGAGTTTAATTTTTTTCCACAGCCTTCAGACATCTCAGCCGGCTTGGAAGCCACCGTGTGCTCTTCAGGCCACTGAAATGTGCCAGTTTCTGATTTAGCAGTTCACTTATTTCTGTCAGTTCTCTTCGCTTCTTTGGGGAATAGTAGTACATCTTAAAGATGGTTTTCAGTGTATCTTCAAATTTCACCAGGTACTCGCAGCCTTTCACACTATCCAGCACGGCTAGCTCTAATTTGTGTGCCACACAGTGGATTGTTATGATGTGGGGTATCCTCTGTTTCAGTCTCCCAGCTACTCCTGTTTTCTTACCCATCATCACTGCAGCACCATCAAAATTTGCACACACTACTTTCTTTTTCCATGTGTCTTCTCTGATACCCATGGTGTTCACTGCTTCATCAATAGTCTCTAAAATACTTGTAGCATTTGCACTCTTGACTGGCTGACATCTGATCATGTATGTGGATATGCCACCATTATCTCTCACATACCTGACATGAACCAACTCCTGTTCTATTATATCAGTGTCTGTACTGCCATCTGCAAGAATGGATAAGAACCTGCTTTCTTGAATTTCCTTTTCGATCTGGTCTCTTGAAGTTTGTGCTATTGCTCCAATAAACTCTCTGCAAGCATGGTCATTGAGGTAAGTGGAACCAAGATCTAGGCCATTTGCTTTTTGAAGTTTGCAAAGACTGCTAAATTTTGCCAATGGTAGTTCACTCTTTGCAACATAGTACGCTGTTCTAAACAGCTTTTTCAGGACTTCTTGTTGTGCTTGGTTTATTTTTAGTCTGTTTTTTTGCAATTGGTCTTTGTTCTGGGAAAGATGCTGCAGACTGCGCACCAATGCATTTCTTGTGATGCAGAGATTTCTCATGGGTTTTGATGGGGGTCTTTCCTAAAATTACTGGTCCCAGTAACAAAGGCACTTGTCGAGTCAGAAATCGAGGGAAACTCACGACACACCCGGCAGAACATTATGTTATTTAGCTTGTCATATTCCAGCCACAGAAACTCTTTTGTCCACGAAACCAAAAAGCTGCGCTTTCTTTTTCCCTGCTTTGTCATAACTTTTCCACTTTGTGGTAGGCTTTTCTTTGGCTGTCCCTTCTTCACCCTGACCTGTCTTATTTGGCTCAGCAGAACTAAAATACCTGCGTAAATCCATCTATTTTTACACACGCACACACATAATGGTCAGCGATTTTTTAAATTCTCTAAGCAATCAACCTCTATCACATGTTTAAGCTTGCTGCAGGAGATTTCACTTGTCACGTTTGAATAGTAAGCTAATGAGTGATATGACGATGTCAGAGGAATTGGTGCGCAATTAATCCGTCACTGACCAATCAGTACTGCCGCTCTCTATACACAGTTCGCGCGATCGCAAAGTGAAAGTAAAAAACAAGCGCAAATTCAAACGCGATTTCAATATTTCACATATTGACAGTGGCTCATCGATGCCCGAAAATGATATAATTACCCAGCTACATTTGTGAAAGAATGCAAAAGCATTGACATATATTTTTCCTTCCTATGATAGCCCGACGGGCAGGGCTGAGAGAGATTTTGGTAGCCCGACTGGAAGACACAATAGCCCCGGGACGTCGGGCTAGCGATTTTGCGAGCCCTGCATTAATTGCATCTCAGTTTAAAAAACTAGGGAAGGGCATGTCAGGGAAAATTGCTATTCGAATTTTCAAGGCTTTATCTGAAGTATACAGTGATCCCTCGCTATATCGCGCTTTGCCTTTTGCGGCTCCACTCCATCGCGGATTTTATATGTAAGCATATTTAAATATATATCGCGGGTTTTTTTGCTGGTTCGCGGATTTCTGCGGACAATAGGTCTTTTAATTTCTGGTACATGCTTCCTCAGTTGGTTTGCCAAGTTGATTTCATACAAGGGACGCTATTGGCAGATGGCTGAGAAGCTACCCAACTTACTTTCTCTCTCTCTTGCGCTGACTTTCTCTGATCCTGACGTAGGGGGATTGAGCAGGGGGGCTGTTTCGCACACCTAGACGATACGGACGCTCGTCTAAAAATGCTGAAAGATTATGTTCACGTTGCTATGTTTTGTGCAGCTGCTTCCCTGAAACAACATGCTGCACGGTGCTTCGCATACTTAAAAGCTCGAAGGGCACATATAGATTTTTGACTGAATAACAAACTCTGTCTCTCTCTCCCTGCTCCTGACGGAGGGGGTATGAGCTGCCGCCTTCAACAGCTTTGTGCCGCGGTGCTTCGCATACTTAAAAGCCAAACAGCCCTATTGATGTGTTTGCTAGAGATTGTTTTCTCTATCTATGTGACATTCTGTGCTCCTGACACGCACTCCTTTGAAGAGGAAGATATGTTTGCATTCTTTTAATTGTGAGATGGAACTGTCATCTCTGTCTTGTCATGGAGCACAGTTTAAACTTTTGAAAAAGAGACAAATGTTTGTTTGCAGTGTTTGAATAACGTTCCTGTCTCTCTACAACCTCCTGTGTTTTCTGCGCAAATCTGTGACCCAAGCATGACAATATAAAAATAACCATATAAACATCTGGTTTGTACTTCGCGGATTTTCTTATTTCGCGGGTGGCTCTGGAACGCAACCCCCGCGATGGAGGAGGGATTACTGTACTCGACAAGCTGTCCCTACAGTAGGAGATTCGATTTATTTTTTATGGACGTGTTACAATACCATTCACAATGGTAAAGTAATGAAATTTAACAGTAATAATGGTTTCTTTGAACATTCCTGATTAAATGTTAAATACTTAGAGTGCTTAATCTTTTCTCTGTGCATCTCCCAAGCTACTGTCACTACAACTAACACACACAGTGCCTGTTACATACAGAGGAGCATAACATGTTTATAATCCAGCAGTTAAGACACAAGGTACAATTTATCTTTGCAATACAACAAAGTATTTTCGTAACAAACCTGTATGTTCAGCTAAAGTATCCCTCAAATGAAAATGCTGAAATTAAAAAAATGCATGTGGAGTGTAAATCCACCTGGAGATACCGATAGAGTAGCGACATGATGAGTGTGTGTCAACACCATAAATGATTCACACATGCACGAAGCAGATCGGGCAGCACTGTAAAGTCTGAGGGGGAGTACGCTTTCAGTACGCATGCATGAAAGATTTGCACATGAACAATGCAAATCAGGTAGGTGGCCCAGATCAGGTAGTGACATCACTATCCAACATGGCTGCTATAGATGTGTGATTCATGTTGGCCTTGTACAGGCAAACTTAGCAAATCCGCTGTAAAAAAAAAAAAAAAAAACTCTTAGATGAATTTCATAAATCAATGCTATTGGGCACTAAAAACCAAGAAGCATCAGATGAAGAGTAAATTTTTAGCTCAAGTGAACTAATGCAATGCATCATCATCATTAAGCTATTACAGGCTCTAATTCAATAAAAAAATGTCATATTTCTTTAAATTCCAAAAAGTTATATTCGTGTTCATCTTGAAGCCTTCTGTTATAAATCGACAACATTTTTTCAGAAGACAAAGCATTTGAAGAAAAAAAAATGTCCAGTTTATTGTTTTATCAACTATTGTTTGCTTCCCATTTTTCTCTTTTAGTGATATTTATGTGAGAAATATGATTCAATGGCAAAAATAAATGTTTACTTTTTATCATATTTAACATTGTTTACTGTATTGTCTATTATGGCTCTGCTGTCATTATGGTCTCTTCTTGGGTCCCAGTATGGTGCCAATTTTCTTATTTGGGTCCTCAGATTAAAAAAAGTTTAAAAAAAGATATCACAATATATTCTGGTTTTGAAGTGAGTCAGATACACAAGTATAGCAAGACTTTTACAGTGACAGATTTAAGTGGTGGAAAGAAATCCAGCAAGGAACAGTAAGACCTGGAACAAAAAGAGTGAAAGGACTCAGGGCCATTTTAATCGCATTATTGTCGCCCAAGCAAAGCAGTGCACTGGGGTCACTACCTACACAACAACTCAGCAAGTCACAACAGCAACTCTGCATAGATTAGCATGGGGCCCCTATACTCGAGGGGACCTCCAGGGAACTGCCCAGCTTGCCCATGCGTTAAGACGGCCCTGAAACAGACTCCAACTCTGCATCCATAGCCAACTCTCAGTTACTATTCTTTACACAACAGCCTGTTTTCCAAACTGGAGTCAGTCTTAAAGAGACCACTGAAGCAGCTTACTTTAATCGCAGCATCTTTTCTTTCTTTTCCTTTGCCGTCATAGCAATAAACAGGACTACATGCTGGTACCCTAAGTCTATGCAGTTATGTCATTTTTCCCAATTGTACATAAATTAAAACAAAAACACACATTTTTATGTGTATAGTTTAACCATTTTTGCATACAAATTACATTTTGAATAAGCTCAAGTCCACACAGTCTGAACTATTTCTCTCAGTAGTCACAATGAAATTCTCCCAGTACATAATTTGGATAAGACAAAATCTAATTTAAATCTAGATGTTATTAGTCAATTCACTTTAACAAATAAGAAAGTTATATTCTTTTATATGTAACTAGACTTCTTCAGCATATGAGATTTCCTGCTGTTTGCTCTCTACCCTGCTTTAGTCTATCTACAGTAAGCACATTTCAATGCCTCACAACACAAACATATTTCCATAAAAACCAAGGTTAAACACTCAGGGACATTTTCCAATACATTTTGTGATTAATAACTTTAATACTGAGACACATTATGAATTATTTTACCAGAAGAGCAAGAAAGTAAATTAATTTGGATGGATACTTCACCTCGCATTAATAGGTTTTCAGTGAAACTGCCTATCTAGTGGAACATGTTGTCTACTTTTTAAAATGGAGATATGAGTCTATCCTTGAAATGGATAAAAGACTTTACTACTATGTAGCTACTGTAAATAATGATAAAAAAAAATCACCTTTTCACATACATTCTAAAGTAAAGTGACTTAACCTTTTAAGACACTCACCCACTGTGTATACATTTTTATTTGGGACATTGTGAGGTTTAAAAAATGATAAGAAGTTCTCAAAATATGCAGGCAAACGCAAACTGGTTGCTGGAACACCAATCTTTCTCAAATACTCTTCTACCTATATAAAAAAAATGAAATAAAGTGTTTCACTTCACACAGAAAAATAAAAAAGAATATTAAACTGGGCAGTGAAATCTTCTTGCTTTTTTGTATTAGATAATGTCAAACATATTCATTGTTATTGAAAGTGATGTTATCTTTGAAAAAACACATTTAATAAACATATAGATGACATGGAAAAGAAAAAAACTTCATATAAAAGGCATCCTGCTGCTTGAGGCAGTGTGCAGGATGACAACAATAAATAATAAATATATATCAATAATTCAAAACAAACAGAGTTCAGAGCTCACTTGAAAGTGGGGGAAGAAATTATGTGAAAAAGTGCTTTGCAAATGAAAAATTAAACCAACAAATAAAAATACTGGAAACACTGAGCAGTGTACTTGTGAAACTGTTCAAAAACAAAATCAGTTGGGATAACAAAAAAGCAACAGTAATGGTGGCGTGAGATCTTTAGCCAGATATGAGAAACTCCCATTACTGCATTTCAAATCACTGACTGACTTGCTCAGTCTTATTCAACTCGGATTTGAAACCAACACATTCCAAGAGGTGAAGACCTGATAAGACAGATTATATCAGTGGTCTCAGACTCCGGTCCTGTTGGGTCCCAGTGGCTGAAGGTTTTCATTTTAACCTCTTTTCTTAATTGGTGACCAGTTTTTTGCTATTAATTAACTCATTTTTCCTTTCATTTTTTTTTTTTTTTTTTTTTTTTTTTTTTTTAAAGATTTGTTCTCCTGAATTTCTTCATTTCTTTCCTTAAATGGCATCCAAACAGAAATTGGATGTGAAGTGAGTGAGCCAGAAAGAAGACCAACTAACTCAGGGCCTCAGACTCCAGCCAGTTGTTTAATTAGTAGCCGATTCTAAATGTTAATTAAACCTGTTCTTTAATTCCATGGCTTGTTGTGCAATAGCATACAATTGTTGACTTTCTCTTTTCTAAGAGCAATGTTAAAATGTTTTGTGGACCTGAGCAGATCAGCATTCCTGAGACCTTCATCTTTCTTTATTGTCAGATATTGTATGAAGGACACAGTTTACTGGTCATGTTTTGGCTCATTTTATATCTCATTGTTTGGCTGCTAATTAAGGAAAAAGGGACAAGGGGTTTGAGACTTCAAGAGCAAGTCAATTAAAATTAATTCGAAAGGAGTTAATTAGCAGCAAAAACAAGTCACTAATTAAGAAAGGGGTTAGAATGAAACCTGCAGCCACTGCAGCCCTCCAGAACAGGAGTTTGAGACCACTAGATTATACCATGAAGATTTGTGATTATATTTGGGAATACTGTATGTAAAACCTTTAATTCCTGGCAACTAGAAGGAATACTAGATGTCAAAACAACCATAGGTGATAGAAGTTTTAATTTGCTAAACAGAGCAGTAAACAGTAACTGCCTTTTGGGCAATTGGCTGCAGAGGTATGTGAACTGCTCAACAACATCTAAAGTTTCTTCAAAGATGGTGACTACCAGGGCTCAATTACATGACCAGGGATGTTTTAGAAGAGAAACATGGCTTTTCAAGTGTTAAGGGACAGTTCTGAAGAATCTTAACGGCCTAATCTAAAGAGATTAATAAAAGTCTGGAAATTCTTCTACCAGATTGATCAAAAAATGGCACAATCATTAAAACAAAGTATGTTGAGGATCTTCCCACCAAAATGGTAATCCAGGTCTTAGGGAGTCAGGTTGGAGTTTCAGAAGGAGGACAACGTTGAGGTAAATGGTGAAAGGGGTTGTCATAATTAATAAGATATTGGATCTTCCAACCATAAAGTCGTTAGTTTAAATCACCACCAGTGGAAATTGTAAAGTATCTGGATTTTGAATGGTGCCATTAAATAATGGTGTCTGCTAAATACACAATAATCCTAAAGAAAAATGAAGTGTGTGGGTTCCAGGTTGCTCTGCCTGTATTTGCAGACTAAGAGTGGTGGTCATACACTTGATGCAGAATCTGTTCAATGTGATGTGTGGTGTGCCCTTGCCTTCTCTCCTGTTCTGATTTTAAAGTTCCACAAATCAGAGTGCAGCCATGGTATATTGCAGTATCCAGTTTGGGAACCTAAGGGTAAAATCCCTGATACAGTACTTGCAAATGACACCTTCACATGAAATGTCCCGGGCCTCTACCTAAACAATGTGCTTTGCTCCCTGAAGGACGTGATGCCAACAGCTGTCCTCCACTGGAGGAGTTCAAGTACCTCAAGGTTGTAATGAGCGAAGATACAGATGATCACAAGTTTAAAGAACAAATCAATGCACCACTGCCAGTTTTATGGAATCATATTGGACTGTGGTAGTGAAGTGGGACACTTATCATTTACTAGTCTGGGGAATGTATGCTTTCACAGTAATGGTCATGAACAAAAAGAAGTAGGCAAAATGAGGTGAACTGCAGAAGAACCCTACTTCTCTAGATCAAAGGGAGCCCATTTACATAGTTTGGGTATGTGTCTCCCAAGGCAACAATAGAAGATGACACAGGGCAGGTATAATGGCACAATGGAAGGATTATATCATTTGGCTGCCCTAAAAATAACATTGGAATAACCCAAGACAGCTGAAAAATATGGCGAGAATAGGGTAGCCTAGTCAATATGACTTGATGTGTTGCCAGCAAGACGTGAATCAGCAGGAAAACAGACCCAAAAGTGAAGTGAATGGAATGCATCCATTTGTTAAATATAAAAAGAAATTAAAGGTCTGTAAGAAAGCATACCATTTCAACAATTAATATTAAAACACACACACACACACACGCACACACACACACACACACACACGCGCGCACACACACACAGACAACAGAATCCTACACCTAAACATCACCTAACTTTTGCCTGCATTTCCAAGGGTTCCCAGCAATATCAAAAATAAATACTTTTCATACCTCCCCCTTTCCATCAAAGTTGTGGCACTTGCAGCTTTCCACCAGTCTCCTCTGTTCACATTTTTGTAGACCACTATAAATAAAATGCTTGATGCCCAATGCCTTGGCCACATTGGGCAGCTGTCTGACCCTACAAGACAAAGCAAGAATATCTGGTAAAGAAAACAATAAGCAAGTTTAAGAAAATTAAGATGCATCAAAAGTGGTTTCAATTCCTTGCTGAACTGCCAAAAAATACATTCTTAAATTATATGCCATTTTGTAAATTTTTTCTACTTGTATTTTAAGAAATACCGTATACCATTTTAAAAATTTGCATGCTTCAGGCATGTGATTCACCACAATTGAAAATCTTGCAATTAATCTGAAAGTCTGGTTATTCAGAATCCTCCTCTCTGCTATTAATACTGAATGAGTTTATGTGTTCCCCAGCAAAATATGGGTCTCATTCAAAAAGTGATTGTATGCTCATATATGCATTTAAATCTTGCTCTGTTTGTGGGAAATGAGGTGAAAAATTGATTTAGCAATAGGAAGAGACTGTACTATATGACCAAATCCAATGTAACATCCTGGATTAGTATACACCATAGCACTGCAATTCATGCCAAAGGATGAGTCTGCCACTGCATTCAGTGGAGTTAAATGATAAGATTGGTATTTTCAAGTCAAACTTCTTTCTTCACAAACATGGTATGAGTGCATTTGCTATGTGAAAATTTCATTCTAAAGTTAGCCACACTGGAGTTTACAGTGAATAGGTTCTCGGAGTTTTCAATAAAAGGAAAACATGCCTTTCACGTTTTCAGCAACAGTTTTGGGCAGGATATATATACTGTATATTTTTTTTAATTAACAGATAACACATAACTTTAGAACCCGATTTTGTGTGGCAAGTACATATAAGCAATGTTTTATGCAGAAATCAATTCAATATGAAAAATAAAACTTATCCTTTAAAACTGGATTAGCTCATTTATCATGGTTTTGTTTGATGGTGTTCTCTGTCCTCCATTTAAGTTCCAATTTTATATCTTCTTTGTGTAATTTTAAAAAAGTGTTTTTTCATATGTTTATAATTTATTTATTGTTTGGTTTATAAATATCTCATTATTGTGTAGTTTACTTTCTATTTGTGGTCGCATGTTCTGCCATGTCTATTGTGCTTTGTGTGTGATTCCCCCAAAGAGGTGGGACCACACCATCCCTACAAAGACTGAGGAGACCCCACTGTTCAAAATGCGCCTCACTTGTATTCTATTGGTTTGTATGAGCTCTTTTTGTGCTTTCTGGAATTTTAAGCAATTATTTGATTCTCTGGATTTCTGATCACTGCTCTGCTTTTTGATCTGTCTTTTTGGATTGTATATTGGGATTCCGGTTACTAAATTATTGCATTTTGCTTTTATATAATGTTTTATGTTACAGAGCATTTTCTTTAAAAGTTTTTTTTTTTATTCATAAAGGAGCTTTGTCTGCCCTTCTTGTACAGTTCCAAGTTTTATGGCAATCATTTTGCTGTTGGGTGCATTTGCTAGTAATTTGGGAATTTATTGTGAGCAGCATCTCATTTCAAGGGCCTGCTCTCAGCTGTAGGTGACAGGTTGTTCTGGGACCTGCCTGAAGTGTGAAGTGTGTCTCTGTTGGGGGCTCTGGTAAAGATCTTGACTTACTCCTCAACTGTCGTGATTCATATGGTTTCTACTTCGCGGATTTTCTTATTTCACGGGTGGGTCTGGAACGCAACCCCCGCGATGGAGGAGGGATTACTGTATATTGCAATATACAAAGATACTTGAAATATAGAGTTGCCAGTTAACTTAGCATGCCTTTCTTTGGGACACGAAATGGAAAAAGGGAGTACCCAGAGAAAAACATTAACACGGAGAACGTGTGCAAATCCACAAACAGCAGTACTTTGATCTGGATTTGAACCCATCGCGGGGGTTGCGTTCCAGAGCCACCCGCGAAATAAGAAAATCTGCGAAGTAGAAACCATATGTTTATATGGTTATTTTAATATTGTCATGCTTGGGTCACAGATTTGCGCAGAAACACAGGAGGTTGTAGAGAGACAGGAACGTTATTCAAACACTGCAAACAAACATTTGTCTCTTTTTCAAAAGTTTAAACTGTGCTCCATGACAAGACAGAGATGACAGTTCTGTCTCACAATTAAAAGAATGCAAACATATCTTCCTCTTCAAAGGAGTGCGCGTCAGGAGAGAGAGGAAAGCAAACAAATCAATAGGGCTGTTTGGCTTTTAAGTATGCGAAGCACCGCGGCACAAAGCTGTTGAAGGCGGCAGCTCACACCCCCTCCGTCAGGAGCAGAGAGAGAGAGAGAAAAACAAAGTCAAAAATCAATACGTGCCCTTTGAGCTTTTAAGTATGCGAAGCACCGTGCAGCATGTCGCTTCACGAAGCAGCTGCACACAGAAGGTAGCAACGTGAAGATAATCTTTCAGCATTTTTAGACGAGCGTCCGTATCGTCTAGGTGTGCGAACAGCCCCCCTGCTCACACCCCCTACGTCAGGATCAGAGAAAGTCAGCGCAAGAGAGAGAGAGAGAGAAAAGTAAGTTGGGTAGCTTCTCAGCCATCTGCCAATAGCGTCCCTTGTATGAAATCAACTGGGCAAACCAACTGAGGAAGCATGTACCAGAAATTAAAAGACCCATTGTCCTCAGAAATCCGCGAACCAGCAAAAAATCCGCGATATATATTTAAATATGCTTACATATAAAATCCGCGATAGAGTGAAGCCGCGAAAGGCGAAGCGCGATATAGTGAGGGATCACTGTAAAGTTATATGTACAACATAGAAATTCTATAACTGTTACCAATATCTTAATGATGAACTATTCTTAATACTGGTGACTTCAAACAAGGACATAGACTTCCATCATTATGTTCCATTCATGGACACTACAGGTTGGAGCTACTCTATTCAAATGTTAATCAATTTAATATAAAAGTTGGGGATTATTGTTTGTTTTTATTATATTATGTAGTATTTAAATACACATTTTATGAGCTTCTATAAAATTTTAATTTCCCCTGAGGGACAAATAAAATATCATCTCCTTGTTTTTCTGTCTATACACTGTATCAGTCTTCCCTGCCATGGACACACACCCTGCAGAGAGCCAGCTACTCATTTGTACCCAACACTGGTAGCATGAGCTCTCACCAATCTCGACTTTGCATAAAATTACACAGGTTTACAGATGTGAGGATAATTCGACATATGTCTATACAATAAAGCTTCACAACTCAGTCTTGGAGAAACCTACATGTTTTCATCCCAACCAGACCATTAATCAGAAGCTAATTACCACTTTTAAGAGGATTCCAAGGTTAACTCGATGTGGTGCTATTCTGTTGTTACTTCTGTTAATGTGCTCATGCAGAATAGAGTCTCTGATTTGGGTTACTTCAAGATTAAACAGAAGCACAAATAAAAATGTGTCCTTAACAGAAGCTGTTAATTTAATACTATGCACTCATAATCAAAATGTTGTTACAAATAATAAAAAGTGTCCCTTAAAATAGAATACTAAATTCAAATGTAAATTATATTCAAACTAGAAAAAAGAAAATATTTTCTATTAAGCAGGTAGGAACTGGTTCAATTAATAAACCTATTTAAATGAAAACCAGAATTCCCAGCAGTAATCAAGGATCAAGTTTAGGAAACAGCAGAGGGAGTGGTTACCTTTTTTAAGGAGTGATTGGACACATAGTCAGAAGAGTAAATATGAATCCATCTTAAGCAATTTAAATATTTCCAGTAGCTCACAGGAACTCCAAGAGGTTTAACTGCAACCATTTCCCAGTGCACAAATACAACTGCAGTTCCATTCAAAGCACAAGCACAGTGCACTGTACATATTAGCATAGTATTATACAATTAAATAAATACACAAAAGAGTCAATAAAGCAAATTGTGATATATAAACAGAGAAACAGTGCTATTGGAAAGTATTCATACCCCAACACTTTTGTCAGATTTTGTTATGTTGCAACCGTGTACTAAAATCATTTAAACTCATTTTTTCCACTCATCAAGCAACACTTAATACCCTGCAATGACAAAGCCAAAACATGGATTTAGGAAATTTTGCAAATTTTTAAAAAAAAATGAAAACTAAAATATTCTATTGACACAAGTACTAAGGCCCTTTAGTATCACATTTGAACTGTGTCTCAGATGCATCCCATTCTACTAATCACTGTTGAGGTGGTTCTACATCAAGACCGGAAAACAGACTGTCTTGCTACGTATATGGTCATGAGACATGGACGCTATCCAGTATCCCGAGACAAAGACTGGACATCCTTCTGTATGGTGTCTCTTTGGAGAATCCTTGGGTACCACTGGTTTGACTTGGTGTTGAATGAGTGGATACTCACGAAGTCCCGAATGAGGCACATTACCTGCATTGTACGGGAACATCAATTACGGTACTACAGCCATGTGGTGCAATTCCCCAAGGGTGATCCAGCTCGCAGGATCCTCATTGTTGAGGACCCGAGTGGCTGGACCAGGCCAAGGGGACGCCCACATAACACCTGGCTGCGGTAGATAGAGGGTCATTTCCAGAGTGTAGGACTGGACTGTGTGTCTGCCTGAGGGGTTGCCAACCAGGATCCCAAGCTGTTTCATCGTGTGGTGAGTGCAGTAACGTGCTGTACCAGTGTTCCAAACCTGACCTGACCTGTTCTACATCATGTCTGTCATGTGGTCAACTCATTTTGATTGCACATGATTTAGAAAGGCACACACCTGTCTATACAAGGTCACACAGCTAATTATGCGTATCAGAGCAAAAAACAAGCCATGAGGTCAAAGGAATTGCCTGCAGAGTTGAGACAGAAGTGTGTCAAGGCACAAATTGGGGAAGGCTACAAAAAGTTCAGGCAGCTTTGAAGTTTTCCAGGGGCAGAATTCCCTCTGTGATACTTACACTGAACTAGTTTGGAAAAACCATTATTCTTCCTAGAGTTTGTCACCCAGTCAAACTGAGCCATCACAACTAAAGGACTCTCAGACTGCAAAACACAAGATTGTTCCGGTCTGGTAAAATTAGGACAGAACTGTTTGGTCTCAAATCAAAGCTACATGTCAGGAGGAACTGCTCATCACATGTGGAATATCATTTTAACAGTGAAGCATGGTCATGGCAGCAACACTCCCAAATATGCTTCAACAAAGTACTGAGTAAAGGGTGTTAATATCTGTGTCAAAGTGCTAGTTCAGTTTTTTTTTTTTTTTTATAAATTTCCAAAAAAGTGTCTAAGATCCTGTTTTTACTTCATCATTCTGGGGTATTGAACAATGGCTTATATGGGAGAAAAAATAATTTAAAATTATGTTAGCAATGGGCTTGAACATATCAAAATATGAAAAAGTGAATAGGTTTGAATAATATCTGAAGGTAATGTGCATAAATATTTTATATAAACATTTTGAAAACAAGATTATTTATGGCTCCCAACTGTGCACATTATGTTAAACACAAAGCAATTGCCAATTATAAAGCTAATTAGAACCACATTCTAAAAATTAAAATTGTGTAGTCCAAGACTTCTTCGGTCTTCCTTTAACTCCAATATCGAGAACAAGCATTTCAAAACTCCAATGTGTATATAAGGTAAAAATGTCAGAATCTATTAGATAGGCATTAAAGGCTATAAAAAAAACTGACCTACTGGTTGTTTTTGTCCTGCACTATTTAAGCATTATTCAGTATATCATCCCATAGAGACCTAGCTTCACCCAGGTGTAGTATGTAATGATCAACAGCTTGATAACAACAGATTGATTTTCAATAATCCCTTATGTTTAGGATTATTATATGATGTGTACTTTATAAAAGTTGTACACAATTCTGTGGTGAATTTTGTAAGCTTGGAGCAGTTGGCCCAGTACTGCTCCCTGCGTGGATGTCCCATATTCATGAGTTTCCCTTAGAAACTCTATTCCTCCTACTCTGCCTTGTAAAAATAAAAATTGCTTTATGTGGCAATGTTGATCTCATTCAATTATATGTTATAAAACTTTACACCTTGATGTTGCCTAGTATTGTCTGTTGCCAGTGTAGGGTCTACTACACTTTCAACCTTTACATTTTCAATTATTTGCTTAGTAGGTGCTTTTTATCTAAAGCAACTTACAAAAGAGGTCAACATAATCGAGTAACATCTCTCTGGGCTCTGTTTGATATCAAGTGCTACAGTACAAGGGCGCAAAAATGATTTCCACAAGTAAAAGCTAAAAACAAAATATAAGTTGGTTACAATTCCCAGATTTAAAAAAAAAAACCTTAACAGCTATCACCTTTAATAGCATATACAAAATAAAAAAAGAAATATTATAAAACATAAATGTAGCCAGAGAAACCTACATACCTGTTTTACTTCTAAGTCCTTCTGCTGATGTTCAATAAAATTAGTGACAAAAAAGCAACCATATGCTCCCTGCATTGCAGCCTTAATGTCTCCCTCTTTGTCAAAGTCACCCTTAACAACTTCAACTCCTTGGCTCACCATCTTCTGTGCCACTGGCTTTGTGGGGTCTCGAGTCACAGCACGAACTTTAAAAGAGCCATCACTCAGCAGGGCCTGCACCACAGATTTGCCTTGGGCACCTGTAGGTAAATATATTCATTAGATAGATAGATAGATAGATAGATAGATAGATAGATAGATAGATAGATAGATAGATAGATAGATAGATAGATAGATAGATAGATAGATAGATAGATAGATAGATAGATAGATAGATAGATAGATAGATAGATAGATAGATAGATAGATAGATTGATTGATTTTAGGGCCTTTTTGTAACCTAAAAAGGGCACATTTGTAACTTTAGTAGGGAACATTTGTAACCTTCAGGGAACTTTTGTAACATGAGTCAGGCACTTTCTAACATGCCAAAAAAAGGCATTTTGTATCCTGAAATGGTGACATTTAATCAAATGTTTAGCTGTACAGGTTTATTGTCAGCCCCCCTCCTAACATTCCTATATATTTTTTAAACCCATTGTCCCCACAGTAGGCTGCAGCTCCCAATGTCCTCATACTGGACAAAGATGTCTCATATAATCAATGGACTGGTGCCATTAATAAACCTTAAGGATGAATTCACACAGTATAGCATTAGATTAAAGAGCTCTGATAACTGGCAATATGTATTTTGATTTATTTTTTTCATCCTACTCTTAGTATTTCTATTTGATGTATTCTGTATGCCTGTACAGTACTCTATATGATAGTTGTTCATTTAAAGTTTTAATATTTTTTTTTTTTGCTCACATTAGTCATTTAGGTCTGTTGTGTAATTGTACTCAGTCCTGTATTGTTGCTGCATGTTTATTCAGAAGTAGATCATACATTTTAATCTTTTTAGTTGTATTATAAGGCATAGTGACAGTAGATTAAATGACAGAACTGCACAGGGTTGCCCAGCTGACATTGGACTGCAAGAAGAAAGCCCCCTGTGAGAGTGGAAGCAGGCATGATGAGGGTCTCATGTCCAACTGAGCACTTTTACGTGTTACTGTACTTAAAAGAAACTCAGCAAGCCACGGCTTTCCCAGTCAATGTGATTTTTTTTTTTTAGTAAAATCAATAATCAGAAGACAAACGCTAGAAGAATATCACAGACCACTGACCAAACACTACTGTTGTGGTCTAACATTCTGATGGGCTGTTAGGTGGTCCACTTTGACCATTTATTCCTGAAAGTTTGCAGTTATTTGAATATCAGGTTTGTCTCTGTCACGTTTTCATGTCCCCCATATGTCTGTATGGCTTGTTGTACCACACTGCTGTGACATGCCGGTCATTTTAAGTTTCCCTTCAAACTGGAATAGCACATCTGACAGCAGATGTCGTCTGGCTGCCCTGTCTGTGACTGCTGAATGGACAAGTTCTGGCGCTTTTGATGCTGAGTGGGAGGGAATAAGCAGGACAAAAAATAAATTAAGTATTCAATAAAGCATATACACTAATAATTATTCACAATGAATTAGATAAAATGCTGAATTTTTCCTGAATTTAAATACAGACGCGTCTGTTGATGTGATTTACACATGAAGTGATGACACTCCCAGACCATCTTCCACAAAGATTGACTTTTTTTTAAAACAGGAAAATATTTGCTATTTTCTAATTCCACACTTTGGGATGAACTTTTCCTGCGTCCTGTGTAAATGTTTTTAAAGCGACTTAACTGCTCTTTGCTCTCTGTCTTCACACCTACAAGCTTATTCCAGTTTATTCCTTTCATGCTCTGCCACATCTGTTTCTCCATGCTGTTCGAAAACACTAAGAATTGAATGATATGCTGGTCACCTGACCCCAGTAGTCCAATCACATGCACACCCTCAAATCTATCCTGATTATTTCAAACTGCAGACAGGCTCCCCCCTCACTGATGGCTTATTAAACTGTCACTGGTTACATTAGTTAGTTAATATTAGTAAATTAAATTGGTGACTGTATTGGGGGGGGGGGTCTATAACACACTCCTAAAATAAGGCATCATCCTTGAATGCTTTCCAGACAAATCCAGATGACCTCACTAAGGTAGGGTCATCGTCCAAATGAAGAGGCATTGAGTTTAAATTTTGTCTGACAAAAAGAACACCCCCCCCCCCCCTTTTCAGTTATGTCTGTCCTTCCTATTAAACGTCTGCCCATCCACGTCCTGCTCATCCCCATCATGTTTCTGTTATTGCTGTAATATCATAATTATGCTTAGCTACATATTATTACAATTTATTTATTAGCACTCATTATTGATAGCATTCAGGTAAGCATTTTAATGTGTTGCTTATTTGAGTTTTGCACTTTAACCTTGGGTTAGAATTTACATTAATATGCATTCTTATTTCACTACTGTTCATGTTAGAGAATTTAAATACAATATGACATCATAAACCTTCTGAAATACAACAAACAGATCTGCATGTGCGACACAATCAAGTCAAGGCTGCACAGTAAACACAGTCTATAAACAGAAATGATATGAAAATAATGATTTACATTCATGTTATATTTTTAGCAATTAAAATAATTTAAATATATAAGCAACATATAGTGTGACTTAAATAATATTGTTTTTTGTATAGAATGACAATTGCATCTTAGCAAGACCACTCCATTTAATAAAACAATAGCAAACATAAAGGCCTGATATTGAGGTCTTCTAATATGGCAGCCATCATGGAGAGAATTTCTCAGAGCCAAAACCTTTATAAACATGAAACAAATGCCTTTAGTAGAGACAGTATGGTGATTATAATCAGATGATTTTAATTCTTAGAATCTTAATGTGGAAAATAAACTGTAGAGTAATAAATGGCTTAACTTGCAGTATTAGGTTTGTAGTGAGAAGTTGAGCAAAATTACCCCTTTTATTGGCTAACTGAGCCACACATACATTACATCTTGCCTGAAGAAGGGGACTGAGTTGCCTCAATAGCTTTCATATTGCAATCTGCTCAGTTAGCCAATAAAAGGTGTCATTTTGCTTGACTTCTCACTACATTCATAATGGCTAACATGGTACAACACCCTAGTACTACAGTATTAGATGTGCAAAAGAAATAAAGTCGTCATTATCTCCATGTCTTTGTTTATTTTTCACAACATTATGGAATTTTGCTGTCACATCATGTGACACAGGGTGGCATGTTGGCACAGTTGTAGCGCTGCTGCCTCGCAGTAAGGTGACCAGGTTTGCCATTTGCACGTTCTCCCCTTGTCTGTGTGGGTGTCCTCCAGGTGCGCCAGTTTCCTCCCATTGTACAAAGACATGCAAGTTTGGTGAACTGGTGATGCTAAACTGGGCCTTGTATGTGTGTTTGCCCTGCGATGGACTGGCGCGCTGCCCAGGCCTTGTTCCAGCCTTGTGTATTATGCTAGCCGGGATAGGCTCCAGCTCTATATTAGACCCTGGTCTGGATTAAGCGGGTTACAAAATGACATGTCATCATGTGACACAGCTGTGTAGATTGCATTAATCAGAAATTCTGATCTTGTCCAATGTGTGTGTGTGTGTGTGCGCGCGCGCATGAGAATACATCCTGGTATTGACAGGCATCTCATCCGGGTCTGGTTGCTGCCCTTCTTGCCATACTGCGAGGGTAGGCTCCTGCACCTTTGCTCCTGAACTGTACTAAGAGGCCTTTTAAAGTGAATACATGGATGAATAGATGGATTTCTTTTGCTGATAAGTTGGGCAGCATGGTGCTTGTTGGGTGGTCTCACTGCTTTATAGATCCAGCAACCTGAGTTTTATTACCACACCTAACTGTTGTACATGTGAACTCTATGCGTTCTCCCTGTATTTAGAATTGGTCATCCTGTTACAAAAATACAGGCAGGTTAAGTTGATGCATGACTCATAATTGGCTTCAGTATGTGAATGAGTGGGTCACGCGTTAGACTACCACCTTAATAATAATAATAATAATAATAAATTTTATTTATTTAGCACCTTTCCCATGCTCATGGCACTTGTCCAGGATTTGGGTGTCTGACCCTGAATTGGATTAAGTGGATTTGAGCCCAAATTATGTGTTATGTCAGTTGTCTGAGAGTATCAGTAAATTACCAATGAATAAATAAATGCATCATAGTATTCTTAAAAGTAATAGAAAGATTAAACACACTTTTAGAAAAAAAAAAAGAAAAAATATGTTTTTGCCCAATAATTCCTGCACTGGAAATCCACATTCAGTTTACAAAAGCTGTATATAGCGCCTTTCATAGCGATGACATATTATGTTACAAAGCACTTAACATAATACAGATATGTATGTTTGGAAAATTAAACACAGATATACTTAAATCGATAACTATATGTTTGATCAAATGGAAAATTGTTAAGGTTTTACGATGAAGAAAACTTTATTAAATGATGTTTCCCGATTGACTTCCATCTAGGGGGCGCTCCAACGGTAAATAGCAACCCTGAAGCCGTCTTCTGAAGCACTATCCTCTGTAGAACCTTACCGGAAGTGCCGGTTAACAATGCGTTTTCAAGTTACTAAGATCCCTGTATTTATTTCTTATAAAAGACAGAAAACCAGCAGATAAAAATGTTTTTAGGGAATATATGGGTCAAATCAAAATAGACTTAAGCATACTTGTTTGTTAATAAACGAATACAAATCGTTACAAAGCAATTTTCAAATGCCCACATTGTGTACATAGGAAACCTCATTAGAAAACAAAAATATTAATAAACTTAAAAAATATAAAACGAAATTCAATGCCGTTTGGAAGATTGAAACATACCGTTATTCTACACAAACTGTGACAAAATCAAAACGATCGGTGCGGTGGATCACGAGATTTTAATATGTTATTTAAACACCTCTAAGCAAGTGCACTTTGGGTGACAGGTCGATCAGAAGGCTAAGACCTTGCAGGGCGTTTTTTGGAGCAATGCAATCGGCAATTTTAAAGGTTGTTGACTTCTTAGATAATTATGTGTCAGTTAATAATTGCATGTCTTCCCCTAGATAACTGCAATTTTTAACTTTTTTTCATGTTTTATGACGAAGACAACAGGTAGGGAACTTTTGTACCTTCAGCACTACAAAATGGCACATATAAAAAAGAAAGAAAAAATTCTGGGAAAAAAATGGTAATTAAGTCGAAGAGCAGATTAACATAAATACAAGCAATGTAACTCCTGCTCTGAAAAACAAATTTACTAAATTTTTATGTGGAAAAAGAGAGAAGGGTGCAAAATAGCCCTACTGTGCATAGATATTCATTAAAGTAATGATCGATAGACTCCTAAAAGTATATACACAAACATAAAACACACAGACAGAGAGGTCAGAGAAGGTACAGATATCAATATCTTTCTCTATATCAAATGTATTTAAACACAAATACACTTGCTTATTATAGCAATGTTAAGTGGTGACATTTTAGACAGGACCTGGAATTGCAGAGTAAAATGTACAAGTATAACTGAGTAAGTAAACGGCTGCATTAACATGCATCTGCAAATGATGTTGAAAAGAAGGTATCTGTCTTGTGCAGCTTTTATATCATATAGTACAAAAATACAATTATAGACTACAATACATATTACTTGATCTTTCAGTTAACCCGGCAAGTAAAAACCAGGCACAGTAGTATTCAAAGTCTATAGTACACACCATCTGTGAAATTTCAAATGCTCTGGATGTAAAGGTTGACATGAAGCCACACTTTTAACTTTTAGTAAAATCTTATAACCAGTAATATTACCGCTCCAAGCTTTGGTTACACATGCGTACAAACCTTTTATAATGGTGCTTGTACTTTGTTCAGATTTAGCAAATCACTTTCCAAAGGAACACTCAATGGGTTCAAATAAATAAATGAAAAGTCTTCTCCTGAAAATTTTACCTTTGTTCACAGTATTATATGTATATTATATAATGATATTGTTAAACCATACAAATTAGATTACATAAACTTTATTAATTCAATGGTAAATTCAGAAGGATTCAGCAGCAGAAACATAAAAACAAGGATACAGACTCACAGGACAGCTAAAATAGCCAATAGATAAATAAAACTAAACGTATATGGTGCAGATATTTTAAAATGAACTTAATACAGTATGTAAGGAGGAAGCATTGTATTGCCTGATAGCAGTGGATAGAAATGACCCCCAGAGGAATGTTGTGGAATGAACCTGTAGCTAAGAGTGTTATAAGAGCACCATCTGGAGGGAATTTTTCATAATGGCATCCAATTTTACCATCATCATTTTTCCCCACAACAGCTTCAGGGTTGTCCAGGGTTCACCCTGTGATGGAGCGGGGTTTCCCCCGATATGTTTGTTCATGAATTGTGTTTCTTTTGAGCTCAAATTGCCTCCCCAGGGGCCTCATGTATAAACAGTGCGTACTCACAAAAATGTTACGTACGCCCGTTTCTACACTCAAATCGCGATGTAAAAAAAAAGTAAACTTGGCATAAAGCCACGCACATTTTCACAGCAGCCTCACATCAGAGCAGAAATGTGCGTACGCCTGTATTGCAAACTGGCTGCAAAGCATTGCTACTGCTTCTGTGTGGTCTCCCTTTCTTTTTTAGATTCATTATCCCAGGACGCCATCTCCATTAAATACACCAAAATTAACAACATATCGCTTACAAGTTTAAGGCACCTGATTGTAATCAATCTGTAATAATATAATGGTGCACAGTGGTTAGAGGACATCACAAATGGAAGAATCAGAAGAGAATGCGTAGTTAGAGATTATACTGATTCCTTGGCACATGATGATGACTGGCTTCTAAGTCGGTTTAGATTTCCCAAGAGCTGTGGAGCTCTTGGAGCTGTGTGCTGTACTGGCACTGGCTTTACAAAAGCAGACTTTAAGCAATTATGTTCTACCTGCTCCTTCGTATGTTCTGTCCACTCTTGGGTTTTTAGCCACAGAAGCTTTTCAGTGTAAACTTGCTGACCGATTGGTATTTCTCAGTTATCACAGAGACGTGCTACGACAGCTGTATGGGATGTTATTATCCGCTTGTCAAACAGATATCTAATGCACAATCTGCAGCAACGTCCAGTTTTACCAATGTAATTGGAGCGGTCAACTGCATAAACATTGCTATAAAAGGCACCTTCAAAGAATTAATTTGTTTATGTAAATAGAAAGTATTTTCACTCTATTAATGTGCAAATCATCTGTGTTGCAAAAATGCATCTCACTAATGTTGTCACAAGATGGCCTGGCTCAACTTATGATTAATTCACCTGAGAAATAGTAGTGTGGGGAACAAACTTGGAAAAAAATGCTGTACGGAATGGCTGGCTTCTCAGTAAGATAAGACATTTAATATTACCCATTTGGTCAAAATTGTACATTATCTGTACAATGTAAACACATAACAAAATTACTTAGGTGATAGTGGGCACCTGCTGAAGATATGGCTTCTCACCCTGCTCGCCAACCCACTGACAGAACAACAGAGATGTTATAATGACCTTCACTCTCGGGCTCGGCCATTGGTAGAATATATTATAAGGCAGCTCAAGGGCTGTTGGCGCTGCCAGGATAAGACTGGTAGAGTGCTGCTCTATAGTCTACAAACAGTGAGTCGCATTGTGCAAGCATGTAGTGTGCTGCATAATGTGACACACAATCGTGGTTTGCCTGTACCTGAAGAGATGCGGTATGATGAACCTGACCCTGAACCACCAAATGATCGGCCACATTGGACAGCAGTTCAACTTTGATTAAATGTAATTAGCAGAATCTGAAAACAGGTAAGCAGATGCATCATTTATTTTTTAAGCAATTCATTTCATTTGTGGTCAATATCACACAGTACGGCCTTTATATTCCGTAGTTCATTGGCTACAGCTCTTACTGCATCCACTAATGCATTTTGCGATTCCAGAACAGCATCTATCAGCACATGGCCAGATGATCGCCCAGCAGTTTCTGAGGCAGGGGTGTGTGTGTGAGCAGCCTGCGCCCAAAGATGTGGTCGGTGCAGCGCCAGCACCATCATCCCTTGAGCCATGTCCTTGGCATGGGGGTCATCTTTTTTAATATTGGCTGGAACTGAATAAACAGTAATTAATACTGCATCTGCTGTCTGCTTGTTTGTCTTATTACACATGCAAATTATTTACACGAGTATGGATAACTGTAAGCAAAAAAGAAATTACCAACAGTCACCAACAGTGATGTCAGAATGTCCCCCACCCTGCTGGTAAAATGTTGGAAACACGTGTATTGCCAATAATTGCAGCAACTTGCTGCTCAAATGGCGTTAGTCTCTGGAGTTCGCTACCTCCTCCAGTGGTGTTGACATTCAGACAGTGGGCTGCAACTCTCCTTTTCACAGAGACTTTGATGTCTGACCACTTATTTTTTTATTTCAGGTGCAGTGCATCTGCCACGCTGTGCCATTCCATCAATTTCCTTTTATTACTGAATCACCTGCTTAAGCCACCAAATAGTATTTTCCGTGCCTCCACTTCACTTAGCAGGAACTCCATTTCACATTTGCTAAAGTTTTTTTCCTCCCCATGCTTTTGCCATTGTCATTTTGCAAAACACTGAACATAAGGGGCTATTTATATTGATTTGCATATTCAAAGAGGGCATAATTCTGGGAGGAGGCGTGGTGGAGTGGTAGGCACATGCGTTACATTTCATGGGGACTCGGATTTATGGAGCGGAAGTGCGTGGAAGTTGGCTTACACATGGTTTTGTGCATCTGAATTCTTTTTATGTGTATACACATTTCCACTTTTGCTAGTAAACCATGTTTTTCTGTGAATTCTATGCATGGTGTTATACATTAGACCACAGGAGACTGCAGCATAGAACATCACACTAACTAATATGGACTGGTAGAACATTTCCATCAGCTTGCTACACACATCAAAAGACCAGAATTTCCTTGGCAAGTACTAGTACAATTTGCTCCGTGTTATCATACCAGTCCAGTTTGTTGTTTGTGTGAACCACAAGGTACTTGTAGCTCTGCACCTCTTCCACATCCTCCCCTGAATGGTGACAGGTCTCAGATGCTTCTTGGCACACCGGAAGTCCACCACCACCTCTTTTGTCTTACTGACGTTGAGTTGGAGGTTGTTGTCCTTGCACCACAAGACAAAGTCCACCATAACCAATCAGGAGAAATTTAGAAAAGAATCTCAAAAGAAAAGCATGGAATGCTTGGCAGACCGTCAATAATAAGAGAAGTAAATTGTAAAAATACAGTCATTCCTCTGAAATACTGTAGAGAATGCAGAAGGTGAAAATTCATCAGGACAGTAACTGACATGCCAATGACAACCTTAAAGAAGGTTATTTGGCCACTTCCTGCATATTACACTCACATTAAATAATTTTCAAAAGTCTGAGCGTGGAGCAGGGCAGCCATTTCTCATAATACCGGATTAAGTGTAATTCTGTAAGAAGATTAATTAAAAACTGTCCAACAAAGTCAGAAAATGAATGTGTCATGGTCTGAAGAGACAAAGGTACACCTTTTTGACTTTAATTCCAAGATATGCTTAAAACAATGTCAACAGAGCTCATCACTCAGTTCCTGCTGTCATAAAAGACAGTGCAACATCAGGTTACAAAACAGCTGCATTTCAACATTTCAGTAGGTACAGGGGTACTGGTCAGGATAGAGGTAGAATAGCCTAAATATCACATTTTTACACAAGGTGTGCTACTTTCTACTACAAAGCCAGAGAATTAAATAGGATTTAAATTTTCATCAGCACAACGGTTCAAACCACACAGCCAATTTAATAAACAAATGGATAAAAGAAAAAAAAAAACACACAAGAAAAAAAAAGTAAGATCAACATCCCGCAATGGCCTGAAACTCAGTCCTATTCAATATCTCTGGACTTACTCAAAGGGAGCTTTAGAAACAAACTATCCCCACCCCTCCAAGCCACCCACCACAACCAAGACCACCATCCCATGGAAAAACATACAAACCTCCATCAACACCAGAAACAACCTCCTTGACAGAACTTGAAGTCTTTTGCAAGCAGTGGGGCAAAATTACAAACCCCAGGTGTTTTAAGACTACAGACACATATCTACTGTAAATAGGCTTACTGTGCTGCAATCAAAGTAGTAGGTGTTTCCACACTCTGTTTATGTGCTAACATGTACATCCAAATCACTAAGTGTTCTCAATCATTTTCTTAAAAACAGTTTTTTTTACATAAATATATTTCCATTACATCTTTAGAATGATGGAAAATGCCTCACATGTTTGGACTTAATTCATGAAATGTCTAAGAATTTAAATAAGGATACACAGGCTTTTGCTACATATTTCAGACACAGAATATGGGCATGTGTTATATCATATACAGTACATACAAAAACAAGACAGCCCGCTTCAACACATCACTTTCACTTTGAGTCTGTACAAGTTTGTCATTGCATAGGTATTTCTTCCGATACTCTTATTTTCCTCCTGCCCCCCAAAGACATGCAGGCCCAGTATGGCGGAGTGTTCCTCAGAATGGACAGAAGAGTCATTGGTGGATAAATGCAGAATTTTAAGCACCCAAGAGGTGAGAATAAATGGCCTCAAGTTATGTATGTCTGTCTTCATCTGGAATTTTGGGGGGGAGGATAAGGAACTTGTTTAATGGTAGCAATGGCAGTTTAAGAAATTTGCTGGAATGAGGAAAACAGCAGACATTACGGTCTCAAAAATGTACACAGAGAAGAAGAACAATGAATCAATATGAATGTTACCACAAAAACAACAACAAAGATGTGATGTGTAGTAAGGTGGTTCAAGAAAAACAATCAGAAATTTTGATATATTCAAACCATGGATCAATTGTTTTATGATTATTTAAAAAAATGTGAAGAAAGTAAATTAACAATAGACTGGTTCATTCTAATCAATAAAAAAAAGAAAGAAAGAAAGAAAAAAAAACAAAACATTGATCCTCATAAAAGAATCCAGATTTACCTGAACAGGAAAAACAACCTCCCCGCATAATTCAATCCAGTTAAACTTGAACAGGCAGTATAGGGACAGATGCGAAGTAAGGAACAAGCACAGTCATGACACCATTAGTACACTGAGGTGAACATTTACTAAGATTTTTATGGGTAAGAAACAGAGATGGGACTAAGTCATGCACATGCAAGCCTCAGATAAGCTTTGAGTCCTGACCTTCAAATTTCAAGTCAAGTCTCAAGTTATAAGGATTACTTACATTCAAGCAAATCGAGTCGAGTTGCTGGATATAATCAAACAAGTCAAATAGAGTCACTGGTTTTATTTAAGCAAATCAAGTCGAGTCATAGTTCTAAAGACTTGAGTGAATAAATGTGTCCATTTTCACCACAATCTTCCATTGGCAGGCAGTGTGGTTAAGGTGTTGGACTTCAAACCCTGAGGTTGTGGGTCCAGATCCGACTACTGACAGCGCCTGACCATGTGCAAGTCCTCTGACCTGCCTGTGCTCCAATTGGAAAACCAAAAGAAACGTACCAATTGTATCAGAAATGTTATAAGTTACCTTGGTAAAGGTGTCAGCCAAATAAGTAAATGTAAATGATGTACAGTAATCCAATTATGATAATGTGTGATCTATACTAACATCTAAACCAAGAGTAGACTTTATCAGAGTAAAAGTTCTTAATAAGAAGTAACAGCATCTGGTATACAAAGTAATTGTTTTACTTCCATGGTTGTTTCTTCGTAAGTGTACTGTTCTAATACACACAGTAATTTAAAAAAAATAAATTTTGAGAGGCTATGTCACTTTAGAGTGTCCATCCATTCGTTTTCCAAACCAACTGTACTTGGAGTAGTGTTGCAGAGAGCCAAGTCAAAGGGGTGCAAGGCAGGAACAATCCCTGGACAGGGTGCCAGTCCATCGCTGGACAAACACACACACACACGGGGCCAATTTAGTATTGCCAATCCATCTAATCTGCATGTCTTTGGACTGTAGGAGGAAACAAGAATACCCAGAGGACACTCACACAGATACATGAAGAACATGCAAACTCCACATAGGGATAACCTGGAACATGAAATGCTGTAGTGTAACATAATCAGTTCCAATTTTTAAATAATTTTTTTGCATATTTAATAATTAGGTAAACATTTTAATAGTCCTCCATCATTTAGAATGTATAACACTTGAAGAAAATTGCTTTATTATTTATTTGTTGGCAATGTGGCTGCATCAACACACCTCCATGATTAAAACACATGCATCCATGCTGTGTGGTAGCAGCGCTATGTACTGCCCACTTCATAATCTCATTTTAAAATAATTTATTTCCATACCTTAGCATATTTATTAATTACTAAATATTTCAACAATATTCCATCATTTAGAAGGCATTGCACTTGCAGAAAGTTACATTTATCACTTATTTACGAGCAATGTGGCCCAACATTGTCCTTCCATGACTTAAAACCTGCTCAACCTGGTAAATGGATGAAGACACTGCCAGTAATTTCACTGCCATTTTGAACTGTGAGAGACAGTCAAATTGACTGCGCTGACCATCGATATCCAAGTAGCACTGCAACTTTCAACTTTTTTTTTTTTTTTTTTGCTTTTATTATGGTAAGTTTGAAATAGCTGATTCACTTGGCTCGGTTTAACCACAAAAGTATATTGACAGATCGCCACACGTGAAATCAGAGGAGTAGCTCGGAGCAGGATCAGCGCAGTTGACAGGCAGCCCAGGAGACAGGCTGGGGATCACTAGCTGGAACAATGACACATCAATCACAGAGTTTAGGTTCAACTTGCCAGTAAGCCAAAGTGTCATTAGCAATCTTGAAATGACCGGGTTTGAACATGTTGCTGTCGTGTGAGTGATTCTTACTGTCAGATCTTACAGACGGACATTCAATTGTTTGCAGCGTAGTCTACGGTGCGGATCCCTCAATTATTGTTGATCTCAAACAAGTCTATTAGTCCCGATGACTTTGGCAGGTATGGTTCGCTTAGAGTATCCATATTACTAAACGAGAATGGTAAACCGGATATGGACGCAGGGACCTGCCCGTGGAGGCAAAAGACATAGTGCGCAGGCGCCACACAAAGCCCCCCCTCCAACGAGAATGGTAAACCGGATATGCCCATAGCACACAAAAAAAAAGGAGTCAGACGCAGGCGCCACACAAAGCCCATAGCACACAAAAAAGAGGAATCACACCCACACCCCAGAGTGAAATGGGACAGACTACGGAGTACACACACTAACATAAATAAGAAATGAGACACAAAGCCCCCCTCCACGGGAAAAGCCACCCTCCACTAACAGAAATAAGAAATGAGGCAATGCATAAGAAATGATGCAACGCGCCCATAGCACACAAAAAAAGGAGTCACACGCAGGCGCCACACAAAACCCCAGAGTGAAACGGGACAGACTACGGAGTACACACACTAACATAAATAAGAATTGAGACACAAAGCCCCCCTCCACTAACAGAAATAAGAAATGAGACAACGCGCCCATAGCACACAAAAAAGAGGAGTCAGACGCAGGCGCCACTCAAAGCCCATAGCACACAAAAAGGAGGAGTCACACACACGACCCAGAGTGAAACGGGACAGACTACGGAGTCCACACGGTGTCACCCATCAAGCCCGAGATTACAGTGCCCAAACCCAGTGTAAAACGGGACAGAATACGGAGTCGAGAAAGGTTCACAAATCAAACACGACATGATACGCCACCCCAGAGTAAAACGGGACAGATTTCGGAGTCCAGAGAGGGTCACAAATCAATTGGAGTACGGTAAGCGCCAGACAGTATGCAAACACACTACATATGCATGATCCACGCACCTCTAATAACCCGCAAGCAAAAACACAATATAGTACAGAAACACCCACAAATACGGACTCCACAACATATTTGAATCACATTACAGTAATACAATCACACAAACAACAGGACTCAGCGCCCCACCCCAGAGTAGAACGGGACAGAATACGGAGTCGAGAAAGGTTCACAAATCAAACCCGACATGATACGCCACCCCAAAGCAAAACGGGACAGACTATGGAGTCCAGAAAGGGTCACAAATCAATTGGAGTACGGAATGCGCCAGACAGTACGCAAACACACTACACATGCATGATCCACGCACCTCTAATAACCCACAAGCAAAAACACGATATACTACAGAAACCACACAAATACGGACTCCACAACATATTTGAATCACATTACAGTGATACAATATTTACAGTGCAACCACACAAGACACAGGCACAACACCTGATGGGCAATAAGAATAAACGAACACTCCGTATTAAAGGTTCGTCATCCTCACACGTGAAGACTATATAGCATAACTTAATCATCACATTACAGTCATACATTTTTAACAATTCAACCACAGAAAACGCTAAGTATTAACAATAAGTGCAATCCATTATCCATGTTTCTAACGCTAAACAAGGAAGAACTAATGTAATTGCGCTCACGCCTCCAAAACAATACACCAGATAACACTGTTAAGGCGACGGGCTATATTATGTCCAAAGAATATTGATGTGGATCACATAATTAACCAAGTCATTGCATTACTACCTGGAGAAAGCCGCCTCTTTCTAAGTACTGACAAAATTGATTCTTCAGACGACATTGAACATCTTCATTTCCCTTTACAATATCTGAACACTATTAACCCAGCCGGATTGCCACAACACAATCGTAACCTTAAAATAGGAAAAATTGTCATGCTATTAAAAAACGTTAATACTAAACAGGGTTTATGCAACGGTACACGTTTAGTCATCAACACCATGTCAAACAATGTTATTGAAGCAAAAATACTTACAGGATCACATACTGACAATACTGTTTTAATTCCTAGAATTCACCTTACAAGTTCTGCCCTTCAATTGCCATTTACACTTGGGCGACGCCACTTTCCCAGTAAACCTGCATTTGCCATGACAATCAACAAATCCCAAGCACAGACCATGGACAAAGTTGGTATATACCTCTCTGAGCGCGTATTTGGACATGGACAACTTTATGTAGCCTTCTCATGATTTCGGCGTTCATCTGACATTAAACTTAAGGTTATAAATACTCCAATACCAAGAAAAAATCATTCAAGGACAACAAACCATCTTTACTACAAATATTGTATATAAAGAGATATTCCAATAAATCTTTGTGATTTGCCATACAATGCAAAATCTTTACTTCCTATCCACCGTCTGAAACTGCGGAGGCAAAACAGGCACGGGTTCAAACCGAACGAGCTCAACTGACGGATATACCCTACAACGCGCGTCTCAAACCGCAGAAGCAGAGCAAGCACGGGTTCAAAACAACGCAAGCTCCTACAACGCGCGTCTGAAACTACAGCTGACCAGCGGGCACGGGTTCAAAACACCGGGGGTAGGCGAGCGAAGCGAGCAGGGGGCGGAGCCCCCTTGTATTAAAGAAATGTAAATACAAATAATGAACTTTGCAAGTCGTTTTTAACGGCAAGTCAAGTCGCAAGTAATAAATAAGCAAGACGAGTCATTTTTAAAATACTGTCGAGCCATCTCACTAAAATTACACCCGTGACTCGAGTCGCCCACCTCTGCTAAAAACAAGCACGGTCATCATACTATCATTAATCGGGAGTGAAATTTTGCAAATAAAGTTGTCTAGCAAAGTTTTTCAAACCGCCCTTATAATTATCGGTGCTAGAAGAACCGTAGGTCTTTTGACGAAATCGCTTTTTTAAATTGCAGAATACAGAATCAAATTTTGGGAGCGTTTGCTTATAGTACTTTTTTTTCCTTTTCGCTTTGAATTTGGAATTGTTACGTTATAGTTGTTTAAAAAATGACAATGACTTAAAAAAACTCACCAGTCGGTAAATTTAATTACACCAATAAGTACTCACCAGTGGCCCCGAACACTGTGATCAGTTTCTTTGAAGACATCTTCAGCAAGTGTTCCCTAAGCCTCGATCACATAAAACTCGAGCAAAAGTGCCTGTGAAGTAACCGCTTTTATTCTCCACCACTACGAAGGAAATTTGATGCCGCTGTTGTGTAACACAAACTCTGTTCCACCTACTCCCTTGCATTGCAGGTTTGTTTACTTTTACATTTTGCTTGGTGTCAAAGAATCCACCTCATTTTTTTTAACTTGCAAAATTATATAATGACTAAGGGTATAAGGTGCTCAAGATGTCCTGGTTTTAATCACCGCGTTCCCAGATGTCTTGGAATTTAACAGAAAAGACCCCGTTTTTCCCTCCCCGGAAGTCCATGTATTTTAAAGTCAGTGTTCGATTCATTTAGTTCAGTTCATCAAAATGATTCGAATCTTTAAAACACTGATTCGTTCACTTCAAAAACCAACAACAACAAGCTATATTCTAGTTTAAAATTTAGAATAGTTTCGTAACAGTGTAACAACTTTAGCCACCAAACAATATAAGCAACAAAATACATTTTTCACACACAATAATACTCAAATTAACCATTTTCATAGCCTAGATGTCGATAGAAACACATGTGAGTGCTTACAGCTTTCATGACTAAGTAAAACTGAGTTCTGTTTTGGATTAAGCTAGTTTATAACATACATAAATAGAACAGGATAGGATGTGTATGACAAAGTTCTATGTGCCTGTAATGCGCTGTTAGCGTATGCTAACAAAGCTGTTCATATTATAACGTTTATACATGTAGAGTCGTAAAAATATTAGGAATTTCCAGTACATGGCCCACTAATGTGTCCTCCAGTCAGTAAATTGTGTGTTTTGCACAAATGCAGACGGGATTAGCAACAGGTGTCAATAATAAGAGAACCATCCACACACAAAAAAAAAAACGCAGCCTCCTGGCTATCAGCCTCGATCACTCTCTGTATCAAACCTGCTGCAATCTCCCGCAACCTTTCTTTTACATCCCGTAATTTCTGATGCAGCCTCCTACATATATCATCAATAGGGGAATACTGGTTCATTCAATCAGTCAGTATACGTACGGCGACGATCACAGTCACTCAATCAAAGTGGTGATCAATGGAAGGCGCTTGGTGTCATCTACAAAGTCAGTCACCGGCTAGTATTTAAGCCAATTTAAGACGACAGCTCCAGACTATATCTCGGAATGCAATATGAAGCGTAGCACGCACTGCGCATGCTTCGAAAGGATTCGTTCTTTAATGTAAATGAACGTTCGTTCATACACCAAGACGAGTACAAAAAATTAGTTCGTTCGTTCATTGTACATCACTAGTATTTTATGGAAGCGAATGAATTTCTACAAAACTGTATAAACTGTAAAGGGGAGTCAAGCCCCCGCTCTTCGATTTAATTTGCGTATAGAGCACTTGCTGGAACAATGAGTTGTGTTCAGTTTCGGAACCATGGAAATCCGGCCGGCCTATCTGAATGTGTAGCTGCGATTTGTCGAATGTAATGGACAGCCTCGACGCCATAATGCAGAAAGACTTTCAAATTCCAACCTCCAGCAGCTCACAACACCGTTGAATTTTCCCATTAACACGATCTTTTTATACTGTTAACAGAGTACGGCTGAGTACATTTTTGAAAGTAAAATCGGATTGGTTTGCAAGTAATTAGGATAACTGCAAAATTAAAATTCACAGGATCAAACTGTAACAGATGACAGTACCAATTTTATTCCAGTATTCCAGCGCGTAAAAAATAATTCATAACAAGATGACACTTTAAGAGCCGTGATTGCGCCCACGCCTTTATGGTTTTAAAGTAAGTGTATATACGATCACACAGGCAAATTCTTATGGGGCGTTTTAATTGATGTCACTCTGCACTTGTGAACAGGTAATCCTCTTGAAGCTAAACATTTTTGGACAAGGCCAGTACTTACATGGAGAACTAGGAGAAGCTTGGGTTGCTTCTGGAAGAGGCATTGGGAAGGCTATCTGGGGCATTAGTCTGTGGTCTGCATGTAGATCCCAATGCGGGGATTTGGCCACTGTGCTGTAAAAATGGGTGCCATAAGTGTTTTGGATGAGACTTAAAACTAAGGTCCTGACTTTCTGTGGTCATAAAAGATCCCTGGGCATATTTTTAAAAAGTAAACTGTTTCCTGGTGTCCCGGCTAAACTGCCCACCATGGCCTGGTCATTCTGTCCCCCTAATTATCCCCTATCTCTCTTATCCATTTACCACCTACCGTAATGTGTAACAAGTGTACTGGTGCATAAATAGCTGCCATTGCATCATCCCAGTGGATATTATACATTTGGTGGTGGTTCAAGTGGCTCCCTGCTGTCTATGTTAAGCATTTGAGTGGGTTAGAAAAGCACTATATAAATGTAGTTAATTATGTTCTGAGGTGCCTATAGCATTACCAAATATCTTACTTTTTTTTTGCTCATAGAAAATTTCGGTAGCTTAATGGCCTTGATTACTTCCATATTATGTTGTTTTACTAGCATGTGAAGAAGAAAGGATCATACAGGGTGCTTTGCACAGGTCACCCTTTATTGAACCACTGTGTATTTATAGTGCAAGACTAAAACACTGAGCACTGTATGGAATTTTCATTTTATTTTTTCAATATTTACACACATATTTGTATATATCCTGCATCAAATTATTCTGTTTACACAAACAAAGCTCTACAACAGCCTGCATGTATAAATGGGAATTTAATTAAGGAGGCAACTTACTGATATTGCTTAACATTTCTCATTTGTGCAGCACATATGACAGCTTGCACAGTCCTCTGTAACAGTTATCATGTTTTGCCAGCACACATTCACATAGGAGCAATTTGAAAATGCCAGTTAACCTAAAGCAACATATGTTTGGCATGCAACGGAATGGAATATTGCAGTCTTGGAGGACCCCTCTGGCTGCATTTAGTTAAGACCAGCAGAGTAAGATTTACCTTCATAAGAAATTGAGAGAGATTCATATTTTTGCCAAGTTTTATATTCTCATTTCTCATTTTTGTATTAATTTGCCTGTCTCTATGGATTTTGCCCTCTTAATTGTATCCTAATACAGGTATTAACAATGCATAAAGTAGGCACCAGAGCAAATGACACTGAACACTGAAAGGCCACAGCTACTTTATCGTCAGACCCAGTAGCATGGCCATTAGGAAATAATGGCTTAAACAGCCAGGGGTCAGATTTATAAAACTTGTGTACACGTGTTGTACAGTGAACGAATGAACTAGTTCTTTTGTATTTGTCTTGATCTCTGAATGAAAATGCTGGTTCAATGACATTAAAAGACAAATCCTTTCGAGGCATTTGCAGTGCATGCTACGTTTCATATAGCATTCTGTGATAGTCCAGAGCTATCGTCTTAACTTCATTTAAATGGCTGCTGTCTTCTGGAAAAAGCCTATAAGTAAACTGTTTCAGCAAAACGGTCATGACGACAACTAGCCAATGACTGACTTCGTAAATAATACCAAGCACCTCCCATTGATTGGTTCGCTCTGACTGAGTGACTATGACCGTCTCAGTGCACTGGCTTATTGAATGAACCAGTATCCCCTACTAATCTGGAAAGCCATTGCAAATTCGTTTATGAACTGCAGGCAAGACAGTTGCAGTACAGTACACTGAACTAGTTCACCAAAAGAATCACTTTGTGTACTGAACTGCAGACAAGGGACTCACAGTGCATTGAATCACAGTTCAGTTACCTGATGATATATGTATGGGAGATTGCATCAGAAAGGACAGGATATAAAAGAAGGAAATTGCAGAAGATTAATCCAAAACTGAAGATAATTTTATTAAATCATATTTGAATGTTCTCACAATTTTATTGTGATGTGTGCACTATTCTAAGGTTCTATTTGTCAATCAGTCATTGTCCAACCCGCTATATCCTAACACAGGGTCATGGGGGTCTGCTGAAGCCAATCCTAGCCAGCACAGGGCACAAGGCAGGAACAAATCCCAGGCAGGGCGCCAGCCCACCGCAGAACACACACACACACCAAGCACACACTAGGGACAATTTAGGATCATCAATGCACCTAACCTGCATGTCTTTGGACTGTGGGAGGAAACCAGAGCACCTGGAGGAAACCCACACAGACACAGGGAGAACATGCAAACTTCACACAGGGAGGACCCGGGAAGCAAACCCAGGTCTCCTTGCTGCAAGGCAGCAGCGCTACCACTGCGCCACCATGCCACCTGGTTCTATTTGTACACTTGTTTTTTTTTATTGTTGAAATTTATTTATTGTCAAAATTCAATAAAGAGGATTATTATTATTATTATTATTATTATTATTATTATTATTATTAAATGTAAATTACTTATTTTGTTGCTTGTTTTTTATATTGTTTGTATTAATTGGTGGTTAAATTTCTAACACTGTTATGCTACTATTCAAGACTTTATTTATTTATTTCTTTAATTTTATTTATTAATTTTTATTAATATTGGAATTTTTATCATTCCATACAAATAGATCAATTTATAACCAAACAAAATTGAAGACAAATCAAACCCCACCCCTGAGAAGGAGAGCTAAGCCAAAGGAGAATTGCTTAGGGCTTTTTAATAAGGCAACAATAAATAAAAGAAAGGGAGAAATAAATATATAGGTAAAAAAGAGATGGAGAAGGGAATTAAATGCATTAATAGTTATTTCTCTTATTCTAAAATAATATTGATTAGATCCTGCCAGGTTTTGAAAAAAATTTGTACAGATCCCCTAACTGAGAATTTGATTTTTTCCAATTTCAAATAATATAAAACATCAGTTTCCCACTGACTTATCAAAGGAGAGTTAGGATTCTTCCAATTTAACAGAATAAGTCTGCGTGCCAAAAGTGTAGTGAATGCAATCACCGTTTGCTTGTCCTTCTCCACTTCAAGTTCGTCTGGAAGAACACCGAACACAGCTGTTAATGGGTTAGGAGGGATTGTGACCCCAAGGCTGTCTGAAAGGCACTTAAAAATTTTGGTCCAAAATGATGTTAGTTTGGTGCAGGCCCAGAACATGTGACCCAGTGAGGCAGGAGCTTGGTTGCAGCGTTCGCAGGTTGGATCTTGCCCTGGAAATATTTTGGACAGTTTTAAGCGAGACAGATGGGTTCAATATATAATTTTTAGTTGAATAATTCTATGCTTTACACATATGGAGCTTGAGTGAATTCTCTGCTTTGCTACCTTCCACTCCTTTTGTGATATATTGATTAAGAGATCTTCTTCCCAATGTCCTCTTGGTTCTTTGAAAGGTAGGGACTCTAATAGGATTCTATATAATGCGGAAATGGTGTTTAATTCCTCGAAATTGAGCAGTATTTTTTACAGCATTGTGGAGGGTGTGAGGTGGGGGAAATCGGGCAATTTCTGTTTAATGAAATTTCTAATTTGAAGATAGTGAAAGAAATGTGTAGCTGGGAGGTTGAATTTTGAACGTAATTGTTCAAAAGATGCAAATATGTTTGTCTATATAAAGATCTCTGAGCATTTTAATCCCAAAACTTTTCCCGGTATTAAAAACTGGATATGTTTGCGAGGGTTGAAAGAGGTGGTTCTCTTGCAGAGGTGCCACAGATAAAAGATTTTCCATCTTAAAATGCTTTCTCAGTTGGTTCCATATTCTGAGTGAGTAAAGCACAATTGGATTATTAGTATATTTGTGATAAGTTGCATTTATTGGAGAGCAGAACAGGGAGTATAAAGAAGTACTACAGGATTTTACTTTTATTGCGGACCAAGCCTATGTACAGTATGTTCATTTATTTGTGTCCAGGTTTTTATGGCTTGTATGTTTGCTGCTCAGTAATAAAACTGAAAATTAGGTAAAGCCATGCCACCTTCTGCCTGAGGTGTTTGTAGGGTCGCTCTTCGGATACGTGGGTGTTTTGAGTTCCAAATGAACGAGGTTATTGTTGAATCTAACTGTTTAAAAAACGATTTATTGATATATATTGGAATATTTTGAAATAAAAAAAGAAGTTTAGGAAGGATATTCATCTTAACAATGTTAATTCTTCCGGCTAGAGTGAGATGAAGGGTTGACCATCTATGCAAGTCTTGCTTAATTTTTTCCATACAGACGCCAAAATTTTGTTGATAAAGAGCTTTATGTTTACTTGTGATATTTACCCCTAGGTATTTAAACTGATCTGCTATGGTAAAAGATAGGGTGTCCAATCTAATATTATATGCTTGTGAATTCACTGGAAAGAGTATACTTTTATTCAGATTAATTTTAAGACCAGATATCTTTTGAAATTCTGTTAGTGCTGTTAAAACTGCAGGGACAGTGTTTTCTGGGTCTGAAATATATAAAACCATATCATCTGCATATAGAGAAATTTTCTGTTCCAGTCCTTCTCTGATAATCCCCTTTATCTGATAAGAATTTCGACAGTGAACTGCCAGTGGTTCAATGGCGATTGCAAACAGCAGTGGTGACAAGGGACATCCTTGTCTGGTACCACGTTCTAGCTTAAAGTAGTCTGAGCAAATGTTATTAATACAAACTGAGGCTTCTAGATTGGTAGACAGTAGTTTGATCCATGCGCAAATATTCGGGCCAAACCCAAATTTCTCCAATGCAGTGAAAAGGTAGTTCCATTCAATCATATCAAATGCTTTTTCTGCGTCTAATGATAATAATATCTCTGGGGTGTTTGATTTTGCTGGTGAATATATAACATTAAACAAGCGTCGGAGATTGGAAGGTAGATGTCGGCCTTTAATAAATCCAGTTTGATCCTGTGATATTACCGAGGGCAGCACTTTCTCCATCCTTCTGGCTAGAATTTTTTAGAGTATCTTAACATCATTATTCAGGAGTGAAATTGGTCTGTATGATGCACATTGTAACAAGTCCTTATTTTGTTTAGGAAAGACGGTGATTAATGCTTGACGAAATGTTTGAGGTAGTATTTGGTTGTCGTTAGCTTCTGTAAATGTTGCCAATAAGAGGGGAGCTAGCTGAGTGGAGAATTTCTTATAAAATTCTACGGGGTAACCATCAGGGCCTGCTGATTTCCCGCTTTGAAGTGACTTTATAGCATCTAGTAATTCTGTTAGTGTTAGAGGTTCATCCAGTTCCTCAGCACTTAAAGCATCTATTTGTGGTGTCTGTAATGTATCCAGAAATGCATTAGATTGTGTGTTGTCTTCTTTGAGCTCAGTAGAATATAAGGATTTATAATAATCTCTAAATGCATGCATTATATTTTTATGGTCAATAATTTCTTCTCCATTCGTGTTGGTGATTACTGGTATTGCATTGTGAACTTCTTGTTTGTGAATTTGTTGAGCTAAAAGCTTATTAGCTTTTTCTCTGTGTTCATAGTAATGATGTCTAGACTTATAAATAAGTTGTTCAGTTTCTTTAGTTGTTAAGATGTTAAGTTCTGTATGCAGGGCCTGCCTTTTCCTGTGGAGAGCTTCACTTAATTTCGCTTCTTAGCTCTGACACTTTCTTTGTTTCTAATTTATTTCTGTGGGAAAGAAATTAAATAATCTGTCCTCTTAAGAAGGCCTTTAGAGTTTCCCAGAGTGTTTCTGCAGAAACCTCTGTGGGCGTGTTTGTCTCTAGGAAGAAGCTGATTTGTTTGGATATAAATTCTGTGCAGTTCTTGTCTGCCAATAGAAGAGGGTTAAGGCGCCATCTGCGAGGTGAGTGTGAGGGGCTTAATGATTTTAGCTCCAAGACTAGAGGGGCATGGTCGGAGATAACAATTGTGTCGTATGTGCATGATTTAATTGTAGGCAGGAAATTATTATCTATAAAAAAATAATCAATTCTTGAGTAGCTATAATGCACTGGTGAGTAGAACGAATATGTTCTTGAGTTTGGGTTAAGAAACCTCCAGGGGTATTCAAGGTTTTAAACTAGAATATAGCTTGTTGTTGTTTTTGAAGTGAACAAATCAGTGATTCAAAGATTCAAATCATTTTGATGAACTGAGCAAAATGAATTGATTCACTAAAAAGAATTGTTTTGCACATCATTAGTGAACACACAGCAAGAGGTTTGAAATGTGCATATGCAACTTTCCATGCAAAAGTCAGGATTTCTGCAAGAAAACTTAACAGGAAAACTCTGACCCATCTGTACTCAACATTTTGGAGAAAGTGGGAAATGATGACACCCTTGATCAACAAGTGAAATGCAGCCAAACCAGCTAAAAGATAACTCACATATAATACTGTAAATCATACCACCAAGCATTACTGATATGACAAACATTAAATGTGAAGAATATGATGTATAGACTCTATTTTAGTGTCCTTTTAAGAAAGCCAACTCTGCATATTTGCACGGAAGAACTTTTTTTGTTTTATTATTAGTTCATACAGCCTACCTGTTTTCACTTTTCAGGATTTAGAAATCATAGTGCAGTATGAGAAACACAGGAGTGATTCACTCCCTTCATACACAAAGCTCCAAATCTCATACCCTACACCCTATTCATAGCCTAATGGTTTGACACAATGTAGTTTGTTTGCCAGTGCTTGAAGACTGGGCAAATGATCATATAGGAAGGGAACAAGCTTTTAGGGACTAGTTTTTACTGCTGCTGCTGCTGGGCTTATGAGCCACTTTAGAGTTTCACGAGACATTCTCATGGAACTTTGTGCTAATATGGCCCTGGCATTAGAAAGAAAGACTGACAGAAATCAGACTGTACCTTTATCATATACCCGTTTCAACAACACTTCACTTTCTGGCAACAGACACCAGAGGGAACTGCCTGACAGTTCAGGAATATCTAAAGCCATGATTCAGCTCCACCATGCCTCCTGTGGTTGAAGCCATAAACAGCTAATGAGGCACTGCATTCAGTTTCCATATGGTTTGGTTGTACATGCCAACATAAAATGGAATTTTGCAGTAGTGTCTGACTTTCCTAATGCAATTGTGGCTATTGACAGCACTTATATTGCCATAATGGCACTTAGCGACCATGAAGCTGCTTTTGTTAACCATAAGCAATGACCTTCTATTAATGTACAAGCCATCTGCAATGCCAAGATGAGACTGACAAATGTTGTGGAACCCATGATTAATTTATTTTGAGGCAAAATAGCATTGATCAGTTAGCTTACTGAACATACTGTACGAGATGGCTTGTTGGTAAGTAACTGGCTGAACCCTCCATGTTTTATATGGGCTATACTATTCATTGTAATAGCAATCACATCATTATTAAATGTGTCAGGTGACCTTATGTCTTTCCCAGACTCCACAACGGAGAGCAGGGGTGCTTCAGTGCCATGCAGAGTGCACCATAGGACTCCTCAAATGCATGTGGCACTGTCTGCACACATAAAGCTGAGAGGCTGCTCTACTAGCTCATGAAGGTCTGCAGCACAATCATTGCATATGTATGAGGTTCATTAGCATAGTCTATGAATGGTTATTTCAGGGTGGCAACTCGGTGGGCTTTGAGGTACAATCCTAGAGAACTGACCCCAAAGTTGTCCACATGGTGCAAGAAGTGACATGTCAACCTCTGGATGTAGGGCAACCTTATTTTTTAAATTTTACACTTGGACTTACATGGTAGCAAGTGGCAGGAGTATGGTGGGACTGAAGTGTTAAAATGTGTGTAATGTTATGCAAATGTGGTCTAACTGTAAAATATATCTGTTAACGGATTAAATGTATCTTGGGGTTGATTGAAGGAGTCAGCCAAACATACTGTATAATAATAATAATAATGGAAGTTGAGGGCAGGGCATGGCATAAACAGCTGTTTTTCACATTTGTGGCAAACAGCGCCCTGTAATTTATAAGTGAATTCAGGGAAAACAGAACAAAGACCTCAAAACTCACATAATATCAAGAAAGGCAACCCCAGCGACAGTGGTTACGTGTTTTCATTCCAATCAATTATATAATTAAGAGCCAGTTCCTCCTGTTGAGAGTGTAATTTATTTGATTCAGTGACCTATTAATGCTCTTGTCCTGCTTTTTCACAATGTCTTATTAAAATAATGCATTTTTATTTTAACAAAATGAATTTTAGATGTAAGGATGCTTATAATACTTATTTCTTTCTAAGTATTAACATACTAAGTATGAACATACTGTCACACATGTGCGCTTAGGAGGCAATCAAAAGGCCCAGAGGTGAGTGAATGGTTATCAGATGGGGGGTTGTATGATGGTACTGTATTAATGCCTCTCTTTCTGACCTTACAGAAATAAAGAAGAAAAACAATGAATTACCCGAAACAAATACCCTTACAGAATGTATTTCAACACCCACAACACTTCCGGCTCCTGTTTACCACGTCACTTCCGGTCCCCCAGTGATGACGTCACCACCGACTATTAATGATGATGTCACTTCTGGTCCCCCAGTGGTGACGTCACGACCGGCCATCATTGATGACATCACTTCCTGCTTTAATCATTTCCTGTAGCCATTTTGATTCATTGTATTATATAAAGGACGACAGAAACAATCATGGTCGTCAAATGTCTGATATATTTAACTTTATCATCTTGACCAACAAAAATTATTACAAGGTGCTAATCCCCAAACCTTTATGCTTTGTTTTGTGAGCTTAATTTCATCACAATACATAGATACAAATGCTAATTGTTAATATGATATAGCTTACTTTGTTCTCTGAACACACTTTTGAGCTCATTAGCACAATTGAAACAATTAAAAATTCAAAACCTCAAGAAATAGCTGAATGAGTGAAATAGCAGATGCTCTAAACTCACATTTTTATGAGGTCTTCACATGTGATGAAGTGGATAACCTCCCAGCAGTAACAGGGACTACTAAGGAGGTACTGAATGATTTGGAAATTGCAGAGAGAGAAGTACTGCTTAGATTAAATAGACTGAAATCAAACAAATCACCAGGACAAGATAATAAAAATATTTTCCATCAAGTCCATAAGGAAGTTAGCGAGTACATATATAAACCTTTGACACATATTTTTAGGAAGTTGATGTGTAGTGGGAAAATTCCAAAGGAATGGAAAATGGCAAATATTATATGAAAAGAGTGATTGGGCAGATCCAAGCAACCGTAGGAAAGTGAACTTAACGTGTGTTACATGTAAATAAAGATGGAACTATTAAGCATAAGATTAAGCATAAGATTGAGAAATACATGACAAGAACAGGAGTTCTACTGAACAGTCAGCATGGGTTCAGAAGAAGAAGGTCATATTTTATCAACATGCTAGAATTCTATGCGGAAGGAACAAAAGGATAACATCAAAGTGGAGCATATGATATTATATATTTTGACTTTAAGAAAGCATTTGATAAGGTGCCACATGAGAGGTTGGGCATCTAACTAAAAGAAGTGAGATTTCAGGGTGTTATTTGTAGATGGGTGCAAAATTGGCTCAGACACAGGAAGCAGAGGGTGATGGTGTGAGGAACCTTATCAGAATTGGCTGATGTTAAGAGTGCTCCACAGGGGTCAGTGCTAGGGCTGCTGCTATTTTTAATATATATAAATGATTTGGAAAGGAATATAAGTAGTAAGCTGGTTAAGTCTGCAGATGGTGCCAAGATAGGTGGATTATCAGATAATCTGGAATCAATGGAATCATTACAGGGGGACTTGGACAGAATACATGCTTGGGCAGATTTGTGGCAGATGAAATTTAATGTCAGTAAATGTAAAGTATTACACATAGAGAGGAAAAATGTTAGGTTTGAATACACAATGTGAGGTCTGTCAATCAGGAGTACACCTTAGGAGAAGGATTTAGAAGTTGTATTGAACTCTACGCTATCATCTTCCCGACAGTGTTCAGAAGCCATTAAGAAGGAGAACAGAATGTTAGGTTATATAGCACAATGTACAATGAGTACAAGTCCAAGGAGGTTATGCTTAAGCTTTATAATGGACTGCCGAGGCCTCATCTGGAGCACTGTGTGCAGTTTTGGTCTCCAGGTTACAAAAAGGACATAGCTGCACTGGAAATAGTCCAGAGAAGAGTGACTAGGCTGATTCCAGGTCTGCAGGGGATGTTAAAGCAAAAGAAGATTTAGAGGAGACATGATTGAAGTGTTTAAAATTATGAAGCGAATTAGTACAGAGGATCGAGATTGTTATTTTAAAATTAGGTCATCAAAAACATGGTGACATAGTTGGAAACTTGTTAAAGGTAAATTTTACATAAACATTAGGACATCTTTCTTTGCACAGAGAACTATAGACACTTGGAATTATCTTCCAAGTAGTGTGGTAGACAGTTAGACTTAAGGGACTTTCAAAGCTAGACTTGATGTTAGCAAAAGATGTTAGCAAAAAGGGAATCAGAAGTTCGGTGAATGCTAATTATTCTTTGGGGATTTATCCACAAACTTAGTACAGAATGGCCAAATAGATGACCCTTTAACCCCTCTCCATAACTGATGTTGCAGTTGTGACCGGCGTGACCATGTCCATGACAACCAACTAGCGTCATAACAACAAGGTCACGAAATGGCATCAAAACAAATGGTAAATACAAACATTGCAAAATAAATTTCAAAATGTTAAATAGAAGCCCAACTTACTGAAAAATACTTCTGGGAGTCTAGAACTCCTAAATGCTCTTTAGAAAGAGAAAATGTTACTTAATAAGATAAAAAAAAAATAAAAGCCAAATCAAATTGATCCTGCTTTCGATAAATAGGCAGATCCATAAACAAAACAATTACCAGTTAATTAAGACATACTTATTCTCAAATTAATACTAAAAGTATGTGTCTTTGCCACAGATGCATATAATTTTGTTCATAGAAAGGTCTGTGATCTAACTGGATAAAAGAAATGTTGGGCTATACTAAGATAGTCACTTGAAGTAAGTGGGACAGTTCAGGTTTAGTGTAGGTCTCCACACAGACCCAACGGCATCAATAATTCAATGTAGATGCCTAGAAAAGTGTCAAAGAAATTATTGCTGAAATTACCAAGGTCATGCTGGTGTGCTTAATGTGAGACAGACAGTCACCCTAATGAGAACATCCAAAAAAATGTCAGAAAAATTGGGATCCAAAGTGTGGGGTACCCTCTACTTTTGGAGCATTGGTTTGAACCAGTGATGGTGCCAGTCGGTTGGGCACAGTTAAGATGAAGGGGAACATTAAGAAAATAAAATTCAGATTATAAGTGCATGACAAGATGGGGCACAGTGGAATTGAATGGCATGGACCCATTGCATTTTTCCTTGATACTTGTACTGTAGTGTGGATAGTCAGTGGGAGTCAGTAAGAGTCTGTCCAGTGGGATGCAAAGGCATACTTTTACTTGAGAACTTGAGTGTTCATAAAAGCACTCATTGAAAAGGTGTAACAGGTATCTGCAGGTAGGCCAGGAAGGGTAGCTTTTACCTAGGAATAAAAAGAGCTGAGTAATCATGATAGAGCAGCAGATTATACATGCATACTTTTAGAGAGTAAGTGCATGTTGATCTCTTTTCGCTGTAAGTAATGTTTAGTGAGTCCATAGTTCAGTCCTTGTAAAAGGTGTGCTGTGTAACTACAACAAAACTAAAGGTTGGCCTTATGGGCATTCCAATCATATCTCATATATCTGGTTTTGCCAGTTTATTTTTGATGATAATAAGCAAAAGGTGAAGCTGTTTTTACCCAGATTTTATTATTGGAAAATTTCCCATTGTTGAGGATTTTTTTAAGCATTAATACAAAGCTTGGTGCAAACCAGGTTTATTCATTTAGTTCTGCTCTCCACTCTTTAAAAAATGGAAAGTCCTGCATAGATGTACTGTATGGTCTGCTATGGAAGGAAGGCCTGGGGAATCGTGATACAGGCATCCTGAGGGGAGGGGTTAAAAGCAGAACTGGAAGTGGACCATGTGGTGGTCTCCTGGGGGAGACAGAAAACTGAAAGAATTGTTAGTGTCTGGGAACAGGCTGCAAGTGCTGAAATGACAGGGCCCTCGGAAGTGAGTGCAGCTTTCTTAGTATGATCATCAGTTCATGTATACTCTTATAAAAACTGGATCAGAAGCATTTGTGACAGCATTTTGGTGCACAGACAACCAGGTAAGTAATTTGTGCTCTAGTAATTGAATAAAACTACTGCAAGTGTTTTATATTTTATAATCTTCAGGTATTCCTATGCCTGTTTACAATACACAGTTCATAAAAAACTGATGAGAACTCTTCAGGAAGTATTTCTAGGCACAAGGAAACCAAAAGTCATCTACAGTATCAGTCTCTGATTCCAGTGTGTCCTCAGATTACCTTGGTCTTTCTTAGTGTATGTGGAGACATAAACTTGACAAAAAGGTGTCTGAGGCATCCAAAATGACAATAAAGCAGACTCGGAGTCTTCCCTGTCCACCCAGAAGAGGCGTACTTTAAACCAGCTAAATCTCAACTGCCACCTGCTAGCTTAAGCCGGCACAGGGCCTAAAACAAGGGTGCTGGCTTTAAAAAGTTCAAAATGCAAAGAAAGTTATAAAATATAACTCAGAAATGCCTCACAAGGGAGAGGACCATGAATCTCTAGCTTGTAAAGACGAAGCATTCTTATGAATGAAGAATCTTTTTTAACAAAATAGAAAGTATAACAAAAAATATTCAAAATGGCAAAAAAGGAGTTGCCTAAAAAGTAACCCAATGTGAACAAATCCCAGTATGTAATCCACGAGAAAGTCCAATAATCACAAGCTCAGAACAATCCAAAAAACCTGAAATGACAATACACACTTAACCCCAAATACAAGCTCACTATAAAGTCAGAAGGAGGATCCATCAGCAGTGATGTCACAGTGGCCCCACCTGATGGGGCTCCACCCACAAAGCACAGGGTCATAGGGTAGGGTAACCATGCTGTGGCAACACCATTCCATTACTAAAAACAAATGACTAGAGCTGATAAGAAGAAAACAGAAAATGGAGGCAAATGAGATACCAAACAGGATATACATTAGTGGAGCGTCACGGTGGCGCAGTGGGTAGTGCTGCTGCCTCGCTTTTCTGTTCACTTCCTGGGTCCTCCCTGCGTGGAGTTTGCATGTTCTCCCCATGTCTGCGTGGGTTTCCTCCAGGTGCTCCAGTTTCCTCCCACAGTCCAAAGACATGCAGGTTAGGTGTACTGGTGATCCTGAATTGTCCCTGGTGTGTGTGTGTGTGTGCCCTGCAGTGGTCTGGCTCCCTGCCCGGGATTTGTTTCCTGCCTTGCACCCTGTGTTGCTGGAATTGGCTCCAGCACACCCCCGTGACCCTGTAGTTAGATTATAGCGGGTTGGATAATGGATGGATGGATATACATTAGTAGTGTGGAAATGTCATAAACATACCAAAAATGTTTTTAATAAGAACTACACAAAGTGTAGATTTAAAAAAGTGAAAATTAAAGCTAAAGGGCTCAAAACATACAAATCCCAAACAAAGAGCTAATAATGATAAAAAAACAGTGTCACTGAAGGTAAGAAAACTGCAAGATTTCCAAAGAACACCAAAACCATATGCATATAATACAATTACACAGCATCATGTTAAGTTATTAATCCACTGGCCAGAAAGGAAAATGTCTGAACAAAGAACAGAGCAGCCTCAAGACCTGTGCATTCAATGCAGACAGCAACCAGAGGTCTCAGTAATATGAAAGCAAAATTTAAGAAGGTCAGATCAAGTTTGACCTTAGAGGCACAATGACAGATTGTGCAAGAAGTAGGGAAGGTACATCTGGGGGGTGGTTAGAAATGATACAAGGAGGAAACCTAAGCAAGATACATGCTGTGTGAGCAACAACCTGTGAAATAACACACAGAAAAAGGTTTGGGATAGCAGTTAGAGCATATGAAGAATCCTCAGAACAAATATTAGTAGAACAATGTATCTGAAGCATGATGGCAAATAAGTGATAGAAAGAGACACAAAAAAAGGAACAAGTGATGAGGAAAAATATCAACAATGGCAGGGTGAAAAGCTAACTGTTTAACAGTTCATTCATATAGAAAAAGCCTAAGAGAATGGATAATTAGTGCAATTTAAAACATATCATTCAGAATCCGTCATGTGAAGGGCTTAGTCAATGAGGAGAATATATGATTCCACTTATACATTCATTTTTCCAAAATAATAATATATTGTGCATATGTAGTGTCTTTCAAAATTCAAAAATATCCACTGACAAGTCAATATAAATTAAGAGTCTAATGGCTAGAAAGATGTCTTATCATGAGCAAAAAAAAAAATTTAGGAATACAGTACTAGAAGATTGAACTTTCCCTGTGTAAGAACGCTAGGGGTTGCTGTTGCCCCCTAAACCCAACAGACAGATGCACGGGACACAGGGTAAAAGCGCCAAGAAGATTTTTTTAATGCTTCTTCCTTTAAGCAGTGCCTCCAAAGCACCTCAGCCACAATAAGCAGGCAATACCACAATAATAATCACAAATAATCAACATAAATCTCTCCTCCACACCTCCCAGCATGCTCTGACACACTCCTCCCGACTCCAGCTCGCTTGCTGGGTTCATAGCAGTCCTTTAAATAGTCCTTGACCCTGAAGTACTTCTGTCCTTCCATCCACATGACTCGTCAGCACTTCCGGGTCAGATGGAGAACTTGTAATTTCTTCAGCCCGGAAGTACTTCCGTGCTTCCGGCCCTGTGACTTCTGGGCTATGTAAACAGTAGGGACTCCCCAATCAACCTGCATTGTCTACTGGCGGTACCCAGCAGGGCTGTGTTGCATAGTCCCATAGTGCCCTGCGGGCATCCGGGGCACCTCTCCAGACCAGGGAAGCTGCCATCTATCATCCTGGGGGAGGCAATGTTTTTAGTGGGCAGTCCGTCCATCACTTCCGGTCCTTCCTTCTGGGTCCGATTCCTTTCTTCTTCCCAGCCAGGATGCCCGTCTGCCTGTTAGGAGTCTTCTGTCTGGGTAAGGAACCATCCCCTCTTCTGATGGCAGCAGATGGCAAGTAAACTTACCTCAATAACTGAATATGTTACTGAAATATTTATACAGTAGAAAACTCAACTTAGTTGTCATAATCAAACCTTCCAATTTTCTGTGATATGCTCAATACACAATTTTGTGTAGAAAAATATTTATTTTCGATGAAAGTGACATTTTCTTTCTGCCTGGATCCTCTAGCAAATATTGGATTGCTTGGGCAGGCCCTTCAGTCTTATAGCATTCTGGGCTTACCTTTGCTTATATGTGCGTACGCGCAGTCTGAATAGTTCAGTGCTACCTTGGTACTTGAAGGATTGAGCTCTTTAAGGAAACAATGTATTAATTTTTTGTAATGCATGTTATAAGTTGTGTGAACTTGCATTTCTTAGTGTTTTGTAGTAGTCACCATCATTATCATAAATTATGTCAGTTACTTACATACAAAACAATTTAGCACTTTTCCCATTGAACAAAAATGAGAAATTTAAGAATATATTACAGTAAGAATGCTGCATTTCTGCTTGCAGTGTTGAGTATTTGATGATGTTATTTTGAGATCTTTTAGCATTTTCATTTTATTGTTGTGCTATATGACAAAATAATAATATATTGAAAGATTTATATTGTATGCAGTTATTTAAATGGTATTACTTGTTTTGGTTGGATTCCTTAATTTTTTGTGCACTTTTCTGAAGTGATCATGGTCTATTCGGTATTTATTTCTGATATTTTCAGACTCAAGGAATCCATTTCTGCAGTTTATTTTTTGACCCAAAGGTTTTATTAAAAAATTCATAATTTTTTACATTAACTTTTGATGCCATTTTTTTGGACAACGGGTCCTGATATTTTGTGGATTTTGTGTTGTTTGTTACCTAGGTAACATTCCCACAATTCACAGAGGCAGCGGGACAATGATGTCATCAGTACGATAATTTAAGGATCACCCTTTTAAGTTCTAATTTATCCCAAGATTGGCTTAAAACTCGTAAAATTCATGTTGGTAATTTTTTTGCATTTTTATGGTTTTAAAAGGCCTCTTTCTTTCTAACTTTTGACTACAATATTAGTTTTGCCCCTTTTGCATTGACAAGAAATAGGTTTGCTTTCTGGTTAACAAACCTCAAATGTCTATGTATACATTTTCTGTTGCAGTCCTTTTCAAAAATCTTCCTGTCTAGCTTTGATAGATCATTATTCTTCTGAAATTTTATCATCACTGATGCTAAAACAGTGTCATTAAAACTTTTTCACTAAAACTATTATTGTAGAATTTACTTTTGCTGCACTCATTATGATAATAAATTAAAAGCTTGAAGAAAAGGTCATGTTGTGGTAGTCCAACTGACTGGTTTTCTAGCTTCACGAACTCAGTTTCATTCCGAAATTGTAGGGAGGTTGCATGTTCTCCTCTTGTTTCTGTTGGGTTTCTGCTAGTACTCATTTTCCACCACATGTCAATGATTTGTACATCAGATTAATTGATATAATGTGGATGTATACAAAGATGTGCCCTTGTGATGGACTGGGAACTGCCTTGCACTCGATACTTCCAAGATACGCTCTCACTTGACACAACAGAGCACTGGACTAAGAGGGTTCACAACATGAATGATTGGATGAGTGGGTGGAATCTTTTCAAACTGTATCAATAAAGCCTGTCATTTATATCATACGATTTGAAAGCTGACATGTACCCTGGAATGTACACCATATGAAAAACACTTGGGAATGGGCTGGTCGCTGTCCATAAACCGCATACAAACATAATTGAAAAGACTAATAAGAGTCTATATTATAATGCACATTATGTGGCACAGCATTCAAGAAAGGTTGTTATTTTAATACAACTGTAATGCCACATCTCTATATACAGTATATATAAAATGACAAAATGTCTGGTGTCTGTCTGTGGTGAGATGTAAGTCTTCTGGCGTCCAGAAAAGGGCTGGAATGTCCAATGAACAATGGCAACATGATGTATAAAGAAAGAAGGATGTAAGGGCTAGCAAATCTGGTGAACAGAAGTTCAAAAATACACAACATGATTGAAACAGATGGACTTAATATTGTACCACTGTGACCATTTTCTAAATGGGCATTTCACTGTTCTAGTTTGGTGTATTTGCATGACCCTTAGTAAAAGTTACTTGAATTGTTTTAGTATTTAGCAAAATGTCCAAAACAATAATAATTTGTGATGATAAAAATCAACATTCTTGCTCTTTTTACTCAGTTGCAAAATATGAGACAAATCTTAGTGAATACAGTAAATGTAATATATGATTGAACCACATGATTTTATGTGATATATATATATATATATTGTCACAAACTCCACAAAGAGCCATAGCAAGGTTTGGGGCAGCCACCCGCATATTATTTTCCTGGCTGCAAATTGCAAATAAATAACAGCACTGATATGCACAAACTGGAGTCCAAAACAGAACTGAGGGAATAGGGAAAAGGTGGAGGCTTTTAAAGGTCAGGGTAGAAAGTGATATCAAAGGGGCCGGCATCGAAAAGGTCTTCAGCTATAGGCTCGAGCCCGGACATAACATCAAGGGGGCCGTAGCCGGCAAGGCCTTCCTCTATAGGTCCGGACCCGGAAACGATGTCAACAGGGCCAGGTGGAACTTCCCATGAATGGTCTACAGGAAAGCAAGAAATAGATTCAGTGCAGTCTGCCCCATCCTGGTCAGATTTGGAATTGCCCTCACTCAACCACTTTAGCTGCCTCCCATGCGCACGTGTGTGACAATATATAGATTGTCACGTTTGGGTCACAGATTTGCACAGAGACACAGGAGGTTGTAGAAAAAAAACCAGGAACTTTATTCAAAGCACTGCAAACAAACATGTGTCTCTTTTCAAAAGTTTAAACGTGCTCCATGACAAATTTCTCTACGGATGCCAATACGAGTAAAAATCCCACACAGAGCTTTGGCTACAGTGGAGGAGTTGGCCTTTTTCAAAGCAGCCACCTCTGGATATCGTGTTGCATAGTTAACCAGCACCAGCAAATATTGGTACCCATTTTTAGTCTTAGGTAAAGGGCCTACAATATCTAATCCCACCCGCTGAAAGGGGATTTCCAAAATAGGCATAGGACAAAGGGAGCCCAAGGAGGCTTATAAGCGTAGACGATCTGACAGTCAGGACATAAAGTACAGAACCGTTCAACATCTTTTCCCATATTCATCCAATAAAATCATTTTGATAACCACTCTCTAGTCTTATCAGCCCCCAGGTGCCCTCCCAAGATGTGAGAGTGGGCCAGCTGCAAAAGAATTTCCCTATGCACTTCAGGTACAACTAGTTGTTCAATAAATTCCCCCATTAAATGGTCTGAAATCACTCTGAAAGGCAACCGTCTTTTTCTAGAAAGTGTGGAGTTTTCAAGCTCCCGGTACCACGCTCTTGGTAATAAGAGTCATTGGCAGAGTGAGCCTGTTTAAATGCATATTCTAATGAGCTATCAGTATGCTGCAAGTGCACAAAATCCGACTGCTCGCTAGTACTTTGTTTGTGATCGGAGGCATTTGCAATCTGAAAAGATGTAGATGGGCTTGCCTGCCACTCTGGGAAATTGGGGGGGGGGGGTCTCCCTCAGTCTCGCTGGAGAGATCTGGTTCAATATCTAATTGGGACTTTAGATTATCCCCGACCATCACTAGTTCTTCTTCTCCCCCCGCCCCCATACCCCCCACTAAGCTCAACAGGCGACTCAATGACCGGTGCCTGACATTTATTAATTAGTTTAGGAAAAAGGGCATTCCTCCTTCCTATGAGTAATGGCCAGGGGCAGGAGTCCGAAATAGCTGACCAAATTTTAAAGTGGCAACCCTTATAAGTCAAAGGAAGAAGCAATGTCTGATAGTCTTTAACATCACCATGTACACAATGTATCTTTACAGTCTCAGTGTCACTAAGGCATCTGTCATCAAGACAGTCCCGTCTGACAACACAAAGGTTACTGCCCGAGTCCAATAATGCTGAGATCTCTCGGTTCCCCAATTTCACCGAGATTAACAAGCCATCTTTTTTATCCGGAAAATAGGAAATATTTGAGCAACAAACCTCGGCCAATCCAATTTTCATTGATTGAGCTGGAGACAAGCAACATTCTCTCGCCAAGTGACCAGGTTGATCACACCGGAAACATCTTCGGTCAGCTCCACTGCCGAAATATCCCCTGAGACGTCCACGGCCTCCGCGGCCTGCTCCTGTCTCCCCAGATATGGGCACCTCATCAACAACTGGATTCCCCGGAGGCCTTCCTGACCCCATTCAATTGTTAGGTCCTGTAGCTTGTCTTTGCTCTAGCTGTCGATCAAAGCGACAAGAATGTCCTGGACGATCCTTTGTAGGTTGTGAAACAGCACCAAATCCACCGCTCTTTCTCCAATTGGTCTGAGAACCTTCCAATCGTCTGGACATAATCGATAATGATTCCACATCATGACGCAGAAATTCATCACGAAGAACTGCAGGTATCCCGGCCAGTAATATATTCATGACAACTTTCTCCACAATTCACTCCATCACGTCTCTCTCAAACCAGCAATGCACTTTATGAATCAAATCTTGAATTTGTGCACGGATGGAACCATCCATGTTTAGGTTCCAGTCATTAAGTGCAAAACCTTTAGCCAAAAAAGTCACAGTCTTACGTAAAACAATTTATTGCTTCAGGAAATCATAATCGCTGAGCTTATCGCAAGGCACATTCCGTAAGGATAGTAGAGCATCCCCAGACAATAAGGTGTGATGATAACGGCCCACTGTCGTTTGTCCCATGCCAATAAAGTTGCCACTTGCTCAAAGGCTAACAGGAACATCTCTGGGTCATCGGATGAACCCATCTTCGTCAGCACATTCTTAGAATTTTCAGGAAGCGTAGGCAAAGGGATGTACTGTCGACGGTTATGAATCGGGACATTCAGATCAGGGATAGGGGGCAGGTCATCCTCTGGATCGTAAGGAAGTGGAACATTCTGAGCGATTTGAAATAACTCCTTAGCATCCATCTATGCAACCACTCCTGGTACCACTTGTCACGCTTGGGTCACAGATTTGCACAGAGACACAGGAGGTTGTAGAAAAAAAACAGGAACGTTATTCAAAGCACTGCAAACAAACATTTGTCTCTTTTCAAAAGTTTAAACGTGCTCCATGACAAGTTAGACATGACAGTTCCACCAGGAGCAGAGAATGTCAGAGAGAGAGAGAGAGAGAGAGAGAAAGAGAAGCAAAACAATTGATTCCAAAACTGACAGGTGCTGTACAAGGCTTTTAAGTAAGCGGAGTACTGCGCAAGAGGTTTATCGCGCGTTATAGCGCAAGTAAGAAGGGTAAGGAGCAATGTGAAGGTAGACTGTCAGCTGTTTCAGGGGTTTTCCCAGGGGCGTCTGTGTCCTCTGAGGGTGCAATCAGCCCTCCAGCTTACGATATATATATATATTGTGGTAGATCAGCCTCGACACAGACAGACATGGACACAATGTTCCAAAAAACACACTCTTTACTTTATAAAGTCCAGCACACAACACAGTGCCCCTGCACCAAACACCGGACTTCTCCTTCTGCCTTTCCACCTCTCCTCCCAAGCATTGCCTTATTCCTCCCGACTCAGCTCTTCAGGTGCTCTTCAATGAACTTCCGGCGGCACTTCCTGGTGTGGCACCCGGAAACACTCCGGGTATCCCTGGAATTCCTTCCCCCCAGCACCTCCGGGTGTGGCAGAAGTGCTGGCCTCCAGGGCTCCACAACTGTCCTGGCCCCCCTGGTGGTGGCCCTCCTGTGGTCCTGGATATATATATCATCTATTATCATTTCTGACATTACTTCTTCCAATCTAATCAATGCCTCTAGCAGATGGATTAGACCCCCTTGGTTAAAATTTAGCCAGTAGAGATGTGGCTGATTACATGGGGAACAACAGCAGAATTTACTTTGAAAAGGAACCAGGTGATGAATCATAACCTAAAGAACAAGCAGAGAGTCGTAACCAGGAAGTCAAGAAGATGAAATAACTAACACTTAATACCTATGACAGAAATTGTAGTCATGTAAAGTGGGCAAAAATTTGAAAACCAATAAAACACACAGGTAATGAGAGTCAAAACTTTAATGTTAAATCGCAGTTAAAAAGTAGACCCAGAATTCATTAAACAGAAAAAATTTCAAAACAACAAAGGAGCAATGCTTTTTTTAGGTCTGAGCTGAATCCAATCAAGAAGAACGCAACATGACCTTTACAGTATATCCTTAACCCAAATACGTTACGCACCTCACTGCACCTCACACTTACAGTTGAACTTGCCTAGCATCAGCATAGCAACTGTCAACAAAACCTCTCAAAATGACAACACCCATAAGAAATTCTCTATTTATTTTAAACATAGTTAAGAGAGTTAGCAGGCACAAAAATAAATGTGACCCCAAGATTCCTTGACAAATAAAACCCCTAAAACAACAAGGAAGAGGAAGAGGAGAAGGTTGGGAACCTTAAACAAGGTCTACATAATTTTTTGAGGCTAAGGATATTTAATATTCAAAGTAAAACAAAAAAATAAAGCCTGATCATGACAAAATGTTTCTTCAGAAACAATAATTGGCTTCTAATTAAGAAATTGGATTGGAACAAACACCTGCCGGGTGGCACAGTGGCACAAGGTGATTTGGATTTACATCCTGGGTCTCCCCATGTGTGTTTTGGTTATCCACCACATGCTCTGGTTACCTCCCACTGTTCAAAGACATGAAGGTTAGATGAATTGGTGTATACTGTATGTGTATTTATTTACCCTGTGATGGACAGGTGCCCTGTTGGGCGCTTTTTCCTGTCTTGCACCTTATAATTGCTGGGATAGACTCAAGAAAACTGCATAGGTCTATATGACCTACGTACAGTACATGCATGAGACTGCGTTTTCGTATCTACCACTGCTGCAGCAGCAGCCACCATTTATTCATATATTTAATTTAAAATATTACATTAAAAATACATACACAGCAGGCTTAGCTTTTTACCAGTTTGCAGACACATTTGTCAAACCTACAATAAACCTTACCTGTTGTTCAGTACAGTGGACATAGAGCCAACTCAATGCAATGCTTGTACTGCTTCATTGCCAAATGACCTTTCCAAACCATAAATGATTTGTCAATAACAATATTCTGCTCAGGTATGTAGACCCAATGAATGTCTTTGTCAGTTCATTAAATAATGGTTTTCTTTTCAAAAGGGATTTCTCACCACTCTGTGAAGTAACAGATAGCAAAATGCAAACATCTGATAAGCATGCTGAATATATTTTCAGTTGTGATATGCTATCCGTAAGGCATTTCAGATGACTGTTTTGTTAATCAGTACATCCCATCCTCAGCCTTCTGTATTATATAAACTGAATTTAAAGAAACCCAACCTTTCGTCATTACATCAGCCTGGATTTTGCTTTCAGTGTGTGCTGCTCAGTGCTCATGCAACCCACACATGGGCCTGAGTGCAAATAAACACAAAAGTACCTAACTAACTCCACCCACCAACAAGCAACACACACAGAGCAACAGGATAATGTGTAAGTAATGTTCTACTGAACTTGATACCTATTAGGCTACTGGTTCTTTTAAAAACACAGACGTGTTTTCCTTACAACTTCAGAATGGACTAACCATGGTCTAGGTCAGCAGATTGTGGAACAGAGGTGGAAAACACAGTACAGGTAGGGTGGAATGGGTGGAGAAAAGTGTCAGGACTAATTTGTGACAGATGATTGTCAGCAATTGTGAAAGGGAAGGTCTACAGGATGGTAGTGAGACCAGCTTTGTTAGATGGGTTGGAGACGATGGCAGTGACCAGAAAGCAGGAGACAGAGCTGGAGGTGGCAGAATTACAGATAATAAGATTTGCATTGGATGTGACAAGGATGGACAGGATTAGAAATGAGTACATTAGAGGGTCAGCTCAGGTTGGGAGACAAAGTCAGAGAGGCGAGATTACGTTGGTTTGGACATGTGCAGAGGAGACATGCTGGGTATATTGGGAAAAGGATGTTAAACATAGAGCTGCCAGGAAAGAGGAAAAGAGAAAGGCCTAAGAGAAGGTTTATGGATGTGGTGAGAGAGGACATGCAGGTGATGAGTGTAACAGAGCAAGATGGAGAGGACAGAAAGATATGGAACATGATGATCCACTGTGGCGACCCCTAACGGGAACAGCTGAAAGAAAAAGAGACTATAAAAGATTATGACACATTATTTTTTGCTACCCCAGTGCCAGGTTCTTTAAAAAGGTCAAAACTGTTTGGTAGTGTTAGAGATTTCAATTAAAGTTGATTATAGGATTTTCTGATTTTGTAATGCTTTGATTTTTGACTGTAATTCTGTCTCTCTTTCTTGTTTAAGCCACCCAGTTTACTATTCTAGTTTATGAACCTTTGCCTCATTCCTACCATTCAATACCATATTCAGTGCCACAGTTGGAGGTGAGTGACACATGCAAAACTGAGGATTAAAATGTATTACATACAGTATATATATATATTGTAGCAGTTGAGGCATGTGTCCACCTCTTGAACCCTCAGGTACCACTCCAAACACCAGGTGAAAGTACAAGACTTTTATTTTCTTTTTATACAGTGCACCAAGCACCCTCCACTCTACACTACTCATACTGTATAACCAATAAACTCACAATAATACTCTTTCCTCCTTCTCCCAGACACTTAGCCACCCTACCTCCCAGCTCAGCTCAGTGTCTGGGCTTTCCCAGAGTCCTTTTATACACCCTGACCCAGAGGTGTTCCTGCCCAACAGTCCATTCCTTCCGGCTCAAGGTAAACAGTCCTTACTTCACCCCGGAAGCACATCATTTCTTCCTGTCCCAGGATTATGACGCACTTCCGGGTTATAGGGCATATATGAGTCCACGGGCCTCCCGACAGCGACTCCCTGTGGACCCCAGGGTATCCAGCAGGGCTATGTGTAGAAAATACAAAGTCCATGAGGCTCTGCTGGAATTCGGGGCACGTCCGCGCTGTTGGGAGAGCTCCTCCTGGCGGCCTGGGGGTGAGGGCCGGAATATGAAGCCGGCCATCCATCACAGTTCACCCCCCTTAGCGATGACAACTGGGGCGGAGCGTCAAGCCCCGCGAGGGACGTCCTCCTCCAGGAGGACACGTCAGTCGGACCTTGGCTGTGTTGTCTAGGCCCCCCAGAGAACCTTGGGGGAACAGTGTATCTTCTGTCCCACCGCTCTCCTGTCCTCCAGGGACAACTTCGCCACACGTGGCCCGGCCGATGGCAGTTATAACACCGACGATGTCCTCCTGGTTGTCTTCCTCTACGAGACCAGAAACATCTCGGAAATTCCGTCAGCTCCGTCTCCGCCCCTTTCTCCGCCAAGGAGGGTTTTACGGCCGCCCTGCTGCTCTCAACCCATATCTCCACCTTGTCAGGAGACCCGCGTTTTACTTTGTGGATCTCCTACTTATTCTGGGGCTTGTGCACAGCTTTAGTCTCTCTATTGGTAAAAGAGAGCCTCTTTGCTGTCTGCACGCCCGTTGATTTATGTTTTTTAACAGGCGGCGTCATCAGCACCGCATCGCTCTGGGTAACAGCACTGTTTAGCTGTACTGGTGCGATCGGCACTTCCCCCACCCCTCCGGTTACCAGCGACACCTCGCTCAACACACAAGCCGGGGTCTGGAGGTTCGATTCACTCTGGGAGGCCGCGTCATACGCATGCCCCGGCTTGTTCGTTCCTTCCCCCGACCTTTCGGTTACCATGCCACACTCTACTGTCAGGCACACAGCGCTTTGGCACCCGCTACTTATTAACCGTGGGGCCGGATCGCACTGTGTCCCTTTATTATGTTCGGTATGGCTTAGGCTTACCTGTACCGCTGAATCCACCAAGACCAGGGTTTCTCGGCCTAATCGCCACAGGCATTCTTGTAGTCCTTTTAGCGGCGCCTCGGCTGTAGCTCCCAGCTCCTCGACACATTCCTTCAGCTCCTTTAACGCCTGAAAGAAAGTATTCACGGGCTCGAGCAACTTCTCGAGATCCCGCATGTCCATAATGTTATTCAATTTGGCCGGAGGTAAGTTCGCTTCCTTATTTTCCTTACCTGCCGGCCGAGAGCCAATGAGCACGTCCCCTCTGGGGACTCCCGGGAGTTGGAGTCTTTAGAGGGACGGCTGGCTACTCCGAGCTGACTGAGATCTGCCTTTTTTTCTTTAACGGCAGACCCTTCAGTCACATCCCGCCCCTCTTTGTCTTTATTTAATTGCAGCGCTGCTTCGCTCACCTCCCCCTTCCCCTTCAGGGAGTTCGGATTTGGTTGGGAAAAGACGACCTCATTGACGGACCGCAGTTGACCTTCTTTGTCCCGGCATCCATTGCGCGGGGTCACGCGACGTGTGTCAGCGAATAGACAGGTCCCTTCCTGGTCATTAGACTTTGTATTGTGATTACGTCTGTCCCAGCCTGCACCAGGATGATCCACGTGATCGTCCTCCACAAATAAACTTCCCAGTTGTACATCTACAGCATCCGCGCGTTCGCGGCCATCTTGCCAAGGTATGAGGCATGTGTCTTTCTCATATAGTAACCCGAACTGCTCGGCTTCTGTAAAAGAAGAAAACACAGTTCCTTGCACCTCGGGTTTTATCGCGACACATACCTCCGACGTGCGATGGGTTGTTTCAGGCTCCAGCACAGTCATCTGTTCACTGCTCTGCTGTTGCTTTAGCCACCGTTCTCTCACTACGTCGATCTCGGCTCTGGTTTCCGCAGGACCCGTCAGGTAAGACCATAACGTCGCGGCATCCTCCGGTGGCCACATCTCTGCAAATTTCTGTATCGTCTGAGCTCACTCATTCTTCCTTCTGGATTTTTTCCCCATCTTGGTCCGAAGTATAAATAGGCTCACAGTCGCAGCGCTCTCTATAGTGGGTGGGGGTTTTACCTCCGTGCTTTTGAGCGGGACCTTCTTAGGGTTGTCTGCATACACAATATTTGATTGAAAAACAGGTCCCCTGCCAACAGACGGCCAGAGAATCCTGCCGACTACACCAGTGTAGCAGTTGAGGCGTGTGTCCACCTCTTGAACCCTCAGGTACCACTCCAAACACCAGGTGAAAGTACAAGACTCTTTTATTTTCTTCTTATACAGTGCACCAAGCACCCTCCACTCCACAATACTCATATAACCAATAAACTCACAATAATACTCTTTCCTCCTTCTCCCAGATACTTAGCCACCCTACCTCCCAGCTCAGCTCAGTGTCTGAGCTTTCCCAGAGTCCTTTTATACACCCTGACCCGGAGGTGTTCCTGCCCAACAGTCCACAATTCCTTATTCAGGGTAAACAGTCCTTACTTCACCCCGGAAGCACATCATTTCTTCCTGTCCCAGGATTATGACGCACTTCCGGGTTATAGGGCATATATGAGTCCACGGGCCTCCCGACAGCGACTCCCTGTGGACCCCAGGGTATCCAGCAGGGCTGTATGTAGAAACTACAAAGTCCATGAGGCCCTGCTGGAATTCGGGGCACGTCCGCGCTGTCAGGAGAGCTCCTCCTGGCGGCCTGGGGGTGAGGGCCGGAATATGAAGCTGGCCATCCATCACAATATATATAAGATAAGTAGAGTTATGTTGAGATAGTGTTCATGTTCAATAGGTTCTGACATTGTCACACATTCATAAGTGACAATGCAGTCTGTAAGCATTATGGTAGCCAAAACCAGTGCTTTCTAAACTTCTTCCATGGCAGCCCCTCCAATGACTTTACAGTTCTCTCAAAGTCCTAGAAAGTACTTCATTAAATGTTTGAGAGAAAGCTCCCACATATAGAAATTGGATAAATAAAATTAGTGGTCCTTTAAAGTTCTTTGTATGGAATTCTTGGGTAAGAACATCTTATTAATAATATTACTCCTATCTTACTACACATACATCATACTTGATGTACATACTTCTTTGTCAAGAAGGTCTCATTAGTAAATGTTATTTATTTCCAATGAAACAAAATCTAGTTCAGGATAAAACTGGGCACTTTTTGAATAGTGGTATTTTTTGACAATCCTTTACTGTGAGGGTACCTCACTAAATTCAAATCATATGTAATACACTTGTAAACTAAAAATGCAGACACTAAGCAAAAAACAGGGGAAGTAGCTGCATATACACCTTACCAATGGTGCATATGTTAAATCAGAAGGACAAATGATGAGCAAATGTATGCAAACAAAAAGAGATGTGCCTGTGCTAAATCAAAAAGGGCACGGAATTTCATTGGACACTTTTTTTGAAGGCTACAATTTTAGATTAGATTAGAATAGATAAAATGTATTAATCCCAGGGGGATATTGCAAAGCATACCATACAACAGCAGACATTTTAAAAACAAGGGTAGACTCACAGGACAGATAATACAACCAATCAATCAATCAATCCAACAATCGATAAATAAATAAATAAATAAATAAATGTATATTGTGCAGAAATTTCAAAATAACTTATAGTACATCAGGAGGAAGCATTGAATTGCCTGAGTCCAGTGGGCAGAATACACTCCCAGAGGTTCTTCTTAGGACACCATGGTGGAATGGACCTGTATCTAAAAGTGCTCCAATGCAGTGCCTCCTCGAGGGGAAGGAGGGGATTTTTCTTGATGGCATCCAATTTTGCCACCATCCTTTTTTTCCACAACAGGTTGCAGTGTGTCCAGCCTTAGCCCTGTGATAGAGCAGGCTTTCCTAATAAGTTTGTTCAGGCACTGTTCTTAATGTGAGCTCAAGTTGCTTCCTCGGGAGACTGCAACATAGAACACTACACTGACTACTATGGACTGGTAAAACATTTTCATCACACATTAAAAGACCGAGTCTCCTTAGGATTTGCAGTCTGCTGTAACCCTTCTTGAACAGCGCCACTGTGTTATCAGACTAGTCCAGTTTGTTGTTCATGTGAATCCCCAGGTACTTGTAACTTGGCACCACTTTCACATCCTCCAGTGAATGGTGACTGGTCTCAGAACATTCTTGGTACACCGGATGACCACCACCAGCTAGCTTTCTTGTCTTGTTGAGCTGGAGGTTATTCTCCCTTAATAACAAGACAAAGTCCTCCACAACCTTCTTGTACTCTGATTCATCTCCATTATTACAGTTTTTCTCAATCACGTACACACTATTACCAAACTTATTAACTAAAAATCCCAAACCATATCACCATCTACCAAAATACAAACTCATTTCCCAAAACTATAAATGCTATTCCCCTAGTTTGACACATAATTCAGATTTGTTTCTCCTTTTGTTCAAAAGTCTACACACAAATCCCTTCACTATGCACTAATTTAGAAAGCACTGGCTTCAATATCATTAAGTCAAGTCAGCAAAGCTGGAACACATTTGGCATGCAATTCCCCAGGTGCAAATACTATGATTCAAAATTGTTCACAAAAACGTTGTACCCTTAGGAGAGGTAGATAAAAGGGCCATGGGTCAGTTCACTTGTTTTGGAACAATGTATCAAACACCACAGGAAGAAAGAGAAAGGGCAAGAAGATACAGGAGAGGAGGTGGTGAGGGTGATGAAGAATAAGAGCAACAGCAGGGAGATAAGTAGTTTTAATAAGATTTGTGCCACTCTTATTGACCATATCCTTGTGTGTAGGATGTCGATGGCAGAATCTGGTCAAAGAGTGCAACCAAACCTGAGTCGCTTCACTGTAGCTTCTATCATACAAACCTTCAGTGAGGAAAATAGGTAGGTGATATCCATTCTGCTCTCTGCTGTACTGTAACTTTGGAGTACTGTACACTGTTACATACAACACACCTACATGTACTGTTGCTGTTTGCTCTGTTGGACTGTATGCTGTCTGAAATGCATCGAATTACTGCACCATTTCACATAATTATTGTATGTTCCTATTGTAAAATTTATGGTTTTACAGTTAGTATTACCAGCATTTTGTTTTCCAGAACTGCATTCTTTGAAAAAAACAGGTTGACCATGAAATAGGCCTAGCATGTTCCTTTCCAAATCCATGGATGTGTGAAGTATTTCAGTGTGGTTACGGTATGTAAATTGTATTTATGGCCTGCTTTGTGTGTACTCTAGCAGTGTGTTTCAAGAGTAGTCATTTAATATACTATGTGGCATCTTTTGTGGAGAATCTTTGAAACAGAAGTAAGACACACTCCTCATGAGCTCATCTTTGTTGATGAGGCAGGCTTCAACCTCATTAAGAGGAGGAGGAGGAACATAATTGGCCAATGTGAATGTCCCTGGCCAGTGAAAGGGGGATTTGACAACGTGTGTCGCCATCAGTCACCAAGGGGTCCTCCACCAACATGCCATCCTTGGTCCATACAACACCATGCCGCTACTGGCTTTCCCCATTGGTCTCTGAGATCATTTATACCAACTTGACCAGAGTGAGCCAGTACAACCAGAGCTGCCTTGCTACGTTGTAATTTTGGACGTCAGTTTCCACAGTACTGCTGTGGTTTGTGACTGGTTCACTAACAGCCCTGGATTCAGCAACATCTTTCTGCCAGCATATTCTCCATTCCTAAACCCTACAGAGGAGTTTTCTTCAGCATGGTGGTGCAAGGTCTATGACCAGGAAACCTACATTTATATTCACCTCCTCTAGGCAATGGAGGAAGCTTGTTAGGATTCCACAGTAGTGAGGCTTGCCAGGTTTTTTTACTACTCCCTACCCAAGCATATGATGTTGATTTGATTCTCCGGGCTGACCCTTGACCAGAGGAGGGATGCTGAAGCTGAATAGAATTTTCTTTTTCTTTCCAGTTCTTTATGTATTGTGTTGTACATTAAAGGATAAAACCTTTTAGAAAATTTCTAAAATTGATTTCAATTCCATTGCATTCTTCACAGATTACTCATGTGCACTCTGGTTTTCCTTTTTCATCTGCCAAAGCATGCAGTTGAGGTAAATTAGCAATTCTAAATTGAACTAGCACCCTGTTCAGGGCTAGATTTTGCCTTGTACCCAGTGCTGGCAGGGTACACTCCAGTGCTTGCCACACTAAATTTGATTAGGCACATTTAAGAATGATACATTTTTATCATATGTGTATGTACAGTATAATAGATAGATAGATAGATAGATAGATAGATAGATAGATAGATAGATAGATAGATAGATAGATAGATAGATAGATAGATAGATAGATAGATAGATAGATAGATAGATTATACTTTATTTTTCCCCTAATATAAACCTCCACTTATGTGGAATGTTTAGCACAATACTGTGGGTCTTGCATTGAAAACTGAATGTGTGTCCATTTTATTGACTTAGATCTTGGGTGATTTGCTCTTGCAGTAATGAAGATTTCACTTGCTTTTGAAGTCTTTAGTGGGGAAGGGGATTGATAAATAATGGCTGTCTATCTGAAACCTTCTTTCTTTGATATTTTATTGATATTCATTCCCACAAATGACTCATAATTTTAATGCCATCTCATCTTTATCAAAGATTCAAAGCACCCCTTGAAACAGCAATGGCAGTCTGACAATCGTTAGTTATTTCGCACAAAGCTCCCACTGGCTGCAGTTCACATAACAAAGCAAGTATTAGCATGTTACAAATATTATTAATAATAATCTTAACCTCAAACATAGTAAAAGTATCTTTAACTAAAATGTATTTGTGATTCCATAAGTAAAGAACATGCTGGACTTGTACCATAAATCCAACTGCACTTTATAAGAATTAAAAAAATCTCAATGAATTGAATAAACATTACCAGTTACCATATTACATGGGAAAGAATTTCACCTTGAGGTCTTGTCATTGGTACGCAGTGTACGATAGTTTCAATGGCAAACATATTTCTCTTTCTTGTCTAATTTTCATACCCAAAGATTAAGCTCCACTGTAATGAGACTATCCTGTGCTGGTCTCAACATGAAAAAAAGAAATATGTCACCTAGTTGCTTTAGATTTGAAAAATTCAGATTGTTATAAATTTCTAACAACATGTTATAATGAGTTGTAAGTCAAAAGCAGACTCTTATAGCACATTACCAAAACTGTCGTAATACTAACTTAAACAAATTTGAAGGTTTTTTTGTAATTGTTAAATTAAATCAAGAAGAAAAATTAACTAAAGCAATGTAATTTTTATACTCCCATACTTTCCAAAGAATAAGTTGAAAATGTGTTATTTCAACAATTTTGGATGAAAAATAATGGCATAACACAAATTATCCATATTACTAACCGAGAATGGTAAACCGGATGGCATGGACGCAGGTACACGGCGATGGGACCATGGGACGTACTGCGCAGGCGCGTACAGCTCAACTAACAGAAATAGCAAATAAAACAACCGCCATATTGTGAGTGGCACTACAGCGGAGTGAAGTTAGGAATAATGTATTGCTTGGGATTGTACAAACTGCTGAACGCTTTACACCAAATTCAAACACAATACAGCTCAACGATACACACACGAGCCCACCTGGATAAGATCAATGAATGCAGGCGCCTACAACGCATGTCAGAAACTGCGAAAGCAAAGCAGGCATGGGTTAAGACACTACGGGGTCCGCAAAGGTCCACAAAGATAGTACGGAATATATAAGAGCACACCGATCAAAAAAAAAATCAATCGTGTAAAAGCACATAGTACACATAAATCATGTGCTCTCAGCGCATAGAAAGCATATAAGGACAATATGGAGAATAGAGACCCAAAGGCATTGGAGAGAAAAAAAGGCAGATAAGAGATTATGAAAGCAGTGGAATTCGAAAGGCTTAAACAAACGATGGCACGATACACATGCAGACAAAGGTACAGAATATGAAAGCAGTAAAATTCGAAAGTATTGTAGCATCCCACCCAGGTTGAGGGCTTTTTGGTTTTAAGTGACTGTTAGGTCCGATTGAGGGAAGGCGGAGTACAGCACGGAGGACTGATAGCGGGGTATTGATTTCATGCGGTAATAGGGGGGGCGTTGGAGAGGGTGCTAGAAAGTTGTGTTTGGGGTTAGGAAGTCAGCGATTGTTCAGGTAAAACTTTTGTGACACTTTGTCATGTCAGTCACTACAGTATCAAAGAAAAGATAGAAACGATTGCATTACCGCAAACAAAAGGTGATTAATCATCAGAACCAGGTGTAATTGAAAAAATACAAGGACAAATTGAGGTCTGAAAAAAAGAGTAGACAACAAAGTCTTTTCGCATTCGCATCATTCAATGGAAAAAACGTGGATTTACACAATAATGGACCATATGCTATGAGAATCTGTGGTCCCACAACAGTTAAAGGAACGACAAGTTAAATTTCAAAGAGTACACAATTCGGTCGGGTGTATATTGATGATCTCGGAGAAGCGATGCAAATTTTAACAGGCAAAAAGAAAGGTGATGTATATATTCCGCGAGTAACATTACACACCAAAGGAGATCGTGATATGCCATTCGTAGTAAAATGTTTACAGTTTACCGTGAGAATAGCTTTTGCTATGACAATCAATAAATCACAGGGACAAACAGAAAAACTCGGATTATTTATTACAGAAACAGAAACAATATTCACTCACGGGCAGTTATACGTTGCGTTGTCACAATGTGTCTCCAAAAAATATTGTTTTTAATGAAGCTTTAAAGTAAAAGTGAAAATAATGAAATTGAAACAGTTCAAAAAAAAAACATGTAAAAATCAATCATGTAAAAGCACATAGTACACACAAATCATGTGCTCTCAGCGCATAGAAAGCGTATAAGGACAATACGGAGAATAGAGACCCAAAGGCATTGGAGAGAAAAAAAGGCAGATAAGAGATTATGAAAGCAGTGGAATTCGAAAGGCTCAAACAAACGATGGCGCGATACACATGCAGACAAAGGTACACAATATGAAAGCAGTAAAATTCGAAAGTATTGTAGCGTCCCACCCAGGTTGAGGGCTTTTTGGTTTTAAGTGCGTCCACTATTAATGAACATTCATTAGGATTAATGAAAATCATTTGCTGTCATTGTCATTCACTTAACTTCCCTGAAGAAACAACTGGCAATACAACTAATGAGTTTGCATGTTGTTGTCAAAGAGGTCAGGTTAGACTGCCTCCTTTAGATGAATATCCTAAATATCTACGGATGTTTCTAACTAACAATGTACCCGAAAGTAAAAACATTATGGACTGCATTAGATCCTACAATAGTTCATTTGCTTTTGCATCTACCGGGATAAATATCAGGCCACCAGCTGGCAATGGCCCATACTGCTTTCGCGTATGTGGACAAATATTACATCGGATTGGAACAGTGCACCCTGAGCCAAATCACGAACGCAAATATGCACAGATCTACGTGTTAGATCCAGATGACGCAATCTATCAACGATTTTACTACAAATGTTGTGTATAAAGAAGTGTTCCAATAGATCATTTTAATGTGCCATGCTATGGGTTCTTTACTTCCTTTGTTCGTCATCTACACCTTTACACTCCAATATATCTCATACATTCATCAATGTATTTTGGGTTACCCAACCCCAGGGGTAGACGAGTGAAGCGAGCAGGGGGCGGAGCCCCCTTGTAGGCTTCATATTTTAACTCTGTAGTAAAAAATACAATTCATATGCATGGTTGTTTGAATCAAATATGGAAGAAATATTAATATTAAAATAACTTCTATCAGTCAAATAATCTACTCCATGTGATGTCATTATTAACAACAGAAACTTTCATTCCCTAGAATACTCTACTTCATATATAAATTCATACAACAGAATTGATTTTTAGCGAAATTGGTTTAAAGCTATTTTCACATCTAAAGCAGAAACAACAAACCAGAATATTCCTAACAGCTGCCAGCTGTAAGGGAAGTGGTGGATACATTTTTAAATGCATCAGCTTTCCCTTCACAAGTCTATTTTAAAAAGCACAGCTAAAATTAGTCTTTAGATGTTTGTTCAAGTCAAAACTGGGACACATCTTTATTATCGAGGTCGCCTCAGGATGGGTTTTTATATGCCATATGTCTCCAGCAGTTCATTGTAGCTGTTTCAGTAATGTTTAAGGCTCTTTCAAGACTGAATATCTCCAACAACATAAGGCTCTTTATGAGCATTCATGTCCATGTGACAGACCATTATAGTGACAAAGTTGGCCAGATAAACCACCAGGCCCTTGAGCATGTAAAGACCTACCTTAAATGTAGATCCCAATTTTCTCATAAACGGGACCTGCTCTTCACTGCATGGGCACCTCTAAGGATGTTGTACTCTCACTAATTTCCATTTTTAAGCTTCTGGCAACATCATACTTTGCTAAAGCTGTCATCTGCTTTGTGAGTCAGTCATCCAGTATATGACCAACCTATGAGGCATGGCCAACCTATGAACATTTACCAACTTGTAAGATGATATATAAGACTTATTTGTGGGCATATTCTTAAATTTTGAAGCCAAAAATATTATTTTTAGAGCCAAGTGACCTCATGCTCAAAAAGACAGTTATAACTGCTACACGAGTCTAAGGCATGGCCCATTGTGTAACTAAAATGCTAAATGCTTATCAGGGTGGTGTGCCAGCCTGTGTTGAATTCAGAGGTCCATGTGCATATGGCACTCACTGATACTGACTCAACACTTACCTTCCAGGAAAGACACCTGCCTCTTTGCTAGACCAGTGTGGTAGAAATCAACATCTTAATTAAAGAAAGAAACTTATTCTCTACCAGGATACGTTTGGTAAAACTTTTTCAGTCTGTAATCAGGCAGGAGAAAACTTGTCCATCTGCATCATTTAATTATTCTTGCAGCACCATGCTGAAGAGGGAGCATCCGTCACAGTAGTCTGTTGCAATGTCAGAATGATCAAAGAAACAGAGGGTAGAGGTTAATTTTATAAACTATTAAATTTACATACAGTGTCAATCAATGCATACATTTGCTTTGGTAAGTTCAATGGTTTACACCCAAATATAAAATAAAATTCTATTTTATTATATTCTTATTTTTCCTATATCTTTAGGTTTAGCCATTATCCTTGAAATTTCAGTGTATGTGACAACTGTCTAACCTTGCTTATAGGACATCTGAAGATCTCTTAGTCATCTTTTAGTACATTTTGTGTATTACATCTTTGTCTTTGTTGTTCACTTGACCTTTATGTGGTTTCCTGATGTGCCTGAATAGGTTTCTGACATTTATTACCCCATTTGTGCTATTTCTTTAAGATGAATTCTATGTTACCCTAAAATTATTCTCTCACACCAAGAGGACAACATGTATTCCTGGCATTCTGTCCAACCCAGTAAGGTGGTGTGTTAAAAAAGGACCAAAGTGCCTATATTTAGAGATTTCAGTGGTATCGTGATGTGTGTGGCAAAAACAAATTAAAATAAATTTTGGTAGAAAACTCTTCAAAGTGGTTATGGTAAAAGGCTGGTACCCAAGATGTTAGATTGATAGTGATAATTCAAAGCACAACACAAAAATTAAGTTACAAATTAATCCAAGATCAAAATCAAAAATCTTTCCTTAATATTTAGTTTTTTCCTAAAAAGGGCTTTTACAAAGTGTTTAATTTAAGTTATTATTTTAGATTTTCCTTAGCTTCTCTCCTACAAACCAGCTGCTGCTGAACTGACAAAGAGTTTAGGAAACTGATTTTTGTTTTAGTCTACTTGTAGGTATCTCCCTTGTGCTTGCTTTTAAAATCTTATTCTGTGATGCTTGCACCTTCATTCTTGTATGCATTATAACTTGCTTTGTAAGCCACATTTCGTTAAAGGCATCTGCTAAATCTACTCTCTATATATAAAATCCTAAGCCTAAAAGTGCAATGAGTTTGTGCAACGATTTTATGTGACATTTTTCTGTCATGTTTTTTGTCACACTTTAAATCAGGCTTACTTTAAAACCTAAATATATATGTTTGGTATCATTCTTTTTAGAACTTATCAAACTTTAATGTGATGTTGTTAGATTTTCAGATTTTTATTCCATTAAATTCTAAACTAAAATATCAAGAACTCACGTCCCGCGAGACGAGACTTTGTGCCAACAGATTTAACCACTCCAGCAGCAGCAAGCCATCCAGCAGCTGATCGAGCAAAGAGGAGTTAAAAAAAAAACTGTATTTGTTTCCCATTGTATTACCGATTTCAGAGGAGTGACCGCATCTCTTTGGGGTGCGTTCAGCCCCCCTCTTCACAACACAAGCGGCAGAGACGCAAAGTGGCTGGTGCATAGGGCAGGCCACCGGGGTTGGCGAACGAAGCGAGCAGGGAGTAAGCCCCCTAGAAAGTAAATAAATATTTGTCATTTTCTAACCTATTTAAGTCCTGAACAGGGATGTGTGTGTGTTAGTACTAGTACCTATTCCACCTATCCCAGCATAGAAAACTCTGGATAGGGCACCACTCCATCGTAGGACAACACACACGCACATCGACCCCAGTCACACACTAGGGCCAATTTAGCATTGCTAATCCGCCTAATCTGCATGTTTTTGGACTGTGGGAGGAAACCGGAGCACCTTAAGGAAACCCACACAGACACACAAATGCAAACTCCATGTAGGAAGGACCTGGAATGTGAACCCTGGTGTTCTTACTTTGAGACAGCAGTGCTACCACTGCACCACTGCTGCTCAAATAAATAAATGATAATAGTAATTTTAAATTTTGTATGCACTAAGCCATCTTTTATAATGCAAACATGAAGACGTCTCATAGCAACATGACACATCCTTACCACAATTTAGTTGTCACTTATGGAAAAAACACAAAATACCAATATTATGATGATGAAGAATTCTTATAAATAAAAAAATAACACATGCCAATAATGTCTATACATTAAGAAGGTGTTCCTGATTAGAAAGGCAGGGAGTATCCTTTATAGTCATGTGATTCTGGACCCAAATAAGGAAGAAAAGGACCACGAGAAGGGCAGCTACCAAATGGCTTCGATAATGGAAGGGACTTCACCTTAGAGATGCTGCTTATTATAAGAAGAGAAAAAACTACTCTGTTGGTTAGGACTGTGATGTCACACTGGGTAAGGGCTATGGTTGGAGCTGTTTGAATTATGTAAAAATAAACAGCAGTGACATCAACGTGCAGAATGCAGCTGCTAGAATCCTAACTAGGAAAAGAAAATCCGAGCACATTTCTCCAGTTTTGATGTCTGGTTACCTGTGTCATTCAGGATTGACTTTAAAATTCTGCTTATGGTTTATAAAGCCTTAAATAATCTTGCCCCATCTTATATATCGGAATGTCTGACATCTTATATTCCAAATTGTAACTTTAGATCCTCAAATGAGTGTCTCCTTAGAATTCCAAGAGCAAAACTTAAAAGAAATGGTGAGGCGGCCTTCTGCTGTTATGCACCTAAGATCTGAAAGAGCCTGCCAATAGGAATTCACCAGGCTAATACAGTGGAGCACTTTTGTTAGGTAGAATGCCCAGAGGGGACTGGGCGGTCTCGTGGCCTGGAACCCCTGCAGATTTTATTTTTTTCTCCAGCTGTCTGGAGTTTTTTTTTTTTGTTGTTTTTTCTGTCCTCCCTGGCCATCGGACCTTACTCTTATTCTATGTTAACTAATGTTGTCTTATTTTAATTTCTTACTTTGTCTTTTATTTTTCTTTTCTTCATTATGTAAAGCACTTTGAGCTACTTTTTTGTATGAAAATGTGCTATATAAATAAATGTTGTTGTTGTTGTTTTGATTTTTGAACTCTATTATTTTTATTTCAAAAAGAATCTTATTTATTTAATATTTCTACATCTCTTGATTGTCAAACCTTTGGTTATTGAAGTGCCTTCTATGGTCACAATATATACTGTACATATGTCATTCTGGCCATTTCCAGTCTCTCCAGGAAGTATTGGATGTAAGGCAGAAATTAAACTTGGATAGATACAGTATTTCACTTTACTAAAGGTCCTGACAACCACAATGCCACACTCACTGAGACTGGGCTAGTCTTGATTGAACAATAAAGTTAATGTACATATTTTTCTGATATGGCGAGGAATTACCCCTGAAAATGTTGTTAGTTATGGTTCTGTGAAAGTAACCACCTCATATAAAAAGGAAGTCTGCTACTTAGACCCAACACATAATTTAAATTTTTTACCTTTTAAGCCAAATAGCACCATCAGCTTTATGAAACAACATATATTAAAGTGTGTAGACAACTTTATTAAGATACAAGATGGGATGAATTTAAAGGTTGGCTTGGGAAGGAAAAAATGAAATATTTGTAAATCTGACTAAAGTATTAGCATAGAGGATTCAAAAATAGTTTAGTCAGAAAGTACTTAGGCCACAGTAACATAAGACTATATCTGGAGTCCAATTACACAACATTTCTAATCAGAGGGCAGCACATTATTGCTTAATTTCCTGAGCTTGTTTGCATTATTGGCCTCAAAGTAGTGCTTAGTTGCGATTTCAAGAAGTGACATGACAGAAGGTAAAATGAAGCTTTTTGATCGTATGTCAGAAACCAGGCTCTGAAATGTATCAAATTGTTAGCTTTAAATAGATTTAATGCTAGATATTAACATAACAGTAGGAACCAGAGATGTTAGTTGTGAGATGTACAGAACAAAAAAAACATTTCCCTTGGATAAAGTCAACAGTCAAAATGTTTCTAACACTTTTTTTTAATTTTCACTTATTTTTTCCTTTTCAAATGAACAGTGCCACAGTCCTGGTCTAACAATAGTTGTATACTGTTCATGTTATACGGAGTTCAGCATAAATTAGAATATTGAATTTACACTAGACAATCACAAGAGAAGGCAACCAATGCCACACACATACAGGCTCTCTATAAGAATCCTTTATATGCAGATTTTATATGTGTGTATGTACAGTGAGTAGATTTTTTAAATGAGGAAAATCTCATAAAGAATATGGCCATAATCTTCTTTTATATTCTTTAAAGTTGGAATGGTCAGGTATTGCTTGTTTTTTCAGACATTCTGAGCCAGTTAATGCCACCCTGTAATGAATAAAACATATTTAGGGTACTCTCAAAATGTCCTCCAAAACACAATAACACCATCTGACTTCAAGTTAAAGGATAACTGTGGTATTTTTCAAGTCAAATTCATTTTTGTCACAATCATGATGATATATATTAATTTCCTCCTTGAAGTTACCTTGTAAAGTGAATCATATTTCATAATTTTAAAAAAATAAGCAGCCCCTCTTGTGTTTTATAATGAAGGTTATTGATACTGGGGTTTCATTGTGAAAAAAAGGCTTAAAACCTAAAGAATATGTCAATTTTTCAGCCAAAAAATGTTATCACGTATTGTCTACATTGTGAGCTTACACACAAATTGCAAAATACTGTGCCCATGTCATTTTAAGAAGGAATTTTTTTTTTTTTTGTGAAAATCAAACATTGTAAAAGAAGATTGGCTTTGCACTTCACTTCACTATTCATGTTCCCCCAACCTTCAGGGCCAGGGGCATGGATTCACCTAGGAAAGTCATTGCTCTATTATTGAAATTAAATGTGAATTCCCAGATGTGAATTACTATATCTTTTCTGTAAACAACTAGACAATAATAACTGAAAAATCACACTTATGATCACTTATAGTCTTTCACTATGTGAAAAATTGTTTTGTTATTTTGCAAAGATTTTGCCTGCTGCTGCTGGATTGTTAATGCATGCATGTATTTTGAAGAGAGAGAATATTGAACATGTGTAGCATGCAATTGTGTAGCAAGAACTGAACACACATTGTACGTACCATCCATCCATCCATCCTTCTTCCTAACCCACTTTTGTGTGTGCAAAAATGCCATGGAAAGCGGCTTGGCTCTTTTCAAAATGTAAGACTTTTATTAAAAATATGATGCAGTATAATCACTTCATATCATATTTATTGTTATTTGTACAGTGTATCTCATATATGCACTTTTCGGCACGCTGTTACTTAGCATGAATCTCACTCCGTAAGCTATGTAAAATAACAACACAGAATGTAAGCACCATTTAGTAAAAATGATTTGATTTGAGCATGCATCTGTCTGTTATTACAAGGCATGGCAGATCATAAGCACTGAAAAAACAGAAGCACATGTAGAATAAAAAGCAGAATACAACTTGGTGAAGGGAAGGGGTTGTCATAACTTCACCCACAATGCCCACTGTGAGCAGAGAAACGAGCAAGAAATGCATCCTTGCTTTGAGAAGATAATACCTGGAATCTGTCATAAAATGTATTATTTCCAGTTTTCTTTTTCTGTCACAAGCATGCCTCAAAACATTTTCCAGTGGATGAATTTGGAAAGTTCTGGCAACAATGGGACACCAGTACCCGTAAGCTCCATTATTAAACACAAGACCAGGCTATTTTTTTTTTTTTATTTATAACCTATGCCTTACTTTAGAACACAATTTTACGCGGCAAATTAATCATATACCTTTATTGTGAAGAATTAGTTTAACTTGAAAAATGCCAAACTTATCCTATAAAATTATTTCACTCAGAATTAACAAAAGGTACACAGAAAGAGGGGAACAAAAGCACACAATAAACAAAATAAAATAGCAACCCACATACTTCTCTGGGACAAATAAAAAAAAAGGTTTGTGGCCCTATCTAACAAGAAGAGTGGCTTACCCACTTGTGCACCCCAAAGTATGCCAGTAAAACACTCATTTATTCAGGTTCCTTCTCCGGACCCTGGCCTCTCGTACCCTTATGTGTCAGATGTTTGCTTCTGCTTATCTCACAACTCCATACTCAATTAGCCTCTGGTATGGAAGCATCTTAAATCTCCTCCAACTGTCACTTCTAACCAAGACCCAGAGTCACATCCAAGGTTGAGAAACACAATCATTTGCTCCAGGGTCACCAGGCTCTCCCTAGCAGCTCCTGGTGTCTAAGAATCCCTGCGCCATCAGATAATATTAAGGGGTCAAGTCTCTCATACCTCTTTAGAACCACCTATGCTTTCTGTGGGACACCACAATCCTGTGGGCCTTTAAGAGTCCTGCAGAGATGGGACATGCTTCACCAGATCCCAGGTCTTATTTCTTTCTCTTGAATGCTGGTGCCATTGACCTTCTAGGATAACCCAGCACATTATTGTGTTGGCAGAATACATAATGTTCCTGCCAGTTTTAATTTTACAACCATTCCTAAGGCATTAGTCAGCCCAGTCCTTGCCCATTTTATTTCTCTCCAGCCTGCAAAACCTTCAGTCATCTGCTTGATCTTCACAAAAACTGTAAAGTGTCTTAAAAGGATTACAGCAATGGCTGTGTTCAAGGAATATCCTGGCAGTTGTTTGAGTGATTGCTGCCGTGCCATTCATACGTCTAAAATTATGAAACATTTTGATTTTGAAGCATTATTTATGGCTTGGTGGTGCACTGGTTAGGCATGCATTCACTCTGCTTCAGAGCTTTATTTTCAAATTTTGGTCTGGGCTGTGCCTGTGTTAAACCTATATATTTGTTCTGTGTTTGCATGACTGTTCTTCTGAGTACACTAGTTTTCCTCCAATATCCAAAATATGTGCATGTTTAGTGACTCTAAATTGGCCCTGTGACTTTGGGGTGTGTGTAACAAACTGGCACCGCTTCCAGTAAACCTGCATTGGATAAACAAGTAAATAGAAGAAAGGATTAAGTGTGAAATATTTACCACCCAAAATTCATTCCAGTTTGTATAATTGTTCAATTGCTATGACACAAACTCTTCCATTATTTACAGTTCTTTAGAAAAACATTATTTGCAGTCTATGTAAGAATTATCTTTGCTGGTCACATTTAATGTTTAAATCAATCATCCCAGTTACACTAATCATTAAGCTAGGGTAGTACAGCTGTAAAATTCTATCTAAATACATGTTTTAGTTTCTTCAAGGCATGCATTCATCAAAGAGCTGAAAACATTCCTCAGAAATTCTGGTCCATGTTCACTAAATAACATCACACAGCTTTTGTAGATTTTTCAGCTGCAAATCTTGCATCTCACCTCATCCCACAGGAGTTATTTTGGATTGAGATTTGGAGACTGTCCAGGCCATTAGAATAAATTGAAGTTATTGTCATGTTCATGGAACCATTGTGGGATGGTTCAGACTCTGTAGCATGGCTTGTTATCTTGATGAATGCATCCATTAGAAAAAAGTGAGACTGTGGCCATAAAATGATGTATTTGCTTAACAGCAATGCTTCGGTATACTGTGCCATTCATATGATGTTCAGGTGGTAATAGGAGGCGTAATATGTGTCAAGGAAAAACAGTCCACACACCATTATACTACAACCACCAGCTTATAATGAATTATTATTATTATTATATCATAGATAAAATGTTGGATTTATCTATGGATTAATTCTGTTTATGCCAAATTCTGAACCTGCTATCTGCATGTCACATCATAAATTTAGATACATGGGATTAGATACCATTTTTCCATTCTTTAATTGTCTTGTTTTGGTGATCATTGTCTACCATTGCTCCATCATCCTGTTTTTAGCAGAAAACAGTGGAACTCTGTGTACTCTTCTGCTGCTGTAGCTTATCTGTTTCAATAATATTTGGATTTGAAATTACCTTTTCTGCACAACTGTTGTAAAGAGCTATTATATGAGTATTTTATCCTTTCTATTATCCTGAACAAGTCTGACCATTATCTCCTGAACAAGGTGTTTTTGCCCAGAGAATTTCCGCTAACTGGATGTTTTTGTTTATCACAGTGTTCTCTGAAATTTCTGTCAACTGTGATATATGAAAATCCCAAGAGGAAAGATGTTTCTGACATACTGGAACCACTATGTCTGGCACCAACAAAGACACTATTGTCATAATCATGCAGATTATTCATCTAGCCCTTTCTATTATTTGTTTGAACAATAAAACCCTTGACCATGTCTGCATGCAATGTGCTTTAATCCTTTTTTGTATTTATTGTATACCCACAATTACAAATCCAGCTATACCACAACATTAGGTGATGACACAGTTGTAACTAGGCTGAATAACAACAATAAATCAATGTGCACACAGTGGAGACTAAAATTTAAATAGTGTGAGGCTAAGACAAAATAATTATTTACTGTAGGAAATTATCACACATTATTATGTAAGGCATAATAAGTGAAATGATAAATAGTTTTAAGTCCTTAGGCTCACATCACTGAATATCTTTACTGATCTTTACAGGCTGCAGCACTGGGCATAACCATAAGGTGGCAGAATGAATATTTTAGCTATTTAATACCAGCCTTTAATAGCAGTCTGCTTAGTTTGTATGACTAACCTATTGAGGACATGATTACTGAATGCCTAACAGATTAATTGAGTTTAAACTTGAAATACTTTGTCCAGAAGAAAAAAAATACATTGTTAAATTCGGCAGAATTGCCAGCAATATCTCAAGGTTAGAAATGGTTGAAAAACAGCTTGTTTACATTTTACAGTCTGCTGTAAACAAATGTGTGAAGCTCAAAAAAATGGCCCATCAAAGCAGCATTGAACTTGTGGCAAGAAACCAGCCTTGAATGTGGTGGCAGTTCACTGCAATGTGTTCTTACGCACACACTTACACAGTGTAGAGTTTGCTTGTTTACCTTTCACATATGTCTTTGAGATATGGATGAAAATCATTAAGTACCCTTAGCAAACACACACTAAAAACACTTATCTGAGTTTTACTGAGTTTTTTAAATTATTTGTATCTTATATAACAAACTCTAATATATAACCATCCATTTTAATAATGAGTATGCTTTGAAGTTTGATATCACCATAAACACAATAGCGATGGCAATCTAACAGCTATACTTATTCACTACCTGAGATTTTGGGAACAGCTGGTATAATGTTGGTTTCTGTCTTGCAGCTGGTATGTCTAGGATAGGCTCTGGCCCCCATATGACACTGAATTAAATTAAGCAGGTTTGACAATGTTATCTTTTACATGGACTATACTTAGATCTTGCTTCATAGTGTGGTGAAGCATGTACTGGTTCCATGGTGAATCAGAGCTGGTGCTGAAAGTTTTAAAAATAGTGTGGCTCAGAGGTTGGGAATGTGAGTGTATGCAGGAATGATGAGCAGCCATGGAACACTTTCTGGGGAAATGGACTGGTTTGGTTTTCAGGTGCAGAAGACAGATCAGCACAACCATCCTTCATCAAGGCTGGTTGTGTACACCTACACTCACAAAGCGTATAAAAAGGGTCTGAGTAGGTGAGGACAAATGAAAGAATGGAATTTTTTTTTAATTTTACAGTAATCCCTCGCTATATCGTGCTTCGACTTTCGCGGCTTCACTCTATCGCGGATTTTATGTGTAAGCATATTTAAATATATATCACGGATTTTTTGCTGGTTCGCGGATTTCTGCAGACAATGGGTCTTTTAATTTCTGGTACATGTTTCCTCAGTTGGTTTGCCCAGTTGATTTCATACAAGGGACGCTATTGGCAGATGGCTGAGAAGCTACCCAACCAGAGCGCGTATTACGTATTAAATAAAACTCCTCAAATATATTGTGAGCACGGGGGCTGTTTGCACCCCTTGAGGATACGGCCGCTCCTCAATAAACGCTGAAAGATTACCTTCACATTGCTCTCTTTCTTGCTGGGCTTACAGATGGCTGATTTGTCAAGCGATATGCTTCCCGCACTGTGCTTCGCATACTTAAAAGATCAAACAGCACGTATTGATTTTTGATTGTTTGCTTTTCTCTCTCTCTCGCTCTGACATTCTCTGTTCCTGACGGAGGGGGGTGAGCAGGGGGGCTGTTCGCTCCCCTAGACGATACGGACGCTCGTCTAAAAATGCTGAAAGATTACCTTCACGTTGCTCCATTATGTGCAGCTGCTTTGTCAAGCGACATGCTTCTCGCACGGTGCTTCGCATACTTAAAAGCTCGAAGGGCACGTATTGATTTTTGATTGTTTTTCTCTCTCTCTCTCTCTGACATTCTCTGCTCCTGACAGAGGGGGTGTGAGCAGAGGGGCTGTTCGCACACTGGCCTAGAGGATACGGACGCTCCTCTAAAAAATGCTGAAAGACTACCTTTACATTTTACATCCTTGCAGCTGTTTTGTCCGGCAGTGCTTCGTATACTTAAAAGCCAAACAGCCCTATTGATTTTTGTTTGCTTTTTTCTCTCTCTCTCTCTCTCTAACATTCTCTGCTCCTGACTCGCACTCCTTTGAAGAGGAAGATATGTTTGCAGTCTTTTAATTGTGAGATGGAACTGTCATCTCTGTCTTGTCATGGAGCACAGTTTAAACTTTTGAAGAACAGACAAATGTTTGTTTGCAGTGTTTGAATAAAGTTCCTGTCTCTCTACAACCTCCTGTGTTTCTGTGAAAATCTGTGACCCAAGCATGACAATATAAAAATAACCATATAAACATATGGTTTCTACTTCGCGGATTTTCACCTTTCGCGGGGGGTTCTGGAACGCAACCCCCGCGATCGAGGAGGGATTACTGTATTGCTTTTATTGAACTCACATAACATTCCATACAAATAGATCAATTTTACAAAAATAGGATTGAAAACAAATCAACCCCCACCCCTGAGAAAGAGAGCAAGGGCAACAGAATAAAACTTAGAGCCAGTAAAAATAAGTAAATAGATGAATTAATAAGTGAAAAAAGATAAATGGAGAAGAAAAAGAAATGGGGAGAGAATCTGCTTCCTCAGTGCTTTAAAAGCTTATTCCAACATACTGTATTATTGATTAGATCCTGCAAGTCAAGTCAAGTTGAGGAGCATGCACTGGTACAGTATGTTGCTGCACCCATTACACAACGAAACAACTCAGGATCCCGGTTTGCAACCCCCCAGGCAGGCACGCGGTCCAGTCTCACCCTCCGGAAATGACCCTCTATCTGCCGCAGCCAGGTGTTACGTGGGCAACCCCTTGGTCTGGTCCAGCAACTCGGGTCCCCAACAATGAGGATCTTATGAGCTGGATCACCCTTGGGGAAACGCGCCACATGGCTGTAGTGCCATAACTGACGCTCCCTCACAATGCAGGTAATGTGCCTCATTCGGGACTCCCATGAGCAACTGTTCATTCGACACAAAGTCAAACCAATGGTACCCAAGGATTTTCCAGAGAGACACAGTACCAAAGGAATCCAGTCTTCGTCTCAGACCACTGGATAGCGTCCATGTCTCGCAACCATATAGCGAGACAGGAATCGCCAGGACTCTAAAGACTTGGACCTTCGTCCTTTTGCAGATATCAGGAGCGCCACACACCCCTTTCCAGTGACCTCATGACCCCCCATGCTCTCCCTATTCATCTACTGACTTCATAGGAAGAGTCACCAGACATGAATGTCACTGCCAAGGTAAGTAACCTCTCAACAAGGTCAACACTCTCTCCGCAAACAGACACACTGCTGATGGCTGTGCCCAAGAGGTCAGTAAAGGCCTTGATCTTGGTTTTTATCCAGGACACTCGCAAGCCCAGACACTCGCTCAGTCTCTCAAGTGCCCCAATCACAGCCTCTTTGCAGAGTCAATGGAGGATCCTGCCAGGTTTTGAAAAATTTCTGCACAGATCATCTAAGTGAGAATTTGATTTTTTTCTAATTTCAAATAATATATAACATCCGTTACCCACTGACTTAAAAGAGGAGAGTTAGGATTCTTCCAGTTTAGCAAGATAAGTCTATGTGCCAATAGTGTGGTAAAGGCAATCACAGTTTGTTTGTCCTTCTCCACTTTAAGCCCATCTGAGTGTACACCAAACACAGCTGTTAATGGGTTAGGAGGAATTGTGACACCAAGACTGTCTGATAGGCACTTAAAAATTTTGGTCCAGAATGATGTTAATTTGGTGCAGGCCCAAAACATGTTACCCAGTGAGGCTGGAACTTGATTGCAGCGTTCGCAGGTTGGATCTTGCCCTGGAAACATTTTGGACAATTTTAAATGAGACAGATGTGCTTGATGTATAATTTTAAAAGAATGGAAAAATTGAGGATGTATTTTTTTGAAAAGTGAGAGAAAAAAATTGTGGGCTGGAGCAAGCGCGAGGTCAAGGAGGTGAGAGTTCTGAATGCGCTGTGGGGAGTGAGAGTAATGGAACTCCAGGTGCAGCCAGAGTGCTCCATTGGAAATCCTACGGATGCTGATGGATTTTGGCAGGGTGAAGGAGTAGGATTCCAAGTGTTCCAGTAAATACTGCTGGAGGAGGCTGGGACAGGATTTGATTAATGACCACATTCGCTGATGGCTAATTATTTTATAATGAATATCTATCTATCTAGTTCTACTATATAATAAACTGTTACCATTTGTGTGTGTGTTGTGTGTGTGTGTGTGCGTGTGTGTGGTGATGCAATCGAAAGATGAAGTGTGAGTGTGAGACACAGGATGAAGAAGAGTAAAGGTGTAGAAAGTATTCTGAGTGTCACCTTCAAAAATGGAAAGTATAAAAATTGACAGAAGGCAAGCAAGACACCTTGAAATGTCAGTCTGAGAAGAAGGCTTTATGGGGATACACTTGAGACAGGAAGTGTAAGGCAAAAGAGGAATCAGACACACAAGGATGCTGAAGTAAGGCATAGGAGGACTACTGATGGTACATGGAAGGAGAGAGATTTCAGATATTTTTTAATGTATTCTGTTACCTCTCTTTGGTAGGTAATGTGGTATTAAATAAGGTAATACATAAATGTAATAAAATACATGTTTTACAAAAAGTTCCTTAAAGTTAACACCAAAAATTGCCATTTAAAAAATATGTCAAACAGCATTTGTGGCTTAATACGTTTAAAAATACAGCCGGACTGTTCTCCCCTAATTCCTTTTTTAAGAATCTGGTTATTCAAGTACAGTAAGTACATGACAGCTATCCTCGTAGAATCAGTCAACAACCAATTCTGAAAGCTTAGGCGGCCTTTGGGGGTGGTGACTAGGGCAATCGCCCCAGGCCCCGCGCCTGAGGGGGGCCCCGCGATGGGAGATTCTTTTGTCACCGTCAGCTCGTCATACAAATATGCGGGACCTCTGCAAGACATTCAGATCCGTTATAGACTGAAATACGGTACATGGTGGATTTCTTCTAATTCCTGTGACCGTTGCGAGCGCGGAAAGAATCTTTTCAAAGTTGAAACTTATCAAAAATTATCTACGATCAACAATGTCGCAAAACAAACTGTGCAGTTTAACTATTTTGTCAATCGAAAAGGAACTTGCCTCAACATTGGACTACGAGGATCTTATCAACGATTTTGCTCAGCGAAAGGCCAGAAATGTGGACTTCCGTCTATAACTGTCAAAGCAGCTGTTTGGTAAGTGTTCATTTTATTACAAGTGTTCTGGTTCTCCGTAATTAAATAAATTTGCCGACTCCAGCGGGTTCGGCAGAAACGACTGTTATCTAGTTTGTTAATTTTGCGTGCAAAATGTTTCTGAATCATTAATTAAGTTGGTTAAAGGCCACTAAACTAATATAAGAACAATTACAATACGTAATGTAATCAAACGGCCAATGGTACCTACATAAGGCACCATGTTTTTTTAACAATAATAAGGCGTACAGCATTAGAGGCGGACAAGCCTGTGAGCGTGGTGGTACGGTATATAGCCTACACTTATGGCTCTCGGCCGCGCATATGACATTCGCCCAAGGCCCCGCGTACCCCTAAGGCCGCCTCTGCTGAAAGGAACAATTAATGCATTTGGAGCAACTCAAACCTAAAGCATCGGTCAGCCTATTCTAACACGCACATTTTTGTGATACATACGGAATCCCCAGCTACCAGGAGAAAAAAACATGCAAACAAAAGAAGGGGGTGTCAGCTTCACCCGGAAAAGTGGCTGTGCCGTCTTTCACACCGAGTTCCCTGGACCTCTAAGCACTAACATTAACAACTGCATTGGTGCCACCGCCCTCCTTAACAGTAGGTGCCGCTGTGAAGCAACTCCGGCATGCCGTGGGACCGGCAGGACGTTGGAATAACTTGGTTTGTGTATCCTGTTTGTGATGTCACTGAGTTGTCAAGTAAGTTTTTTTTTTTTTATTTGTGTTGTTTGGATATATTAATCGGATTTGTTGTTTGCCGCAGATAATGTTTACATTTAAAATAGCTCTTCAAATTATTTCAGTTTTTCGCAGTTTTCAGGAGTTCAGCGGCTCTACCGTCTATTCCACAGAAGGAGTCTTTGTGTTTATGTGCATTTCGTGTTATTAAAGGCTAACACATGCGGAAATTCAGCTTTTTTTGTATGATGACGGTTTGACAGATCTTTAATGCTTCATGACCTACATATTGTAGGTGCTTTAGTTGGAACACCGGCGGCTACTGTTCAGTGTTGCATCTGCAGTCATGAAATTTGTACTTCGACAAAGTAGGACACATCATCAGAACAACGGCACACTTTTTAGTTCAGAACGTGACAACAGGAAATTTGAAGTTATTTTGACCTTCCAGTCTGTAGTCCCGGGGTTTGGGTGGTATATTTCGGAGCAACTGTCGAATAATACTGCCTAACGTTCAATTCATTAATTCGCAAAATAGGAATAATGTGACCTTACGATTGCTATAGACTCTGTTAATATTATGACAGAATCAATCAATGGTACTTACAATACCTTTTTGTTTGGGTGAACCCCAAGCAAGCGAAGGACGGTGGGTGGGGTCTGTGATCACGAATCTCGGTTTCTTTCCTTGCGTTTTGTCAATATGTAAAACGGCATGATGCTAAGTGTTCGATGTTGCCAAATGGCAAGTACGCCAGCCCAAAGCACCCCGGAATGTTACATCAGTGTCGATTAATTGCATTATTTTTAAAGTATTAATTACTCTAATGAATTTTAGATGATGATCACGTTCGTGCTGTCAGTGGCGCCTTGATACTCAAGCATTGTGAATCTCTTCACTTAAGGATGCTGTGGCCACTTCTTTTCCAGTAGGTCCTTTATTTGTAATGCAGTTCTTTTTTTTAATCCAAGTCATTTGTCCGGTTACTGAAGACTGTGCTTTTCTTACAAAAAAAATCCCAAAAGTCTAATCCAAGTATTATCTGTTTTATGAACTGGTTTGCTATTCCTTTCAGTACATTTTGAGGGGTAGCGGTTCTGAATAGAAATAGATATATACATAGAACTTTATTTGTCCTCAAAGGGGTAAATTTGGCCTTTTACAGAAGCTGTATAAATATATGCACACACTGTAGTCTGAACTAACAGAAAAGTCCAAAAGAAAGAAAAACTTAAGACTTGGCAGAGACAATTACAGTGATGCATTTACACAGGCAAATGGCACTTGGTATTAAAAAAAAAAAAAAAAAAAGCATTTCTTTACACGTTTATGCTGAATTCATTGGCTGAAAAAACTCAGTGTTAGTGTGTCATAGAGAGGATGTGCAGCATTGTTTGCAATGGCACTCAGTTTTGTTTTAATTCTCTCCTTTGCTACAACCCCCAGGGATGATGGACAGGGGTGTCTCATGACTGAGCCAGCACTTTTAATTGGCTTGTTGTTTTGGTGGGCCTCTCTTGAAGTGATGTTGCTGGCCCAGCACACCACTATGTAGAAGACTGCACTGGTCATCACAAAGTTGTAGAAGATATGAAGGATGTTATTATTGACATTAAATTAACAAAGTCGTCTAAGTTGTGCTGTGCCCTTTCTTATATAGTTCCTCTGTGGTATGAGCCCAGTCAAACTCTTATTGATGTAGATGTACTGGTGGGAGTGGACCACCACTACATCTATTCCCAGAATAGTAGCCGAACATAGACTGTTTGGTGCACAAACATCAATAACCAGTTCCTTGGTTTTGCTGATGATTAGTTGTGTGGTTTATTTGTACTTACCATTTCACTCTTTGCTTTATTAACTTATGTATGTTATTAACTTTGCTGTGAAGAAGAAAAGGAAGATCCTGCTTCTGATTGATAACTGTGCTGCTCACAGCATGCTTCTACATTTAGATAATGTTCGAGTTGAGTTCCTCCCACCCAGTTACACGGCAGTGCTTCAGCAATTGGATTTGGGCATTATTCACACCTTGAAAATGTATTATCGCAAAGGAAATGCTGAGAAAAATTCTTGTCCACATAACCTGCAGACAAGAGGAGATAAAAATTAACGTGAAAGAAGCTATTGAAATGATTGCAAATGCCTGGACGGACGCAAGTTAAAGAAAGCACTATAGCGACAAATACAGAATCTCATTACTAAGAAATTTTCATTATAACAAAATATCTGTAGGTCCCTGGCACTTCGTTGTAGTGGAAATTGATCTGTATTATTATTCATTATTATTTTTATCATTATTATACTATTATTATTCTATACTTCTGACTTTGTACTTTTAGTGTTTTGCATGTTTTACAGTAAAAAGATCAGATTTAATAAATAATGTAATTTTTCAATCCAAAAAAATGCAACATTTTTTTACATGATTTTTCAAGGAAAGAATTTATTGCTAAGGAGGCTAGGGAGAGTAAGTTGGAATTTGGAAAAAGAAAGGAATTAGTCAAGACCAGGGAACTCGTATAAAAAGTGTGCATGCAAAAAATGTTGCATACGCCCATCTCTTATAAAAGCAGGCAGACCATTCCCATTCCACAGTTTAGGGGCCCTGTAACTAAAAGCTCAACCTTCCACTATTATTTTATTAATCCTTGGAATCATAAGCAGATCAGCATCTTGAGATCTTAATGTACGTTCTTGTTTGTAAGTCATGTTAAGTTCAGACAAGTAAGCCAGATCTTGGCCATTTAAGCCTTTAGATGCTAAAAGGACGATTTTGAAATCTGCCTTATAGATAAACGGGAGCCAGTATAAGAATTTAAGAACTGGAGCTATGTATTCGTATTTTCTTGCTCTTGTAATAATTCTTGCAGCAGCATTTTGGATAAACTGGAAGTTGTACAAAGAACAGTTTGAACATCCAGTGAACACCGAATTGCAGTAGTCAATCCTACTAGAAATAAATGCGTGAATTAATTTCTCAGAACCATGCTTATTTAGAAAACACCTTAATTTCCCAACATTTTTAAGATGTAAGAAACATAAATTAGACAGCTTTGTAATGTGCACTTTAAATGACATGCTAGAATCAAAGATAACTCCTAAAATTAATGGCGATTCCAACGGAGTTAAATGATGACAAAATATTGTTGCAATCAGCATCATTCCCTCCAATGATTAATATCTGTTTTATCAGTGTTTTAAAGACAAGTAGTTCTTATCCATCCAATTCTTTAATTGACTAACACAATTAATTAAAGACAACATTGGAGAAACTTAATTTGGTCTAAAAGAAAGGTATAACTGGGTGTTATCTTCATAAGAGTGACAATTAACATTGTTTTCTAATGATAGATCCCAGTGGAAGCATGTAAAGTGAAAACAGTCAAGGTCCTAGTACTGAGCCCTGTGGGACACCATATCTCACTTCTGTGTATAATGATGGAGTTCTGTCAGCACATTTCTGTACGTATTGAAATCGATTTGATAAATAAGAGCTAAACCAGGCAAGGACATTGCCTGTAAGACCAACATCATTTTCCAGTCTGTGCAGTAAAATAGAATGGTCAATGGTGTCAAAATCTGCTCTTAATTCTAACAACATAATTACAGTGGAGTTTCCTTCATCAGATGATATCAGAATGTCGTTTACAACACACGTTAGTGCCATTTCTGTACTGTGACCAGTGCAGAAGCCAAACTGGAATTTCTCAAGTAAATTGTGATGCGTAAGGTGTGACTGAGGCTGATTGGCAACTTTTTCAAGTATTTTATAGAGACTTGTTAAATTTTAAATGGGTCTATAATTATTAAGTATATGAGGGTGTAGGTCTGACTTTTTAAGTAATGGTTTGATGACTGACACTTTTAGTGCATCAGGTACTGTGCCATGCAATAATGAACTATTAATAATGTTAAGAATAGGCGTTGCAAGAACATACAGTGCACTTTTTACTTTTGGCACCAGATCTAGGGAACCATTGCTATCTATTATTTTAGAATAGTAATCTAAGCAAGCTTTAAAGACAGCTTTTTATATTTTTTAACACTCTCTGTCCATGCAATTTGAAAGACATGCAGCTTTGTTGTTCTGTATCTGTGCTCCACTTTTCATCATTCTAATTTAAGAGCTCAAGTGTTTTCATTAAACCAGGTAGAGTTTCTATGTGCTTTGACCACTTTTGTTTTAAGGGGAGCCACTGCATCCAGAGCATCTCTCAAGCTCATATTGTAATTTGATGCTTGATGATCTAAATTGTTTTTTCATGTTTACATACTGATCTAATTTTTTTTTCTACAATTACACTTGACTTATTCAAAGTATCTATAAATTTTAAAGCACAATTACAATCTAGATGTCGCACTGTCATTGTTTTAATCTGTGAGTGTATTGGTAAGGGCAGAACCAAATCAAACATAATTAATGATCAGAAATAACGTCATTTAATAGAGTAATATTTCAATTTTGAATTTCAACTTTGTATGCTATAATTGAATCTAATGTGTGGTGACAATCTGACAAAAATCCTACTGAATTTAACAATTAAGTAAAACATTTGCTAAAATTGTCAGTTTCCACATTAATGTGTACATTAAAATCCCCCATCAATACTACATGGTCATAATTTATAGCCAAATTCAGTCATGAACAATAAATATGGTCCAGGTGGTCTGTAGACTAGCACTACAGTTGTGTTGGAATCTGTTTTAATATTTAAAATGAATGCCTCAAAGGATGTGAAATGTTTCACCTAAATTTTTAGAAGTGATTTGCATTTTGTTACAATGAACAATATATTCCAAGGCCTCCTCTTCGACCAGAATCTCTAGACTTATGAAGGAATGTGTATCCATCTGGTGATGCCTCAGCTAGGGGAACAGTGTCAGATTTACTAAGCCAGGTTTCAGTGAGAAGACACAGATCAGATTTTGTACTTATTATAATATAATTTACCAAAACGGCTTTACTTCCAAGAGAATGAATGGTTAATAAGGAGCATTGAAAGATCACATGACTGTGGTCTAGATGGTGCTCTAATCGGTCAGCCAGGCAGCTTTGCTGCCATATTTTGGGATAATACAAAAGTACCATCCAGTTAGGATGAAGACCATCTCTTCTGAAAAATCCAGGCCTTTCCCAAAAATCATCCCAATTGTTCACAAAGGCTATACTTTTATTTGCACACCAGGTTTCTAGCCAGCAGTGAAGGGAACGCAATCTGCTATAAATCACTTCCCCTCTATATAATCTTGGTAAGGGGCCAGATACAACTAAATTCTGACATTTTCTTTTAGCTTTTGTGCATAGAGAGATGAAGGTCCTCTTTAATACCTCAGATTAATGACACGGAGTGGGGCGAGCATGGTAAAGGACCTCCCTATGCATCTGAGTTACGACTGCAGGAGTGCGAAGGAAGACAGGAGGAGAGCTGACCCCAGACGGTCTAAATGCGCGGTTAGAAGGTAGCAAAAACAGGGGTTGGAGGATGATGTTCGTGGCTGCTGAGTCTCCGCCGGCGGCACTAGTAATAGACGAGCCATGGGAGCTGAAGAAGGAGGTGGGCTGAGATCAGAAGGAGTCAGTGACTGCATTTTAACCTTTGCTTTTATTGGATTTATTTATTATGGTTTTTATTCCCCCACTCTTCACATGGTTTTTATGGATTATTTATGGACATTTGGAACACTGCACTGTGGGCAATGTGTTTTCGTTTGTTTTGATTCTTTTAATAAAAGCACCTTTGCACTTTTCCACCATCCCCTTGCTCCATGTGAGATTTGTCCCCATTAGTCAGCTCAGTTCGGTCATAACTATAAATGGTGTTGGGTTCAAGAGGCTCCCATATGTGAAGAGGAACTCGGGAGTGGACCCACATCGTCACAACATTAAGCTACTTCTATACAAATCTAGTTAACTTTAGCTAAGTTAGTGTATGTGATAATACATTATTGTACAGTGCAGGAAGCCAGCTTTAATTTTGTTATATTTCAAAGTTAGAGACAGAAGTGTGCAAATGAGAGGACTAAATGACATTTAATCCTAGTGAATTCAGAACGATAAAGTTCACATTGTCTGGGTTTAGAGGTGACTAATGAGTGTATGTACTCTTTAAAGAGAAATATTTATCAATTTTTTTTTCCTCCTCTTAATGACACTACAGAAGAAGTTTTAATTAGGTTTTATTAATTAGTACTGCAGGTACTGTATACAGACAAATGGATTTTGCTTGATTTTGATGGTTTCTCTAATGACAACATTCATCTATTTTCTAGTGTTCTTTTCTTTGAACAGGATAACAGAGGGTTGGAACCTTTCCTGGTAGCATTGGGTACAAATCAGAAACTAAGCTGACTGATTTCCATCTCAGAGCACATTTACATACTTATCCATATTGGTAAAATTTAGAGACACCATTCAACCTATACTTTGTCTTTGGCATTCAGGAGTATTCTGGAATTCCCAGATAAAACCCATTACAACTATGGGGAGATTCAAGACACGCACAGTGCAAACCTGATATCAAAGCTTACACTGTGGAAATGTAGCGCTTAATATAAACATAAAGAAAGAAAACAGTGTTTAATATCAGTATTGAATTTTGAACTAACTGTAGACCAGAATGAATGGAGTATTGAACATGAACATGTTGAAAATGTAAGTATGAAGTAAACTACCATGCAACAGTACCTGAAAATCCAACATAATTCCCAAGCCCATGTGATAAAATGTTGTGGTCAGTTCTGTTAAAAGCTGTAGTTGCGTCTAAAAGCATAATAATTGTATCGTTTCCTGCATTTGAGGATATTATAAAATCATTAGCAATAAGAGTTATGGCTGTTTCTCTGCATTTATTGGAACAAAATCCAAACTAAAATGGTTTAGATTGAGGCTTTTAAGATAACGATCAGTGTTGGGAGGTAGTGTGTTTTTTAAGACTTTAGCTAAAAGGCTTACATTTCATATTAATGTGCAAGTCTTCAGATTTTTGATAGAGATGTAACAAAGGCCATTTTCAGAAGTAGGAAGGACAAATATTGGTTAATGACAATGCATTAATTGCATTCAGGATTGGTTCTGCAAAGGAGAAGTTATCTCTGAAAATACACATTGTTGTTATAATTGGTGTTTTTTTTATTATTAATGAATAATTTACAGTACATGTGTTTTATTGTATGGTTACATGTGTTTTATTGTATGGTTAGATCATATAGATTCATTTGTGAAAGATGGGGCATTTCCTTCCAGTGTAACAATTTGAATTATAAACAACGATGCAATCATCTATATCTACCTGGTTTACTTTTCCAAGTGCACTTACTAAATTTATTTATTTAAATTTTTTTACTAGTAACTGAAGGATAAGTAACATAAATAAAAAAATGTATTACTTTATTATAGAGGTGCCCCAAGCAGTAGAGAATACCAACATTATTCAGGATATTTTCAAATCCACCATCATTTTACAGCTACTTTTGTTTAGCACATTGTTTTTTGTCAGCAACTCACTTTGTCAAATTTGTGACATTTTGCACTATAACATTTATCTTTGCATCAGTATATGGAGGAGAATGGTTATTAAAATAATAAAAAGAAATGTTTAATAGACAAGTCAATTTCAAATGTCAAACACTATTTTTTTAGTTTTCAGAATTCCTATATTTATGACTGTTCTATTGTTTTCAAGATGTCTTATATAAGAGATCAGGCTTGGGTTTTGCTTATGCCTTTTGTATGTTGAGCTGGGCTGACCTTAACTGGTATAATTACTTGTGATTGGGGACAGAATCTCATTCATTCCTGTGTCATTCAAATATGTGTTGTTATTGCATTTGTCACATTTTAGTTGTTGTACTAAAACAACATTGACACCTTTAGGGTTTGCTAATTAGTTTTTAGCACTGAAGTATGTTGCTTTAGCTGCCCGGTTAACTGTGAATCTCTACAAATATGCAGTTCTGGTAATGTTGTTAATTTCTTCTTTTTTTGAAAGATTTGCCTTGTGTATCAGTTATGAATTGAGTCACACAAGTGTCAAGCCAGCATGGAAGTTTTGAAACTCTTAACTAAATAATAAAATACATTGTATCTAATAAAATATGGTACAGCTCACCACTTGTCACAATTGTAAACTTGCGACATGTTCTGAGATAGCCTCTTCATTTGAAACTTAGCTGGATTTTTACTTTCAATACTGACAATTCATGTGATGCTTTCCTTCAGTTTTTCTCACACATCCAAAAGATGTGTAGGTTAGATTATTTGATGACCCCTGTAGGGAGTAAGTGTGGATGTGTGTGACCCATTTGAGGTTGGTTCCTGTCTTGTTCGAAATACATATTGGAAAGGCATTGGCTCACCACTACCCTGGGGATAAGCCTATTAGAAATGACATCAAGGATAAATTGGTAGTCATCCTTTGAACGTAATGGACATAGCTATAGTTGTCAGTCCAACCATCTATTTATTTTCTGTCTTCATCATTCAAGTACAGGATGGTAATAGTTTAAGCAATTGCATCTCATAAGTGATTGTCCACATCTTTGAGCTCTTGAAGCATATATGAATCAAATTAGTTTTATTTCTGAATAAATTCCTTACTGGGTTAAAAATTGCCATGATAAAAGCATTTTTCTCCCTGGTTTATTAAGTTACACCATGTGATACTTTTAAATAATAGGTATGATTTCTGCAATAATGTGCTGAGATAATAGCCCTCTGATTGGTTACGGAAAGTTACATTTAAGTCTATATGGAACACATCATAGTACTGTATACCTAATTTAGTTTTTTAAAGTTTTGTTAATCATAGTTAGGAGATCTGTTTAATTAAAGTTTTATAACAATATACTTTAAGACCAGGATGGAAGGGGGCAGGATTGTTAACAGTAGTATGTCTTGTGATTTTTCAAAACGGGAAGGTCATGTAATTTAACAAAATGTATTTTTTTAAATGCTTGGAACCTTGAAGTCAATTAAATTATTCAATGAGGGCAAATAGAACACCATGACCAGTGTAATACTGTCTTATCAAATACATTTTTTTTTTCATCTGGCCAAATCTAATCAGTTTTTTTTTTTTGTTTTTTTTAACCATGTATATCTACTGTCTGAATTCAAGAAATGTTCTGTTGATGGATTTCACATAGAATATTCAGTCTGAGACTTAAACTCTTTTACATACTCTTGAGTTTTTAAAACTGAGTATTTTAAGCACTAAACCAGCATTGTCTGTTTGGTAGAATGTATTACAGAACCATGTATTTCTTACCATATTTTGAATTTAATGAATTTCTAGTAGGAAAATTAAGACATTTTAAAAACAAACATCTTGGTGATTTTTTTTTTTACTTGTTATATTTTATTCATAATTAGCACATTAGGATGTTTAATACTGTCTAGCCACAAATGACTACATTTCATTTTATTGAGACTATCATTGGACATGGTGATTCTGTTTGACATAAATATTTTGTATCTATACTAAAAAGGAAAATGCTAAACAACAACCTAATATACCATATATTTAAGAAATGGTTGAGACAACGGAGATAAAGATAAAAGTGTAAAAATTTGTTATGATATGTGGTTGAGAGTTTTAAAAGTACTACAATATGTCTGTTCATTCTGAAAAGCCAAGGGTATCCCTTCCACTCCATGTCAAAACAGTTAAATGGTATCTTCACTGTGTTCTATGACATATGTAGTTCTTTTAGGATTTTGTGTATACAGTTAGGTCCATAAATATTTGGACAGAGACAACTTTTTTTCTAATTTTGGTTCTGTACATTACCACAATGAATTTTAAATGAAACAACTCAGATGCAGTTGAAGTGCAGACTTTCAGCTTTAATTCAGTGGGGTGAACAAAACGATTGCATAAAAATGTGAGGCAATTAAAGCATTTTTTTAACACAATCCCTTCATTTCAGGGGCTCAAAAGTAATTGGACAGTTGACTCGAAGGCTATTTCATGGGCAGGTGTGGGCAAGTCTGTCGTTATGTCATTATCAATTAAGCAGATAAAAGGCCTGGAGTTGATTTGAGGTGTGGCGCTTACATGTGGAAGATTTTGCTGTGAACAGACAACATGCGGTCAAAGGAGCTCTCCATGCAGGTGAAAGAAGCCATCCTTAAGCTGTGAAAACAGAAAAAACCCATCCGAGAAATTGCTACAATATTACGAGTGGCAAAATCTATCAGTTTGGTACATCCTGAGAAAGAAAGCAAGCACTGGTGAACTCAGAAATGCAAAAAGACCTGGGGCATCATGTATAAACGGTGCATACGCACAGAAATGTTGCGTACGAACGTTTCCACGCTCAAATTGCGATGTATAAAACCTAAACTTGGCGTAAAGCCACGCACATTTCAACGGTACCTCATACCCTGGCATACGCAATTTCTCCATTCAGTTTTGCAGACTGGCGGCACCCAGCGTCAAAGCAGTTCTACTGTTCCTGTGTGGTCACCCTTTCTTTCTTAGATCCACATTCCTGACACGGCTTTATAAATACACTGAAACTAACTGCATATTGTTTATTAGTGTAATGCATCTGATTGTAATTAACCTGCAGCAATATAATGGTCCAGGGAATAGCCATAGTATTCCAAATACCATAACTTCTTTAGCGTTGTTACTCTCAATGCATCTTCTTCTTCTTTCAGCTGCTCCTGTTAAGGGTTGCCACAGCAGATCATCTTTTTCCATATTACTGTCACTGCACCACTCGGAGTATTTATATCACTGTATCTGAGTGGGGAATCACAGCAGCAGCTGATTGGAAAGAGAATTATCGGTATACAGCATGAAGCAGACGCTGCCTGAGCCACGGCAAAACATTTCAGAGACTTTCCTGTACGGACTTTGCAGTTTAGAAAAAGTTTCATCCCAAGAACTATAAACGCACTCAATCAGTCCATCAAGTGCTCCTTGTAGAACTGTTTGTACTTAAGTACAATTACCTCACTGTAAACTTGTACTACAGTTATAATATTGCACAACCTGCGCCACTTTATAAAGCGCGTATTTACATATGATGACGATATCATTTTTAAGATGAAATGCAGCAAAATATGTTGATTATATTATACAGATAAATCTTTAACTTCATTTAAATAATCTGTATTGTTAATAATTAAAAATGTGAGGACACGGTGCCGCAGCGCTAGCTAGTTCAGGGATTGTTCCTGCATTGCGTTGTATTCTTGCTGGTGCTGACGCGACACTGGAAGGACAGACGGATAGAATAATTAAACATGTACTACGAAGATATTTCAATGTTCCTTAAAAGTTTTGAAGAATCGGCGTTCTAAGCTTGCAAATGGCTTAACGTCTATTACAGAGCTGATTGTGTGGCGATTGGGTATTTGGAGAAAGACAAGTAAGGACAGGAATTGGGGGTTAGTACCTTTGAAATAGACAGTACTTCTGTAATGAATTATTTCATCGAAGGTCGCGCATGGCGCAGCAAGCCTCTTGCGTGAGACATGAATAAGCACTGCGCCACCGTGTTCCCATGTTTAATAACATGCTTTCATTCCTATCATCACGAAAAAGATATTACGTATACATCTCAGTATTTTAATTATTCAGAGAGCTGTAATATCACGAATGTAATGGATTACGTGTCCTGTCGGAGAAAGAGAGAGCCCGTTTAAGAAGCAGGTAGTGATTCACACACAGAGCACATAGAAGATCAAATACAGAACAAAGCATTTAATGTGCTACTTTAGTTACAATGGGATTTGAGAAACTAGTAAATTAAACGATTTTAAGATGAAGTTTATGATGTTCTACTTTAATGGCAAAATAAACTACGTGATTAAAGTGGAAATTTCGAGATTAGTTGACATTTAGTGCTTTTTTCCCACTGTGTGCCTATTTTTTTTTGTCTGTACCTTAATAAGCTTTCGTGTGACACTCAGACGGTGGGCTACAACTTGCCTTTTCACGGCGACTTTGATATGTGACTTCTTTTTTTATTTCGGGCACTGTGCGACTTTGTGAACTTGAGCTTTCGAGTTTCTCCGACACTCTGTCACTCAATCAACTTCCTTTTGTTGATTATACCACTGTTTAAAGCAACAAATAGTACATTTTTCTTTTGCCTCCACTTGGTATTCGCTGAAATTCTTATATTTCCCCCCGTGCTTTTCCCATTGTCTTTTCACAGAAGGCTATTTATATTGATTTGCATGTTCAAAGAGGCGTAATTCTGGGAGGAGTTGGGGCAGGACAGAAGGAGCGTGCACGTGCATTACTTTTCACACTGATCGGGATTTATGTAGTGGAAGAACGTGAAAGTTTGCGTACGTACAGATTCCTGCATCTGGATTTTTCTGTGCGTACGCACATTCCCGCTTTTGTGCTTACGCCATGTTATAGTGTGAGTTCTACGCACGGTGTTATATGTGAGGCCCCTGGACGTCCACGGAAGACAACAGTGGTGGATGATTGCAGAATCATTTCCATGGTGAAGAGAAACCCCGTCACAACAGCCAACCAAGTGAACAACACTTTCCAGGGGTTAGGCATATCGATATCCAAGTCTACCATAAAGAGAAGACTGCATGAAAGTAAATACAGAGGGTGCACTGCAAGGTGCAAGCCACTCATAAGCCTCAAGAATAGAAAGGCTAGATTGGACTTTGCTAAAGAACATCTAAAAAAGCCAGCACAGTTCTGGAAAAACATTCTTTGGACAGATGAAACCAAGATCATCCTCTACCAGAATGATGGCAAGAAAAAAGTATGGAGAAGGCGTGGAACAGCTCATTATCCAAAGCATACCACATCCTCTGTAAAACGTGGTGGAGGCAGTGTGATGGCTTGGGCATGCATGGCTGCCAGTGGCACTGGGACGCTAGTTTTTTATTGATGATGTGACACAGGACAGAAGCAGCCGAATGAATTCTGAGGTGTTCAGAGATATACTGTCTGCTCAAATCCAGCTAAATGCAGTCAAATTGATTGGGTGGCGTTTCATGATACACGTGGACAATGACCCAAAACATACAGCCAAAGCAACCCAGGAGTTTATTAAAGCAAAGAAGTGGAAAATTCTTGAATGGCCAAGTCAGTCACCTGATCTTAACCCAACTGAGCATGCATTTCACTTGTTGAAGACTAAACTTCAGACAGAAAGGCCCACAAACAAACAGCAACTGACAGCTGCTGCAGTAAAGGCCTGGCAGAGCATTAAAACGTAGGAAACCCAGCATCTGGTGATGTCCATGAGTTTAAGACTTCAGGCTGTCATTGCCAGCAAAGGGTTTTCAACCAAGTATTAGAAATGAACATTTTATTTCCAGTTATTTCATTTGTCCAATTACTTTTGAGCCCCTGAAATGAAGGGATTGTGTTTAAAAAAAAAAAAAAAAAATGCTTTAGTTGCCTCACATTTTTATGCAATCGTTTTGTTCACCCCACTGAATTATAGCTGAAAGTCTGCACTTCAACTGCATCTGAGTTGTTTCATTTAAAATTCATTGTGGTAATGTACAGAACCAAAATTAGAAAAAAGTTGTCTCTGTCCAAATATTTATGGACCTAACTATTTTTCCTTAGTTGTGTTTTTCATGAAAGAATCCTGTAAATCTTTCAATAAAGGTAAAAAGATGTCTATGATTTCTTTTTATTTCAGCCTTTGCATCAACCAAAGCAGAATTTTCTCTATAAGCGTGTGGATATTTCTGATACCCACTTTTTAAGTAAACGTGCTTTTCCCAGTAATAAAAGTGTAATTTGTTTCTCTAGCGTTTATTTCTCCATTTTACATGAAAGAGTGTTGAGCATGTTGGTTTTTAGAAAAGTTGTGATTTTCATCCATGTTTCTCTCCTTTTTTCTTCACTACATATTGCCTCATTTACTTATCTTTTTTTAAGTTTTTGAAGCATGAGACCTTTTATTTTCTAGTATGCATTTTCATGTTCTAATAGGATGACTGATCTTAGAATATGCAAATCCTCCCTTTTTTTTTTTTTAGGGTGACAGCCTTTTAGTATGGATAGTGAAGATATTGCTGAGATCCTTCACCTAAGTGTAGGTGGCTATAAATTCACAGCTCGGAGAGAGTCACTGTGCAGGTTCAAGGATTCCATGCTAAGTGCCATGTTCAGTGGCAGGTTTCCGCTTAAAAGAGATGACACAGGTGAGTATTAGCGACGATGCAACTCTTTGTCACCAAAGAGCATACCAGTAATCTGTTAAAGCTGTTCAAGGATGTGACAGAAGGACAAAACATGGTGTTTTCACATTCCCAGCAGATGGCATTCTATGATTCATAATGAATTGTGTTGAATTACTTACTACCCAGCAGTACTCAATGTACTGTAGAAACAAACAAAAAAAAAAAACCTTTCCCACATAATTAAAAATGTGCAAATGTTTTAATGCTTCTCATTCACTGACAAATTACTTTAAAAGGTTAGTTTTAAGGTTATATAGCTTAATGAGTGCTTTCATTGCATATATTAGTAAAGAGATGATAGCAAAGAAAATCTTTCAAGGCTTGTAGTTTCAGTGTTTTTGGAGAGATACTAAAATCAATAGGCTGTAAAGTATTTACCTTAACTAAGAAATGCATGAAATAATGGAAGCGTTTTAATAAAATTACAGTAAGATAGATCATTTAGATTCATATGTGTCAAAAGAAGTTATGTTTAACATTTCACAAAGTACAAAAGGATTTGGTACCTGATACAGAAAACGGAAGCGTAACATAAATAGAAGCGTAACATAAATAGAAGATAATAGGGTAGTGGATATTCTTACTGAAGCATTTCCAAAATCAGAATTTTGATTATAATATTTGGATGTCTATAATTGGTGAATGCCTTTCAAAGTTGTCAAATTTTTAACTCTGCTGAAAGCTTTGAAGTAATCCCAAGAAATAAACGTTATGTCAATCTTAGCATCTAAATGAGCTGTTTCCTTGGCAGCTTTAATACAAATACTGCTGCTTGAAAAGTATCAGCCAGAACTGTCAGTTTTTTTAACAAAGTAAATCAAAGCACTTCACTCCCTAATACAGGTTATAGTCTAGCAAACAGAGAAGATGTTAATGGTAATTAGGAAGTACAGTAATTTTGTCAAATTTAGGAACATAATCGCTTGGTGTCTTCTATCCAAAGTATAGGAAAAGATTCAAGTGAGATTTAGTAATTACTTGTACAGTTTTTATTAGTTCATAATGTTAAAAAGTTTCGGCATAAATAGGCTGCAGTCAATATATTCCAGTAACTGGAAGAGCAAATTGGACTTAATGTTAAATGCATGCTTTTTTTGTGAGTAAGTGTTCATCTGGAGTGGAAAAAGGTAAAGGTTATTCCCATGCTAAAAAAAAAAGAAGTTAGCAGTCACACTGTGTAGCCACTTGCTAAAGACTACTTAGCCAAAACATAGTGTCTGTTTTTTTTTTTTTTTTTTTTTTTTTTTTTTTTTCTTTTCAGCATAGGAATAACCCTTACATTTTTTGGCCCTATGAAAATATAATTTCAATGGTCTTTTTTATTTAATTTTTATAGTTAGTCCCTATAAATTGTTGATATTTTCACAAATTATTATAACACAAATGTAAGTCTCAAATATGCCTACTTGTCTATGTTTTGTATCTTTAAAAAAAAAAAAAATAGAGCTTTGAGGGACATCGTTGAGTGTCTGTTTCAGTTTTTCATCTGATCTGAACAACTGCAATATAATAGAATGAGTTACAGTATACAAGCACATTTAAAAGAGCCATCTACATTACTTACATTTTCATCTTATTAAGTTAAAACAGGTTTTAGTTAAGAAGGCGCATAAGCAGTTTGGAATGTCTCCTGCAACTGCTGACCAGATTGCTTGTATTTACTGAATTTCAACAGACCACTAAGGAAATGGTTTGTAGGGATTGATGCTTGACTTTCCTCTTATTTTATTCACTTGGTGGCTTAAGTGAAGCACATAGTGCATAGAAAGTGAAATATGATATGTGTAGAGCTTCTACTAAAGTAGAGTTTTCATTTTACACATTTTTTTATTCATTTGATGATGATAACTGTGTTGTACATTATTAGTTTGCAAATAAGTACTACATGATTTAGCTATCTGCCAGACTGGTTTGTACTTATTTGCAGTGAATGTTTTCATACATGTAAGAAACATATTTTAATTAGCTTGCACACCAAGTTTGTGTACAAGCTGCTTTCAAGGCTCTGTCCCATGTAACCTCTTGAGTTCAACTAATTTTGAAATGTGTGAATATTTCATTTGAAAGTATAAAGTTGCAGTTTATTTTCAGAAAAACAGTGAAGTGCAGGGTATCCCACTGAGCAGTGCATGTTTGATGTACAACATGTGTGTTTTGAAGTGAACATATTCTGGAAGGTGCTGAAACACAGAACAAAACTTATTTCAGATGCACACTTCAGTATGGGGGAAAGCTTTCTTAACCCCCCGATATAACATATTTTTATGGCATGATGTTAATGAAATCCAATTTATACTGAGATGTTTCATGGTGTAAAATTAAAGTACCATACCATTAACAGCATATGAAGCATAACCTTGCAGGCAGTTAAGACTATAAGGGGGGTTAGGGTTATGTTATGTGTACCAATGGAGTCTATTTCTTTTCTTTGATATTTTCAACATAGCATGCATTTTAAAATTTAAAACTTTGCATATTATGCTTTTTTTGAGTCACAGAAATCTCCAAAGTTTGAAGCAGACTCTTGTTGTTGTGAAACTGCATGCATCAGTAAAGGAAATTCTCTTTGAAAATGAGCAGTGTAAAAGAAAAGGCAAAACTGCTAGTGCTATATGTTTTGAACCAAATTTAGTCTAACTAGATATGAAAACTTCCTGACATTCCAAAAAATGTCAGTCACGTCTGGTTGTTGTATATCAACTTGCTATAAGAAGAAAAGAAAAATAAGCTTCAAACCATAACTTGGAGGTGCATTCATGAATGAAAACAACATGAAATAATGTTGGATGAAAGAGGGTTCAAATAGTGATTGACTATAAATTTGAATACAGTGAATATCACTTAAATTAATAGTGTATCCTGCCCAAATTTCATGATTTTTTTTTTTTCAAGTAATTGGTTTGTATGTATGCTGTGGCATAGATATTAGTACCCCGTGACCCTAAACTGGTTTGAGTGGGTTAAAAATGGTTCGAAAATTGCCACTGAGAGACTGAAAATTGAGCTTTTGATAGAATTTTGCATGAACTCCTCCCTTTTTGGTCATTTGCAAAATGTGCTAATGCTAAAAAGTTATTTTTGTGTGACTCTTATTTTGAGATAATACATATTATTAACAAATACATGTGACAATGTTTCTCTTCACAGTTTTCAACATTTTGATTTGGAAGGGGATGATTACTTTTTTTTTTTTTAAATAGGTCTCTGTTAAGAATTTACTATACACTGGGTTCTTAGCATTTTAAGTTACATAGAATTAAACAGCATAATATACAATACATGACACCATCACACAATTACATGCAGTAAATAAATGTATAAAATAATATTGTAAAGTAGAATTGCACTCCCATCCAGTAATATATTAGTTAAGTCCTATAAATAATAAATATGATTTATATTGATTGTAGGAGAATAGAAATCGGGACGAGACAGATAAATCATAGATTATATTTAACCATAGTCACTGCAGAAGGAAAGAAACTGTGTCTAAGTCTATAGTATGTGCCTTTAGTGACTGGTAATGTTTCCTCAATGGTAATAACTGAAAGAAATGGTTTCCCTGATAAGTGTAGTCTTTGCTTATATTCAGCACTCCAGACAAAAATTCACCTCAAGCTTTGATTTAGTTGCACAATAATAAAATGTGTAAAATATTAATCTTTCAGTCTCTTACTTTTCTAACATCCATGTATTTGAGCTTAATTCTTTTCCTTGTCTTTTGTAATGCATCCTTTCCTTGTGCTTTTATATCTGGTTTGACGATTTGGGTAACTTTCAAACTATGTACAGTCATTAAGATCATTGTATTTTACTCAGGCTCTGTGTCACTGACCATTAGAATGTCGGTGTCAGAGGGCCAACCATTGTAATTTGGTCTTCTTTTCTTCTTGATTGAAATGAGCCATCATTTGCAGGCTCAGGAAACTGCTCAAGTGACCGACCTTCTGTGTCAGTTGTGTCTAAATCCTTCAAAGTTGAGACATTGAGTGAGTTTAGCACTTTTTAATTTTGTGTTGTGTACTGAAAAGCCACATTGACACTGAGCTGCTGAAATAGGCACAACAAGCACAATCTCAACAAGATGTTGAATATTGTGAAATCTGTGCAATAAAGCTGTTTTGTCAGTAAGGCTTCCCACAAACTGTTGTAAGTCATGTCCTAGAATTGTCCATTTATCAGAATTGTACAGCCTTGACATCACATAGTTTCTTCAACAAGACTTCTTCATACCAGTTAATTAAAGAGTCACTTTCTCTAAATTTTTTTCACTCCATCACGGATTTTATATGTAAGCATATTTAAATATATATCACGGATTTTTTGCTGGTTCGCGGATTTCTGCAGACAATGGGTCTTTTAATTTCTGGTACATGCTTCCTCAGTTGGTTTGCCCAGTTGATTTCATACAAGGGACGCTATTGGCAGATGGCTGAGAAGCTACCCAGCTTACTTTTCTCTCTCTCTTGCGCTGACTTTCTCTGATCCTGACGTAGGGGGATTGAGCAGGGGGGCTGTTCGCACACCTAGACGATACGGACGCTCATCTAAAAATGCTGAAAGATTATCTTCACGTTGCTATCTTTTGTGCAGCTGCTTCCTGAAACGACATGCTGCACGGTGCTTCGCATACTTAAAAGCTCGAAGGGCACGTATTGATTTTTGATTGAAAAACAAACTCTGTCTCTCTCTCTCTGCTCCTGATGGAGGGGGTGTGAGCTGCCGCCTTCAACAGCTTTGTGCCGCGGTGCTTCGCATACTTAAAAGCCAAACAGCCCTATTGATTTGTTTGCTTTCTCTATCTCTCTGACATCTGCTCCTGACGCGCACTCCTTTGAAGAGGAAGATATGTTTGCATTCTTTTAATTGTGAGACGGAACTGTCATCTCTGTCTTGTCATGGAGCACAGTTTAAACTTTTGAAAAAGAGACAAATGTTTGTTTGCAGTGTTTGAATAATGTTCCTGTCTCTCTACAACCTCCTGTGTTTCTGCGCAAATCTGTGACCCAAGCATGACAATGTAAAAATAACCATATAAACATATGGTTTCTACTTCGTGGATTTTCTTATTTTGCGGGTGGCTCTGGAACGCAACCCCCGCGATGGAGAAGGGATTACTGTACATAGATTCTTTCAAATAGATTTAGCTCAAATTTAGCTGTCCAGTGTTCATTTTCTAAACTGAAGAGTGTTTCAACAACAAAGACTCAGCTGTGGAAAATGGGTGTCTCCTCCATTGAAGGGGACGGAGAAGCACATTAAATATGAAATTGATATAGAAGACTGTCTGTAGTCTTTTAGAATACATTTTGAACAATTTTGGCTAAACCTTGTTCTTCTTGCAAGCAGTTTACAAAGGCATGCAGCAAAGGCTCAGCTATGGAAATAAGTGTCCCCTCTGGTAGAAGGAATGGATGGGCATAGTTGATATGAACATGCAATAGGAGACTGCCTGATAGGCTTATTAAAGACATTGTGCACTATTTTAACTACACAGTGTTCACAGTTTAATCAGTCTTAATCTTCCATGTTCGACTGTGCATATAATATACAGGATAAAGAGTTTTATAGGATAATAATACCTGCTGTGAAAATGAGATCCTCCCCCAGTTTAAAAGGCAAGGGATTTTTTTTGATAGAACTTTAACTATTTCATTCACATGGTTTTAATCATGAGGTGAAATTTGAGCTCCATATCAAAGCCTTTCCTGTGGAAATTACCCCCCCCAGTAAAAAACTATAGGAGTAAATGTTAAAGAGCAAGGCACCAAGTATGGCATGAAAGTGGATTAGTTCATTTATTTTACCGATTTGTCTTTGTACAGAGTTCTTGGGTGTCAAGTAATAAATTATTAATTATTACTAAATCTTATTTTCCATGTTTCTTTGTTGATGAGCTCCCATTTAAGAATTTATTGGTAACAGAACATATACAGGTAGTGTGCACACCAAAACAACTTAAATAACCACTCGCAAAGTTGTATTTATCAGTACCATTTTAACAAAGTTTACTGTCCATCATCAATCACAGAGGGGAAAAAACAACATGTAAAACCTGCAACTTTAAAATGCAGGCTTCATCACATGGACATGCATGTTTACTGATAGACAGGCCATCATTTTACACAGGTTGTGCGTTGAATCAAAAAAGAAATGACATGCAAAGAGGCATGAACACGAGGAGAGCTGTAACAATCAAACTTTAGTATGCCTTCGCCAAATCAGAAGGGACAACAGAATTCCACGGAGTACAGATCCCTTCATAAAAGGGGACCTACATGATAGGCAGATGAATTTCAAATAATTTGCCTGCCTTCCTTGCATTTTGATGACTGGTTGCATCATATTCAGCCTTTTGTTCATTATTCTAGCACAAAAGTAATCAACCTCTCGTTGAAATTCGCCATTTGGAATACATGCCAGCCACGACGTGTACTTCAAAATATTTTCTCATGTGAGTCTCCAAGTATGACATGATTTTCACTGTACATCTGTCACACCCACCATGGTTGCTTGAAGTGTATAAACCAGCCTTTATGCAGCTCATAGATAACCGAAGGGGAGGTCAGTACCGACAAATGTATTTAACGTCACGTCTGCTAAACAATATAAAATGGCCTTTTGCATCTGTTACAGTATAATTAAAGTTTCAATGATTTCATTCACTAAGTAGAAATGATAATTGCCAAAGTCTATTTTTGTGACCATTCTAGCCACAGCCAGGAGCACTGATATTGCTGACCTGTGATATGTACAGGACCTCAGTGGAGTGCAGTTTCAGTCCTACAATCTTTTCTGCTGTGCAAGTAATACACTTTCATTTTTGTTTTGTGTGAGCTGATGCATTGCCATACTAGACTGCTGTGGAGAAAGTGAGGATGATTTCAGTAACTGCTCTATACAACTGTACCAGCACCAAATGGGACAGGTTAAACATTTTATATTGATGAAAAAAAAAATATCAGCTGCTGCGCTTTTTTGATAACACCAGTTATGTTTTCATCCCGGTTCAGATTGTGAGTGAGTTGTGGCAAGACATTTAAATGATCCTACCCCGTTGACAGTGACATCATGTATAACTAGGGAAGTAGGAAAAAGGAGCTTCTCTTAAAATCCACAATCATTCCTTCGGTTTTCAAGGATTTCAAATTAGGATTGTGGAGGGTGAACCAGCTGGCCAGCCGATCCACCTCCTTCCAATATGGTATCTCATCCCCATTTGTAATCGGGCCAATCATACAATGAAGGTACAGTCATTAGTGTACAGAGGGAAAAGGAATGGTGACAGAACACAGCCTTGGTCTGACCCTAGCTGATACTTCCCCATCTTCACTGTCTGACGTCTGTTACCTAGAACACTGGAGATCCAGAGACTTGTGGCATGTTCCACATTTATACTTAGAAATTGTATGTGGAGAAGCTCTGATATGATTGTAATAAATGCAGAACTGAAATCCCCAAATAAGAGCATGGCATAAGTAACTAGAGAGTCTAATGCTGTAAGATGTAATGGAGAGCCATGTTCACTGCATCCTCAACTGACTTGTTTGTATGGTAAGCCAACTGAAGTGGGTCAAGGAGAGAATTTGTAGATGTGGAAGAATCAGGCGTTCAAATTACATCACTATTGTACAGTGCTATCTATTATCATTTAGACTGTAGTATTTTTTCATCTTTCTTTTTGAAACAGTCAGGGACTTTGCATTGAGCCAAAAACTGAGTGAAAATTCTGTAAAAACTGGGGCTAACTGATGCAGAACAATACTTTAGTGTGGATGGAGAGATGTTGACCAGTAGCTTTCTGACATGCCTGTCTCAGGAAGAGCATGTGGACTTCATACTCACAAATGCTTAGAGGGAAGGTGCAGTTAAACTTCAGGAGATATATGTATGGTAAAATGATGTCCTGAGTGGTGCTTCTCAAACATGCAATAAAAACTTGTCAGGTAGAGAAGGATTGGTCTGTGTGGTTTGGGGAATTCGGGGTGTGTGTTGCATTATTTTGCGTTGCATTTTAAGCATTCCAAGCAGACAATCATTTGTGGCAAAGGTCTGTTCCAGCTTGTTGTTGTATTTGCGTTTTGACTTTGTCTAGCCACTTTGTATACATTTTTGTCTCTACATTTGTAAGCTTCCTTTTTAGTTTTTCTAAACTTTTTCATTTTTAAAAAAAAAAAAAAACACGTTTTTTCATTATTATACTGTATTTGATAATTGTTTTCTTTTGAATACAAGTTTCCTGACAAAAACGTATGTAGGAAATAACCGTGTCCGTATACTCATCTAATCCATCAGAGGCATTTCTGAATACATCCCAGACAGTAGAAACAAATCTGTTCTGTAGTCTCTCCGTAGCCTTGCTAGTCCACTTGTGTTTTAGCTGATTTCACTATCTGTCAATATGACGAGACAAGAAATATCATGCAGCCACTAAATGTGGGTTAGAATTTTTCAATCACTGAACTTTCTAGATGTTGATGGAAACTACATTTTTTTTTTCATTCATTGGGTTTGTGAAGTCAAAGTAATGTTCATTAGTATGATAGATAAAGTATAACAATCTTAGTGATAGCACCTGTGCCACTGGTGGAGAAACAAGTGAGTGGCAGTCTGTAGTTATAAGTAATTTACTGCAGTTTAAGGTCAGTGGGCAGTTAAGTGGCTAATTCTACATGAGTGCATAAGCATTAACAAAATCTGATCACCTATGCTTGGAACGTCTGGAATAACACGGCTAGAGGTATATTATAAGATATTTGTTAATTTTCAATTGACAAAACGTATTCCACAAAAGTAACCTTAATGAAGGAGGGAGATATTTGGAAAATGAAATCGTAAGGAGTTTGTGAGATTTGAAAGTTGAATTGATATTACTTGTGTATCAAATATGAATCAGCATTGTTAGGGCTATAATTAATAACTATCAACTGGAACTGTTACCAACTTGCCTGAAAGTGGACCCAAGTTTATTTTGCCCCCACACACAGTGAAGAGGATTACTGCTGGTGAAATACAGAAAATACGAGTTGGAATTTGATTGGAACAGTGTTCTATGGTCAGAGGAAGCAAAAAAATGAGTGTTTTGACAACGTACACCCAAGGCATGATTGACATAAAAAAGGATGGCTATACCCAAAAAAAACCTGATCCCCACTGTCAAGAATGATGGAGACTCAGTGATGTTATGGGATGTTTTTCCTCTAAAGGCCCAAGCAACTTTTGTTAGGGTACATGACATCATAGAATCCATAATATACCTGGAAATTTTAAATTTAAATCGGGCTGTTTCTGCCAGTAAACTAAAACTGGGTGATTATTGGCTCTTCCAGCCAGACAATGATCTAAAACATATGTCCAAATCAACACAAAAATGGTTATAGGAAGCACAAAAGTGTTGTTTTTTTTTTTTTTTTTTTCGCGTTCTGTAATTCTTGTATCTGTTTGAGGAGAGTGGTTGTTACTTTATATATACGTTATAATATTCGCATATTTCTTGGGCTTCTGTAAAAGCTAAATTTCTCCCATGGGACAAATAATGTTTGTTCAGTCTATCGATTTGCATGCAATCGCAGTGGCTCTAGTAGTGTGTGTAAAAAGCCCCTTAGTAACGTAATGAGATGTAAAACAATTTTTTTTTCAAAGGATTTAAAGGTACTGATACAGTAAAAATCTTCAAGTTTCTCATCAGTATTTGATTTTTTTCTTTTTTTTGTTTTTTTACCATTTTTCATTCTATTTATTTATACAAAGTGTTTGCATGATGATGATACATTATATGAAGTCTTGGGAATTTTGTTGTAAAAGTTGTAAGTTTATTATTTTGTAGTTGCTTGTGTATTTTTAAACTAATGGCCCATGTCAAACTTGGAAACATTAAGGATATTACTTCAAACAGTGCATTTAACTAACTTTTGTCAGTAGTTTATGAACGGGTGCTACAGTAGTACCATTCAGTTAGAATGCAAAAGATAAAAATCCTTAACCATGCTCAGTAAGAGTAGCAACAGGAAAAAGGGAAATTTTGTGATCATCAATTTACTTCCTGGAGATACAGTAGAAAGGGCTGGACACAGTAATTACCATCAGTGTTGAAATGATCCATCTTTTTCCTCAAACTGTGTTTTCTAGTGCAGGCTCATTGAGTGCCAGCCTCTGCCCCAATTGTGACAGGAACATGGATGCTGCTTATACATACACCTGAAACTACAGGTAAAATTCGGTTACAACGAATATCTTTACAACGAAATTTTCATTACAATGAAGTATTTTTGTGATCCTGACAGTTTCCCCATATGACACGAGTCTATAGAAATCTCATTGCTACGAAATGCATTCAGCAAATACTTTATTTATTTTTTTATAACAAAGTGTCCAAAAGACCTTGAAATGCCTAAATGAATCATCCACAGAGTAATTAGTTCTGTGGTCGCAGCTCAATTGTGCACAGCGATCCCCGAACACAAACATTGTAATTTTTTTTTTCTTTCTTTGAACTTTCCTTGTACTGTTTTTTTGCTGCGTTTGTTTTCTGTGGTTTTCAGTGATACCTTTTGCTTATTGCTCGTCAACATTTGAAAAACTTCCATTGGAATTTAACTCATTGTCACCCTCCTATAGAAATGGCAGACACAGAAAAAACGATAACAGTTCATATTAGAAAAACAAAAAAACTTTACATTTTTGCATCTCTCGATTCCGGCAAAAAGAAAAAAGACGTTGCCAGTGAATTTGGAATTTCACCATCGACACTGTCAACTTTCTTGAAAGGCCGAGCAAAAAAAAGAAGAAAAATCTCGGGTTGCAAACATATGCGAACTTCTGCATTTGAAGACGTTGAAAAAGCAGTTTTTATGTGGTTCAGTGATGCTCGTTCAAGAAACATTCCTATTAATGCGGCACTCATTCAAGAAAATGTGAGGTTTCTAAACTCTCTTGGGACCTCCCCCAACTGGACAACACGCCGAAGAGTATCCCAAAGTGCGATCACCGTGTCTGTGGAAAATTGTTTATCCGTTGCTGGGGCAACAGCAGCCTCATAGCTCTGCTGCGGCTCTTCACCGAAGCAAACCGAAAAGATCTCGATGGGTGATGCAAGGAACATTGTAAATGCAGGGAACAATATTACTTGGCCACTAACCTAGCCACAACCCTGCCTGACTGCTGTGTCTGTGTATAGGAGAGTGGCAGATCTTGCTACAATAATAACCCTGCTGTTCCTGTTTCAAGCTGAATAAAGCTGTTTTTGCTAAAATACTGAGACTCAGCCTTGTGTTTTGGGGTGCAAGACAAATATAGCATAACCACGATCTTTTAGGATTTGCTTCTATAGTGCTTCATTGCAGCACTGTGAGCGTGCTGCTGCCCTGTCCTGGCAACAGACAAACAATCTTCCACAGACACGGCAATTGCATTTCGGGGCGCACTTCAGCGTGTCGCCCCGTTGGGTGGGGGTTGGGGGATGCCAAAACAGTTCAGAAACCTCACAATATGAAGAAGAAGAAGAAAAGGATGATTCGGCTTCTGATTGATAACTCTGCTACCCACAACATGCTTCCACATTTAGATAATGTTCGCGTTGAATTCCTCCCACCCAGTTGCAAGGCAGTGCTTTAGCCATTGGATTTGGGCATCATTCGCACCCTGAATGTGTATTATTGCAAGGAAATGCTGAGAAAGATTTTCATCAGCATAAATTGTAGACAGGATGAGATTAAAATTAATGTGAAAGAAGCTATTGAAATGATTGCAAAAGCCTGGACGCAAGTTAAAGAAGGCACTATAGTGACAAGTACAGACTCTCATTACTACGAAATTTTCATTACAACAAAATATTTAGCAAAAGTAAATTGCAAAAGGTTAAAAAATAAATAAATAGATGACACAATTTTAATGCATCCTACTTGCATCTGTCTTGTGAAATGTCAGCAGTACTGGAGTTTACTAACAGCTGTGTACTACCTCCTATTGATAGAAAGCAATTATTGCATCATGTTAGCAGCCGGAAAACAACATGCTACAGGTGTGCACAGAAAAGGGCCACATGGCTATAAATTGATCCTCCTTTTATATGCAGTAATAATTTTTGGCTATTTTCATAGCTAAAATAAAAGATACATGACCTGTAGCTGGGTCTTTTCCGGGTTCCCAAAATCAAGCACCTACTGAATTGGCCAGGTAGGATACAGCTCAAGTCAAGCACATAACTAAAGAAATTTCTCAGTCTAATAAAGTTAATTTTTAAAGTTTTGTGAAAATTTTTAAAGGAGCAAATCACAAAAATTCAGAAAAAGGTTATTAGACTAAAATGCAGAAAAGAAAAAGGGTTTCTTCTACAATCTTAGCTTTCTCATGTTAAACTTCAGTCACTCTCTATACTTAAAGGTTGTGTTATTTCACAATGGCAAACTTACATAGGCTTCACTTAGTACATTCAGCACATTCTATGTGTTCGGTTTGAAACGGTTTGCCATCCATGCCTTGACAACTGCAAGGCAGAACTAGTCTAGTCAGAAGGACAAGAAATAATTAGAATATCCATCCATCCATCCATTATCCAACCCGCTATAATATTTCTTTTGTAATTTAGCTTGTGGGGGTTATAATAGAACCTCCCATTGACTATGCTGTAATAAGTAGGCATGCAATCTAACATAACTAAGAAAATACTTCTATCAATTTAACATAATCTAACAAATGGCTCTTACTTGACCATTACTTGTGTTTTAAAATAATGTTTTGAATTATTTTTTCAAGTGCTTTTTTTATATCAGTTTTTTTTTTAACATTTTAATAGAATTTCTCAAATGAAAGGTAAAAAGTCCAGCTAAAAATATTAGGCTATTTTCTTAATTACATATCTTTTTTTTTTTACTGTATAAGACACAGTACAATACATGATGATGTATTTCATTGCATGGTTGTTAAAATTCAATACTTATTTTGCAGGGGCTTGTGTTATTGAACGCGATGGAAAACTCTTCAAGTTTCTTTTTGATTATCTCCATGGGGATTTTCATTTGCCTGAAGATGAAGAGACCCGCTTGGCTTTGCAGCAAGAAGCAGATTATTTTGGTGTACCTTTTCCTCTGTCTTTGACAGAGCATTTAGTGACAGAATTGGTGTCTGGAGCTCAAAAAGAGGGCATCACCGTGAAACAGGTTAGTCTTTCATGAATGAAAGCTGAATATTTTTTACATACATTTTCACAAGGTGCAGCAGAGTGTTACAGTGATTAGTGCTGCCTCCACACATTCCAGAAAGACTGGGTTTTAATCCAGGGCCTGGTCACTGTGTGGTGTTTGCTCATTTTCCCAGCTACTGTGGTTTATTGTGTATATACAGTATATTTACTTATATTTCAGCTCATTGCACTCTAACAACAAAATAGTAGAATTGCGTTCTTCACTTGTTCAATTGTTATTTTTTGGTGCAAATAATTGTGGAATTGTTGACATTTACATTTTTAATTGAAAATATCTGCAATAGGGTTATACGTCTCAGCCTCTTTTAAAGCTGTTTTTTTTACAGGCTTATCTTTTTATATCTGGATCATTTATCAGATGTTTACGCAATTTTCTGTTGCTAAAAATCTATTTTTATATTTTTTTTTACTTTTCCTGCTTCAAAGCAACTGAGGAGTAACCACAATTTAAAATACTGTAATTTTAAATAAGAATTAATATATACATTAAATATCTAAATGTCTGATTAGACTTGTTGGCTCTTTAATTCCATAACACACACAGATTTTAAGAAGTATATCATTTGTTGCTATTAATTATTATCTATTTTTTTGGCTCAGTATTGTTGCATTTTGTGATGACCATTTGATGGAGTTTGACTGTGATAAAAGTAAAATATTTCAGCAATCCAGTGGAAGAAAGTGTTTGGAGTTCTAACATGCCTAAAACATACAGTGGTGTGAAAAACTATTTGCCCCATTCCTGATTTCTTATTCTTTTGCATGTTTGTCACACAAAATGTTTCTGATCATCAAACACATTTAACTATTAGTCAAATATAACACAAGTAAACACAAAATGCAGTTTGTAAATGGTGGTTTTTATTATTTAGGGAGAAAAAAAAATCCAAACCTACATGGCCCTGTGTGAAAAAGTAATTGCCCCCTGAACCTAATAACTGGTTGGGCCACCCTTAGCAGCAATAACTGCAATCAAGCGTTTGCGATAACTTGCAATGAGTCTTTTACAGCGCTCTGGAGGAATTTTGGCCCCCTCATCTTTGCAAAATTGTTGTAATACAGCTTTATTTGAGGGTTTTCTAGCATGAACCGCCTTTTTAAGGTCATGCCATAGCATCTCAATTGGATTCAGGTCAGGACTTTGACTAGGCCACTCCAAAGTCTTCATTTTGTTTTTCTTCAGCCATTCAGAGGTGGATTTGCTGGTGTGTTTTGGGTCATTGTCCTGTTGCAGCACCCAAGATCGCTTCAGCTTGAGTTGACGAACAGATGGCCGGACATTCTCCTTCAGGATTTTTTGGTAGACAGTAGAATTCATGGTTCCATCTATCACAGCAAGCCTTCCAGGTCCTGAAGCAGCAAAACAACCCCAGACCATCACACTACCACCACCATATTTTACTGTTGGTATGATGTTCTTTTTCTGAAATGCAGTGTTCCTTTTACGCCAGATGTAACGGGACATTTGCCTTCCAAAAAGTTCAACGTTTGTCTCATCAGTCCACAAGGTATTTTTCCAAAAGTCTTGGCAATCATTGAGATGTTTCTTAGCAAAATTGAGATGAGCCCTAATGTTCTTTTTGCTTAACAGTGGTTTGCATCTTGGAAATCTGCCATGCAGGCCGTTTTTGCCCAGTCTCTTTCTTATGGTGGAGTCGTGAACACTGACCTTAATTGAGGCAAGTGAGGCCTGCAGTTCTTTAGACGTTGTCCTGGGGTCTTTTGTGACCTCTCGGATGAGTCGTCTCTGCGCTCTTGGGGTAATTTTGGTCGGCCGGCCACTCCTGGGAAGGTTCACCACTGTTCCATGTTTTTGCCATTTGTGGATAATGGCTCTCACTGTGGTTCGCTGGAGTCCCAAAGCTTTAGAAATGGCTTTATAACCTTTACCAGACTGATAGATCTCAATTACTTCTGTTCTCATTTGTTCCTGAATTTCTTTGGATCTTGGCATGATGTCTAGCTTTTGAGGTGCTTTTGGTCTACTTCTCTGTGTCAGGCAGCTCCTATTTAAGTGATTTCTTGATTGAAACAGGTGTGGCAGTAATCAGGCCTGGGGGTGGCTACGGAAATTGAACTCAGGTGTGATACACCACAGTTAGGTTATTTTTTAACAAGGGGGCAATTACTTTTTCACACAGGGCCATGTAGGTTTGGATTTTTTTCTCCCTAAATAATAAAAACCATCATTTAAAAACTGCATTTTCTGTTTACTTGTGTTATATTTGACTAATGGTTAAATGTGTTTGATGATCAGAAACATTTTGTGTGACAAACATGCAAAAGAATAAGAAATCAGGAAGGGGGCAAATAGTTTTTCACACCACTGTATGTGCCCTAGATAATACATATAATGTCAATATTTTACTAAATCAAAGACGAGATGTATTTAAGCACACTGAATGCACTTTATTTATCACAAAGGTGAAGAGACAAGTTCAACACAAAGTAACACCTCCATGCATTTTTCTGGAGTAGCAAATGATGATTTTACCTCCATCTATAATGACAATTATTTTTTACACTTTACAGTATTTCTCTTCTTTCTTACACTTACTGCCTTCTCATAATACCAACAGACCACAGTACCATCTGGTGACCCTTGATTAATTTCTTTATATCTCTGAGCACTTACAAAGATTTTAAAAGGGCAAGCAACTACGACTTGAATTTTCCCTTCCTAATATACCTGCTATCCTATTGTGTAGTGCCAATTCTTCTTCTGCAAAGAAATTCAGTGTGTAATATGACCATATTCCAATCGGCCAGATACCTGAGATTTTGTAAGTTGGAGCGTGCTTCTTTAGCCTGTCTTGTCTAGTAAGTGTTGTGATTTTTTTGTTTTTTTTGTTTTTTTTTTAACCAATGTATCTAGAAGACCGCTACCTGGATTCTTACTGCACACTGTTTAGACATTTAGATGTGTTATCGTCTGATACAGTTTCATATATATTATCCAGTATACGTGACTTTCTCTTTATGCACCACTGGCCAATGTAGAAGATAGTAATGCAATGCAAAACCAATCAAGTTGAATTAGTAAAAATTTACCCTAATGAAAAATGTGAAAATCAGAATATTTTTCCCAATTGTTTGGGCTTGTTTGCACAAAGTGTTTTTTTCTTTTTTCCTGTCTACCTAGCCAATCAAACAACTAACAGTATTACAACTCAAGCAAAGTGTTTGTGTTGTTATGCTGTTTGTGCATTTTTTTAATTTCATCTTCTAGCTTGGAAAAAATAATGCACATTTATTGCAGGTACAGCTCTTTGCCAGCATTCATACTGTGAACAGCCTGGGCAGTCCACACAGCGCCCACAGAGAACATCAAATATGCTGTGCCAAATGACCGTTATCCTATTGCCAAAGATTTGTATTCACCTCCATCTCAGGGGTAGATGCTTAGCAACAGGCTTATAGCCCAGATGAGCTCTGTTGCACATTATCTACTATAAAATTTTATCTGATTGATTGTTCATTCTTAAATTGTGTTTAGTGGTAAGAAAGCAGGTGTATTTTAAAGAAAGAAGCTTTTCAGGTTGTATATAAACATGTTTGTTTGCACTTTTCTGTTTCATCTAAGGCTGTAGAACAGGCCAATATATATTAAGAATGAAAATAACACTGTACTTTAGTACATATTTCCAATGCTTCCTAAATGGTTTGGTATGACTACTTATTTTGTGTTTTATATTTATTATTGATTTAGATCACTTTGCAAAGATTTGCTTTCATTTTTAAGGGCATTTTTCTGTTGATCATTGTCAAAAAAGACAAGTTACTTCCATTACCATTCAATGTTGTATAATAATAAATTGTGAAAACTTCTACGGGGGTGAATAATTTTTTTTTTTTTTGTAGGTGAGCAGTTATTTGTCTCTTTGTTTAGAATGTGAGCCACATATATTTTTGGTTCAGACTGTTAGAAATGGTGGTTTGTAGGACTAAGCACCCCCTCTGAATTTTAACATTGTATTTAAGTGAGCACTTTCAAGCAGTGTTCCCCCAAATGTAGATTTGCAAGAGTTAATAATTTAACTTACACTCCCAGATTAGTAAATGTAGATAACTTTCATTTTTAATGTGTAATGAATGATTGCCGTACAACATTGACTTTTATGTAAATGGAAACTTTAACACTACTTATAGAAATGTAGAGTTTGCTGCCTGGCTTCGTAAATCAGCCCAAGTATAGCAGATGATTCTTGGAAGGCTTTTTCTGGTGGTTATTTAACCACTTTGTTGTTTTAATTTGCTGATGTACTAGAGTAGTACAGTAGCTGATGAACAATCCGTTTCAAGCCTGTTCGCTGTTCCTTAAAGGTTTTCTCTTCAATATCTAAGGATATATTAGGTTATTTACAAACTTTGGTGAGTCTGGGTGTGTTTGTGTGCCCATTGAAGGACTGAGTGACCAGTCATGGGTTTCTGACAGAGGTGGGTAGAGTAGCCAAAAATTGTACTTAAGTAAGAGTAGCGTTACTTCAAAATAATATTACTCAAATAGAAGTAAAAAGTAATCCTCCAAAAAATTACTCAAGTAAGAGTAAAAAAGTATTTGGTGAAAAGACTACTCAAGTACTAAGTAACGGTTTGAAAATAATAAATGATTTATTTTGTAGAAATGTTGTAATAAGACAGATAAAAATGTAAAATAATGTGCAAATTCTGCTATTTCCAAATAATAAAATAAAAAATTAGTAAAAATAAATGACATCTTTACAAAATAAAGATGCACAAATAACACAAAGTTCCAAATCTCAGTTTTTCACAACAACGCTTTTGAAGCCAATACCTACAGTAGGTAACATGTATGTTTGAACAGTGCAAACTATTTACAGTGACAAGATATACTTTACACTGACAGTATGATACTGCATATTCACTTTGTGCTGTAGCGGGTCTGTAGCTTCAAAAAAAAAAAAAAAAAGTTTCAAATCCATAAAGCCGTGTCACTCTCCGTAGGCGCAATTGCACGACCGCGGCGAGTTAATGAGGTAGTTGGAGCGAGTCACACCTGCACGTGCGGGTGCGATCGTTCTCAATTGCTTCATTGGCTTTCTGCGGTGTGTGATTAAGTCCCACGGGGACGGGAGTGTATATATGGGTCGACACAAAAAAAAAAGAAGGGGGAATCAAAGAAAAAGAGAAAAGAGTCTGTAGGGGACCGGCCTCGTCACACACTTGCCCTCCAAATAGCACAGCTGATAGAAAATAACATTAGAACAAGGCAACTTGTGCATGTACAAGAAGTCTCACTTTACCATGACTGTCTGTGTCTGTGCATGTTTGGTTAAAATATGCTTGTTCTTCACTCAGTGAAGTGATGGTTAAGCTTCAGCAGGAGTTGGCTCTCAAGGTTCTTGCAGTGAAGCTGTGACCATTTAGCAGTGAACAGGAGCCCCACATGACTTAAAGTCTCTCACAGGCTGCAGACACAGGAAGTTTGTGTGTTGTCATGTGACTGCATGGCTGCATCTGATTGGTGAAACAGTCATGTGATTAATGTTGTTGCATCTGATTGGTGAAACAGTAGAAACAGTAGTAGATCCACTGGTGACTTCTCTCTTGCAAAAATATAGCGTATATAATGGAAAAAAGGTAACAATTCAAGTGTTGCCCAATGTAGCAGAGTAAGAGTTCTTCTTCACAAATGTACTCAAGTAAAAGTAAAAAGTATGGTGCAGTAAAACTACTCTTAGAAGTACAATTTTTTTAAAAAGTTACTCAAGTAAATGTAACGGAGTACAGTGATCCCTCGCTATATCGCGCTTCACCTTTCGCAGATTCACTCCATCGCAGATTTTATATGTAAGCATATTTAAATATATATCGCGGATTTTTTGCTGGTTCGCCGATTTCTGCGGACAATGGGTCTTTTAATTTCTGATACATGCTTCCTCAGTTGGTTTGCCCAGTTGATTTCATACAAGGGACACTATTGGCAGATGGCTGAGAAGCTAGATTGCTTACTTTTTTCTCTCTCTCTTGCGCTGACTATCTGTGATCCTGACGTATGGGGATTGAGCAGGGGGGCTGTTCGCACACCTAGACAATACGGACACTCGTCTAAAAATGCTGAAAGATTATCTTCACGTTGCTATCTTTTGTGCAGCTGCTTCCTGAAACGACATGCTGCACAGTGCTTTGCATACTTAAAAGCTCGAAGGGCACGTATTGATTTTTGACTGAAAAACAAACTCTGTCTCTCTCTCTCTCTCTCTTACTCTCCCTGCTCCTGACGGAGGGGGTGTGAGCTGCCGCCTTCAACAGCTTTGTGCCGCGGTGCTTCGCATACTTAAAAGCCAAATAGCCCTATTGATTTGTTTGCTAGAGATTGTTTTCTCTATCTATGTGACATTCTGTGCTCCTGACACGCACTCCTTTGAAGAGGAAGATATGTTTGCATTCTTTTAATCGTGAGACAGAACTGTCATCTCTGTCTTGTCATGGAGCACAGTTTAAACTTTTGAAAAAGAGACAAATGTTTGTTTGCAGTGTTTGAATAACGTTCCTGTCTCTCTACAACCTCCTGTGTTTCTGCGCAAATCTGTGACCCAAGCATGACAATATAAAAATAACCATATAAACATATGGTTTCTACTTCGCGGATTTTCTTATTTCGCGGGTGGCTCTGGAACGCAACCCCCGCGATGGTGGAGGGATTACTGTAAATGTAACTCGTTACTACCCACCTCTGGTTTCTGACCATGTGCCAGGATAGGCTCTGACTCCTCATGATCCTGAAAGCATTGAGAACAAATGAATGAATGACAATCTAATAGGATGCAAAAAGTTGATGCTGACTTGTTCAAGTAAAAGTTTTTTCTGTGGTTTAAAACAACATTCTGACGATACAGAAAGGAAATTCAATTAAAAGTAATTTCAGTATTTTCCAAGCACATTCTTTGACACCGTTAATAGCATAGCCAAGAAAATACTTGGAAAAGAATGCATTTACTGTTTGTTTGCTACTCCACACTTTTTACTCTGTCATCCAATTGATAGAGGTTACTTTTTTCTCTCATTTGACTGTGACAGTGATAACACTATGCTCCACAGTCTTTCTGGTTGTTCTCATTTTTTCCCACTGAATTGAGGTTTGCATTTGTGATGTAGTGTGCATAACTTTGCAATGAAAGCCTTCTTTTGACAGTTAGCTGTGTTATCTTCATCACTTTGGAGGTTTTTGGTGGTTGCAGCAACAACAGATGTTTTCCAGTTTTTGATAATTTCTTTATGAACAACTGCACTTTTGTGTTCAAGGCTACATACTGTCATTTCCACATAAACAACACATTGGACTGGTCTGACAAAATTGTGGCGCTGTACAAGAAGCACCAGAACAGAATGTACTTGCTAAGGAGACTCCGGTCTTTCGAAATGTGCAGTTAGTTGCTGAAAATGTTCTACTTGGTCATAGTAGCCAGTGTTGTGTTCTCCGCTACAGTCTCCTGGGGCATCAACCTGAGCACAAAAGAAACACAATGCCTGAACAAACTTATCAAGAAAGCCTGCTCTGTCACAGGGTGAACCATGAACACACTGGAAACTGTTGTGAAAAAAGAGGATGTTGGCAAAATTGGATGCAATCATAAAAAATACCGTCCATCCCCTCTAGGAGGCAGTCTCTTGGAGAAATTTTTGCCACAGGTTATTCCATCACCATGCCTCTGAGGGTCTTTTCTGCCCACTGCTATCAGACAATTCAATGCTTCCTCCTGATGCACTTAAGTTTATTTTTATTTGTTTTTATTTATTTATCTATTTATTTATTTATTTATTTAGTGATTGATTGGATGTTTTATCTGACCTGTGAGTCTGTAATCTTGTTTTTTTTTATGTTTCAGATGCAGTATGCATTTTAATTTCCCTTTAGGATTAAATGTTTAATCTAATTTCTAGCCAATATTTTTGGCCTAATATTTTTGGCCTAATTCTGTTTTTTTTTATACTTATCAATTGTGCTCAAGGTTGACAAATTACTAAATAGTACATACCATTCCTTTCTTCTTTCCTGTCTCGTTGTGCATAACTTCAGTTGTGTCAGTGTTCATGGTATGTTTTCTCCCTATGAGCCCACCTCATGTTTCTGTAATATCTGTATAACTATGCTATCTTGACTTATGATCATCTTCATCTTCCCAAGCAGGTTTGCCATAAAGATTGGCAAGCTTTTTGAGTATGAAAGCTGTAGCAAATTCAATACACCAAAAATAATCATATTCATAGATTATCTCTGAGCAAGAAGCATTGACTTAATTTTGTTGCATAGTAGCCAAAGAGGTTTTTTAAAAATACATTTTGCTAAGTTTAAATTACTGTGACCTTAAATGTCATTCTTAATCACAGGGGAATTTGAATGCATTTATTTTGATGAGTTGCTAAAAGAAGGCAGGAAGAGACATGTCATTTATTTTGTGCATTTTTGGTATACAGAAAATGTATTTATTGTGCTGGATTTGTGACATAACCCTGCAATTTTTTTTTTGTGCAAGGCTTTGTCAGAGCTCTGTGGTGCATATGGCCAGGTTCACACATATCCCTCAGTCTGGGTCCTGCACTATCTGAGTGCTTGTGGAGCAAGTTGTGACAACAAGATTCTTGGTGTTTTTGGAAGTAAGGAACAGGGGATGGAGATACTGGACAGAGAACTGGGAAAAAAGAAAAACAGCAAGAATATTCACTGCAGGTGAGCATTTTATGAAGAAAATATGTACAAAAAAGAAAAGGATTGTTTCCTTTTGATATTCAGATTACTAGAAGCAGTTATGGAATTGAATTATTTCTGTTGTTCATTCATGCAGGGCATGCCAGTCAAGGTAAAAGAAAAATGTTGCATGTTATGAGTGAACCCTGTAAAAATACTACCAGAACATGCTGAGTGATGAGCAGTTTAATTAAGAAGCCTCTGTTGAACAAAGCATAATTAAATTATAAAAGACTGTGGTCCAAAATAATACAACGCATATTAATTCTGATTTAAAGTCTGTATTTTTCAAGTTAATTAATTATAGTGTATTTTGATTTTCCACTTGTAATTGCTTTTTTTAAGTGAAGCATTGTTGTGAAATTATGAAAAAACAGATTGCCTATTCTTGTGGTTTAAAATGGCATCTAAAGAATACTATATTTTTTGATTTTCATCAAATAAAAATGGAAGAACTAGAATAAAAACTGCAAAGATCAGATGGGCAGCTTTCGTTAGGGAACGTTTGTTTATTTATCTTGTTTTTTGCAGTTCTATATTGCTTATCATTAATGAGTCTTTTTGGAGTGTGTTCCTTCTCCAGTGTTAAGATGGAGGTTTCCTACTGTTTCTTCAAACGGTCCAAAAAGGTGCAAGTTACATTCTAGACCAACAGATTTAAGTGGATAGATTCTGATACAGTTTGATGCAAAGTTTTGTAGTTTAACTCAGCCCAGTCATTTTTTAATGCACACACTACATGTTTGTTGCCTGTCAGGTATTACTGGAGTGGGGAGTGAAAGGTAAACAACTTGGTTGGGATGGAAGAATTGTTTTGCCAAGCTGCATTGTCTCTGCCGTTTGCAAAAAATACTCTTCACTGGCTGGTTGTGTTGGAAACAAAAAAGTGGAAACTTTAAACAGTTTTTTTTCTTCATTTTATTTCTACATCCCTCATATATGCATTTTCAAACCGTTGTAGTAGAAATGCAATATTGAGCTAAACCGCTTCAGGTGTGTTATTTGCATTACTTATACCTTATATTTACCTTATTTGCATGAAATCTCCACCCATGTTGGTCACAGTGGACACATAATTGAACTGTAACATATCTCTAACCTCAGGAAAAGTAGTGGCAAGAATCCTTGATAAAGTTTATTGCTACCAGTTTTCTTTTGTTGTCATAAACGTACCTCAGAAACATGGAAGGCATGTGTTCTGAAATTGAAACTTCTGCCACTTCAGAGTTGACATATTTGGTCATTTTTATAGATGCTATTTTAAACCAAAGAACAGACACGTTTTTTTTTTTTTTGGTTTTTTTTAAATGAAAAGTTTTCAGATTGTGACAGTTTTTTGCAGCAAAGATAATTGTTAAAAAGTAACATTAGTTAAAAAATACCAAACTTAAAGGATATGTTGGTGGTGGAAGTCCATGAAAGCATTATGGACAAGCCTGAGACCTGTTGCATAGTCATAGGATTGAACACTGTTAAAAACTGCAGGAACAGGGGCCCTTTTATGGCATGGAAATGATGAGCATGACAGAAGGTTATGGGTGGAGTTCGGTTGAGTTGCCTGTTTTTTGGGACAGAGGATGAAACAGAGACATACATGGCTTTTGTTGCCATCCTTACAACCTCCTCTGGTGCTCCCTTAATTTTAGTCGCTCATTACCTAACCATATGGTCAAACTCTTTTCTTATTCTAGAAATTATTGCAAACTTTCTTTAGTCAAAGAAAAAATCTGTAGTATCATTGAAGGCTCTGGCATTTAACAAGAAGTAGTTTTTTTTTTCTCTGTCTTTACTTACTGCAGGTTGATTTTGTTTTTCTAAAGCACATTCATTTGTGTTTGGTATCTCCTTTCTTGGTTGGATTGGTCTTAAAATGATCTTTGGTCTAAGCAGACTATCCTTGGAAATGGCCTGTCTATAATTATATCATCTCATAATCATTGTAATCATATCTGTAATCATAACACAAACTTTAAGATGAGTATTGGTTTGTTTTTGAAATCTCTTTGCTTATTATGTTAGGTGAGCTGGTGTGGTACATTGTTGAAATGGCTTGAATAGAGCAGAATATTTCTCTGTGTTGTCTGATTACTGTTTACTTCAATTTGACAAGTTGTTAATGCTTGCTTTTTGTCTAGGGAAGCAGATGGCAATATACAATACATATGGAGTTACTATTCCCCTACTGAGCTTGCCAAGATAATGGATACCTTCTCCCACTGGGCCGGACGAGGTACTGATCTCCAGGGAGATAATAGGTCCTAAAACAGTCACTTCTTTTTAAGATAATAACCTGAGTAAAAATACCTACATTTATCTATGTTTTTATAAATAATTGCCAAGAATCATTCATTGTTTTTCTGCTACAACCTAAGCATCAATTCAGTATGATTCATGAGTTATACTTTAATATAACTGAGGTAGAAATTATACATTGAGTGAAAAAATAACAACACTGGCATTGCTGTTGTTAGTAATGTTATATGTTTGTTCATCTTCTGTATTTTTTCACAGTCATGACATTTCTCTTCAGGCTTAGATTCTTTTTAATTTATGCATTACTGTTTTAACACGTATTTAAAAAAAAAAATTCTGTATACACAAATGGTTTGCCGTTGTTTATTATTGTTTATGCTATTTTTTTCCTGTTATTGGAAAATAATTCCTCATTATTTGTGTTTTTACTTTGTAAACTTTACATAAACACAAAATGATTTGAAGACAGAAATAGATTAGTAACCTCAGTCTTATACTTTTATTACTCTTTTTAAATATTGTTTTCAAGTAAATATTTTATAATGAGTACAGATAGTTGGGCAATTTATTTTCCTCTCCTTGGTGTACCTTATTATATGCGATTCATTTTAGTTAGGTTGTAGAAAGTAACCATCAGTGGTGCCTAATTTGGAGCTGAAAAATAAATAAGTGAGGATTGAATAAACACTTGTTTGAACTTTGCAAAAATGTTTAAGTCACAGGTTTTAGTGCACAAGGGGGAGTCAAGCTAAAGTTAGAAAATGGGATTTATTAGAAAATGGAACAAACCTTAACAAAACTGATAATATCTTTTTTATGTGTAGTCTCCAGCATTCTCAATGCACTTGCACCACCTGCCTGGAGGTGCCTGGATTCCAGCAGAATAAAAGGTTTTCTCTTGTCCTCACAACCACTCGTGCACCCAAGTTATTGTTGAACACTACATGCCAAGGGGCACTACAGTCACTAGTGCAAGTTACTGTGACTTGCTGGAGACCAATGTGAAGCCTGCTATTCAATCCAAGTGCCGGGGACTGCTGTCTCAAGGACTCCTTCTGCTGCAAGATAATGCCTGCCCACACATTGCTAAGAACACCAAGGCTTGTCTGGAGAAACTGAAGTTTGAGGTATTGCCACATCCTCCTTATTCACCAGATTTGGCACTGTGTGATTTCCATCTTTTTGGACCGTTAAAAAAACATCTGGATGGTCATCGATTCAAGACAGATGACGGCATGAAGAAAGCGGTGCACGAGTGGTTGCGAGGACACGGCAAAATCTTTTATTCTGTTTGAATCCAGGAACTTCCACAAGTGCATTGAGAAGGGTGGAGACTACTTTGAGAAATGACATTATCAGTTTTGTTAAGGTTCGTTCCATTTTCTAATACATCCCATGTTCTAACTTTAGCTTGACTCCCCCTCGTATTAATGATTGTTGAGCCTGCTAAGGAATCCCAACAAAAAATGAACAGATTTGCCATTTCTATATGTGGAAAAGCAAGTACATCATTGGCTCTAATAACTGTTATCGCCCCATTTGGCAGAAACAAACTCAAGTAGGCTTTTCCTACAACTGTATATATATTAGTTCAGGAATATGAGCTGTGCTCTGCACAAGCACAATTGATTTTTTTTTTTTATGGGCGGTCAGTGATATTCTTCTCACGTCTGAAATGTCTGTTTCAGTCCCGCTATAAAGATTTTTTTAAAGATCCTTGTAATATTTCCAATTATCCATGAGAGTTACAGGTGTATATGTTGAAACATTAATTGGAATACTATCTGATCAACTTTCCTAAAAAGATGCAACATTTTAATAATCGTCAAAACTATCCACTCCAAAGAATAATTTCAAATAGTACTTCATTTATGTTAGGTAGAATGCCCAGAGTGGACTGGGCGGTCTCGTGGCCTGGAACCCCTGCAGATTTTATTTTTTTCTCCAACAGTCTGGAGTTTTTTTTTTGTTTTGTTTTTTCTGTCCACCCTGGCCATCGGACCTTACTCTTTTTTTTATGTTAACTAATATTGTCTTATTTTAATTTCTTATGTTGTTATATATTTTTTTTTTATTATTTACTATTCTTCCTTATGTAAAGCACTTTGAGCTACTTTTTTGTATGAAAATGTGCTATACAAATAAATGTTATTATCTTTCCACCAGTTGTGTAATATATAATATTTTCAAGGTACTTCCATGACAGCTGAAATAGTCGCAGTATGAAATCAATATTTATTTCAGTGTTACGATACCTTACAGTGCTGTCCTTATATGAGCATGTGTTTTATCTGTGTGTTATTCTTTTTGTCTTTGAACTGTAGTGTTTTAGTCTTTCGGTTCAAAAGTACATAAATTATGATCATTTCCTTCTTGTGAAATCATTATGCATAAATGAATTAGGATATACATATGAATATTTTGAAATTAAATTTAATACTTTTGTGACCAATGCTATCAAAAATCATCCCCCCTCTCATCCATTCATTTTCCAACCTGATATATCCACTTCAGGGTCTTAGTGAATTGGGGGCAGTTGCTGCAGCATCAAGTATAAGCATATAAGCATGGATAAGGAATCAGTCTGTCACAAGGTTCTTTCACACACAGACCCAAACACATTTCGAATTGAGCCAGTTTTAGAGCCTCCAGTGGACCTAACACATGAAGCTTTGCAAGGTGTAATGAAAAGCAGAATAGCTGAAAAAGCCCCCTGTAAACAGAATGAGAACTGGAGAACTCTGCTGTATAAGTCACAAGGCCAGGATTTTGATCTTGCCTCCTGGCTCTGTGAGATGATACTACTAACCACTGTACCATCGTGTAGCTAAATCTCTCTCTTTCTCTCTAACACTCAAAGGCAATAATAAACGTAATATTATGCAACTTCACTAGAGTACATAACTTCTTTATAAGGGAAGAGTATTTATGCTTATTATATACAACAAAATTTTAAGAAGTATGTGGTTTAAGTTACTGTTATATTTTTCTTTCCTTCAAATGTTTTTGGAGCCTTTGATGCTGTAGGTAAAATTAATATAATTGATGATGGATTAATTTCAAGTTAAATTTTAAAAATTAAAATGAAACCTATTATAATAGTCATTTAGTTTTTTTTTTTTTATATATATTTTTCTTATCACAGGAATAAGCTTCTGGAGGGTGCCTCATGAATTGATTGAATGTTGGACACTAGAAAGACGAACTTTACTGGAGAGCAAAGAACCTCTTCTTCTAATAAACAATAGGTATGGCTTATGCAAAAGTATTAGTTCAGTTAATCTTTATTAGTATTTTTCATAATAATTACATTTGTAAAACCCCACTTCCGAAGAAGTTGGGACAGGATTTAAAATGTAAAAAAAAATCAACAGCAATGGTTTATAAATAGTCCTTTACACATTCTCAATTCAAAACAGTACCAAAACAAGATATGTGATATTTAACTAATCAACTTAATTCATTCTAAAAGAGATACTTGGAACAAGTTCCATAAAAGTTGACACAAGAGTGTTTTACCACTGTGATGCTATATATTTCTCCTTTCCTTTTTAAAAACATTCAATAATTGTTTTGGGAACTAAAGACCCTAATTGCTGTGATGTTGAAACCCTAATTTTTTCACATTCTTGCTTTGTATAGAACATCAGCTGCTGAACAGTCCTGGGTTGAAATATTTTTCACTTTAATGCGCCACACATTTTCAGTGGCAGACAGGACTGTAGGCAAGCCAGTCTAGCACCTACACTCTCCGACTGTGAAGCCACGCTGTTGTACTATGTGCTTAATCTGGTCTGTTGTTATCTTGAAGGACATCCCTAAAAATGACGTCTAGATGGCGGTAATATGTTGCTCCAAAATTGTATGCACTTTTCAGCTTTAAAGGTGCCTTCATACTTTGATTGTACATGTTTTCCTTGCCATGGACAGTAACACTCCCCTTATAACACGGCAGAAGTTGGCTTTTTGAACTTTGCGTTGGTAACAATCGGGATGATCATTTTTACTCCTGGAGAACACAATGTCCATTTCCTCCAAAACCAAGCTGAATGGTATACTTGTCAGACCACAGAACACATTACAACTTTGCATCAGTGCATCTCAGATGAACTTTAGCCCAAAGAAGTCACCAGCGTTACTGGATGTTGGTAATGTATGAGTCCTGTTTTGCGTAGTATAGTTTTAGCTTGTGACAAACTATGTTTACTGACAATGGCTTTGTGAAGTACTCCCAAGCCTATGTGGTTACATTCTTTACAAAATAATGTCATTCTTTTTTATGCAGTACTGCATTCTGAGTGTTTGAAGATCACAGGCATTTAGAATTGTTTTGTGACCTTGCCCTTTTCCCAGTCTGATTTCCATAGATTCTGTGAGTCTCTTAATGATGTTATGTACCGGAGATGGCAAAATCCCTAGACTCATTGAGAAACGTTATTTGTAAACTGTTCAACTATACACTCATGTAGTTTAGCGCAAAGTGTCTATTCTCAACCCATCCTGGCTTGTAAACAACAGAGCCGCTTGTGGATGCTTCTTTTATACCCAGTCATGAAAGCATGTCCTATATACCTGTGGAAAGTTCCAAACAGATTTTTTGACACATTCCACAGGTAGATAGGAACCTGTCCCAACTTTTGTGGAGCATGTATCAAAATCAGAATTAACTTGTACCTTGTAACTTTGTACTGTTTTCAATTAAACATGGTTAAAAGAGCTTTTATAAATAAGTGCTTTCTGTAAACAAACTTTTATTTGCATTTTACATTTTGTCCCAATTTTTATGGAAATAAAGTTGTATATGAAGAATTCTGCCCTTTGTTCTTTTTTGCCAAGTTATGAAAATGGATAGATGGACAGTCACAAATCATTTAGCAAAACTATTGATGTCAGTTCTAAGTAAGTAATTTACTGTTGTCTACATACACTGTAATTACTCTGAAATAGTTTTCTAAGTACAGTGCAGCTAGGTATTATTTCCATTAATTTACTATGTAGCTACAGCAATTGAGCACATAAGTACCCAATATACAAGGGTAAATCAAAAAGTAACAGCAATTTGAAAATTACATGCTAATCGCAACAGATAAAAAAGCTGATGTAATACAACACGTTCACAATGACTTATGGGTAGTTCAGACGCACATTGCTTCAACTAGATTAATGGACAAAGGCCAGATGAACATTGATGCTCCACTGTGTGATCACACCGTTATTGAACAATGCGCCATGGTGAGATTTCTTTGGGAGTGCAAATGAAACCTGCTGAAATTCACCAAAGGATGTTGGCTCAGTACAGAAGGTGAAAATAGCATGATTCAACTAAAAGTTTATAATGGATTGAAAAGTTTAAAGCAGGAAGAACAAGGGTAACCAACGAAGCTCAATCTAGTTGACCATCAGCATCACTCACACAAGCCCACATCGATGTGGTGAATGCCTTCATCAGAGAAACCCAAAGGATGATGATGTCTGCTGTTGCTGCGCATTTGAGTATCATCTATGGATCTGCACATGCCATAGGGCATGATGACTTGAGGTAAGTTTTTACCGAAACAGCTTACTGATCTGCACAAGTCACCATCCTTTAATGAATTTCAGCACGTTTCACTCCCTCTGCCAAAAGAAATCTTACTACGGCATGTTGTTCAACTATGGTGCACTCCCGCAATGGAGCCTCCACGTTCATTGGACCTTGGTTTCAACTAGTCTAATGGCAGAGCACTGTGCTGTGTGTGTTTGAACTACCCATAAGCCATCATGAATGTGTTGTATTGTGTCACCTTTTATCCATCACACTTACTAAATCATTTTTAATTTGCCTTTACATTTTGATTTGCCCTTTACTTTGCAGTCTCACTGCAGGAAGACCGGTAGTTACAAAGTAGTTAGTAGTTATGCTCTAGAAAGGTTTTTTAAGGGTGGATTCTAATACCAGTTTTTTTGTTTTTTTTCCTTTATCCTTTAAAAATTTTGATTGCACTAAGGTTTTACATAACCAAATGTGTAGAAACCTTATGTTCTTTATTAAATTGGTTGCGGTTAAACTGCAGACCTGTGTTATCTGTTTATTTTTACCAGCAAAATGAAATTCTGTGGTCTTATTGTTCAATGACCATAGAAATACTAAAATTAATAAAATCCCATTAAAATACATTTTTTTAATCAATGAAATATTTATTTTATATACACAATTTTTTTTGTAATGCAAATGGCATAAAAGATAATAATATGGTTGTCATAATTACAAGCCACAATTCTAACAAAAATGTTCATTAGATTTTATCAACAAGATACAAGGCTAACATGCTTAACAAGATTATACATAAAATGAATAAATTTAGCTTTTAAACCAACAATCTATTGTTTACAAAGCAGTGAGGACAAATTCTTCTTCTTTATCTGTTCTTTACCTAATTCAGAATGTGAGCTGCTTTTCTAAACAAAAGCTTGCCTACTGTCCACATTCAAACAAGAAGTGCCCACTTTAATAAAAGGACAAAATGAAAATGGTCTGAACTCATTAAAGCAGCTACTTCTTTAATGTCTGATGAAGACAAGCCTCTTTTCCTCCATGTTCAGCTAGACAGCATATACATCTGACATTCCTCTCCATGCATAGGACAACTCCTCGGATTCCCTTTTTTCAGTTTATTACTATTCTTTAATGTAGAAGCAAATATTCTGGTCTTCCTAAGGTCTACATTACTGTTTTTTGTTTACATGAAGTCCCAGAAGCAAACTACTAAGTTACCATAAAGCTTAGAAAAGCAGTTTCTGAAAAATTGGCTTCTGAGATCAATATATTGATCATTGATCAAGTCATTTGGAGTGACTTAGATCAGCAGGTCAAAGCATCACAAGTAATTACATTATAAATACACTGTAATGAGAAAAAATTGGTTTTAAGTATTGCCCAGTTTACGTTATAGTAGATGAATAAAGGAAAATTTTAAAACCAGTTTCTTAGCTGTTGTCATACAGTATATTGTGCGTTCATATGCTTACATTAGTTGCCATGATCTTTAGTTTTCGGCTCCCTTAAAGCAGACTAGTTAAACACATATTTTAAGTTGGAGCAAAAAAAAAAACCAATAAACAAGGCTATAGTAATAATTTTAAAAATTTCAAAGAAATTTACATCAATGAAAATGAGTAATTGAATTCAAGACATTATTTTGATCAGCATAATCTTTAAAAAGTTTTGTTTTGATAGTTTATTAATATTTCTGATTTAATAACACTTTTCAGTTTCATTGTTTAATTTTTCAGTTACTTTATCTACAGTATTATATAGAGTTCCTTTCACTGTGAGCACAACTGAAATTGCTTTGAATGCAATTATATTGCAATTCATTAAGTAAAATATTTTCTTTTCAATGGAAAAAAATAAAGTTTTGGCTGAAAAAAGCAAGGTACCTACCTGAGAGAATATTACACAGATAAGAATTAAGTACATTTAAAATTCAGTGTAAAAAAGCCATGAAGGAAAAAATAGAGAATGTGCCTAGAGAACAGACATAGCAAGAGAATTTAAAACCTGTGCATATCAAATCGAGAGTTTGACTAAAGCATTCTCTACAGCTATTTAATTTGTAACATTGTACAGAAACGCAAGATGTAAAAGGTATACATGTTTAAATCACATTTAACATTTTTTAAATAGTTTTTAGTTAAGGAATGCATTAAACTATTTTTCTGCTTTTACTGACAGGTGGTTTTCATGCATGGAAAAAGAAGAGATGGAACCAAGTCCAAAACGTGTTTTTAAGCGCATTACTTTTTCTGGGCCTTCCACCTGTACAGCAATCAAGGTTAAAAACTCTGGAAAAGAACATACTGGAAATGACTTTCCAAGCAAGGAATCTGAGGAAAGAGCTCAAAATTCTGTTACAGGCATAACATTTGAAAAATCCAGTAATGGATCTGGGAATGAAAGTCAACCTGGGGTTTCTGGCAAAGGTCTTTCTAATAAGGATACAGTGAGGACTAACGCTGTTGGAAGTTTCAACGATTCTGGACCTTCAGGACTGAAAACTCAGAAAAGCAGCCGCCCCATTCGCTTGAAGAGGCCTGCACCTTTCAACAAAGTCAGGACAGTGCAAACTAATAAGGTCTTTGAACTGGAAGGGCAGAAAAAGTCGATATTAATATCAAGTGAGGATCAAGGAGAAAAAGAGCAAAGACACATGCAGGAGCAAAGAGATGTGGTAAATGATAGGGATGGAGAGGGCTGATGCATTTGGATCAAGAGGCAGAGGGTTGGATAGTTTGATATTTTTTTTTTGTCTTTAATCAGCAGACTAAAATTGCTTTTACCTGCTTTGAAATCCATGTAATGTGTTCTTACAGGCATTGCCTTCAAAGGAGTCGTAAAGCTGTCAGTGTGTTTTACAGGTCATTGCTGTGGGTTGGTAATCAAAAGATACATTTAGCATTTTAATACATTTACACGAGAAAAGAAATAAAATGGTAACTTATGGTATTTATGAATAAAAGTACAAAAGGAATGGAATGAAATGAAATGAATCTTGCAATGTCTGATAATTTAAAATATAACAAATGCTTCAGGTTATTGGTGCATTTCTTAGTCTCTCTTAACTGCTACAAACTACTGCAGAGAGAGATGCGAATATCATATTTATTTTATTTTATTAAATAAAGAACAAATAATTTGTTCCACAAATATTTTGCACAAAGCAAGAAACATTTCATTACATGTTATCACCTGGAAATATGATATTTATGAAAAATTTCACTTTTTTTGTTTTAAACCCCTCAGATAGTATCCAGGGGCTGAAATTACTGCTAACATTTTTCTTTTTAACAAATAAGCAGTTAGAACAACAAAAAATAATTTTTACCCTGTTAAAACAAAAGACTACTGTTACTTTAGTTGCCATCTAAATTTTTGGAGGCTGATATGAAATTTTATCACAACTGGTCTTAGGTTTTTGGAATGATTTTCAGTTTGCACCTAGTGAAGTGCTTTAAATAATTAGTGTTTTGAAATTTACATTTGTTTAGTTAATGTAATTTGGTGTATTTTTATTGATGTGACTACCACCTGAGAAGATACTGCTACTTTTATGATAATGTTGTTAAAACAAAAGTTACCTTGAATTGAAATCAAACATAAGATTCTCATACCCACTAAATCACCAGAATGGACTGTATTCTTGGTGACATTAGGTGCAGGGCAGTAACCAACCCTTTATTGGATGCCCGACCATCATGAGGGCACTTTGATGCAGGTACCCACACGGGACCAATTCAGAGTCGACAATCCACCTAAGATATATTTTTTGGGATGTGGGAGAAAAACTGAATTGGGAAAAAGCCTTTAAGACTCATTGAGATTTGCAGAATTTAATTGGACAGGAACATGGGCTGGGGTTTCAGACCCAGGGATCTTCATTCATAAAGCTGCAGCTCTAGCTGCAGCACCAGCACTTGCACATTTTAACATATATCTATGGTGATTCTAAATTGGCCCTAGTGTGTGCTTGGTGTGTGGGTGTGCTGTGGTGGGTTAGCACCCTGCCTGGGATTGGTTCCCTGCCTTGTGCCCTGTGTTGGCTGGGATTGGCTCCAGCAGACCCCCGTGACCCTGTGTTTGGATTCAGCGGGTTGGAAAATGGATGGATATCTTACTGAGCAACAATAATAGAAGGACTATTCTTGAAATAGTGTTGCGTTATTTGACTTCTGAGCAGACCTCTGCCATCATTACTTATGTCACTATATGGTTGTGTGGCAAAGAAGAAATTGAGTGATTTTTAAAGTAGTTGTTAGCTGTCCTAGATAATTTATTCACAGTAACTTAGTACATCTTCAAGATTGACATTAATATGTGCATTAAAGCTAAGAGTCTGATGGTTTGCATTTTCCTAACATCTTAAATAGTTTTTAACAGCTGCAGATAAAATTTGAAAAAAGACAATGGGGTGAAGTAGGGACATTCATTAGGAAAGTAAAGGCATATAATAGGATATATTTATAAAAATAGAAAGGTTGAAGCATTAACTTCTTGTCAAAAACTGTTCCTTTTCCTATTATTTCCTTTTTTTTTTAAAACAGATTGTTCCCTGTATCATCATGTCATAGAAATGAAATTTTCCTTGTTAAAGAATACATATAAGACACCTATTGACCCTCTTGAGGTTAAAATGGATTAGAAAGAAGCAGTGGAATTGTATGTATGTATGTATGTATGTATGTATGTATGTATGTATTGTTACTAATCACTCATGCCATGCAGTCATTACTAAATGAACCAGTACTTTGTCATATTATATTTTTTGGAACAAAAATAGTCTTACAAAACTAGAACTTTCTGTTGTTTTTATTTTTTTGTTCTATTTAAATATTCCTATATTGGTTAACAAGGTTCTCCACTGTGTCCATCATCACTTTTCAGCCAACCACATCTTTCTGCAGTGATGTTATTTATTGAATTAAAACATGTTACTGGTTCTTGCATCAGATTGAAAAATAGAAACTGATAAATAACAATTTGACTTCTTTCCATAGTCCAGAAACAGCAGGGCTGTTCTGTTTAGCACCCAGCTTGTATTTTTGTTTCATTCCCTTGGACCTTTCCATCACCATTTTCAGTGTCCACTTGGTCTATAGTATCAGGCTCAAGAGAGACGCCGACATTGGCTGGTTTGCCATTCCCCTGCACTCATTCACACACCACACTTACCCACTGTGGGACCATTTAGGTCTCAGTAGTTGGTTTTTCACACCCTGTTTACTGCATATTACAGTCATAATGAAGGTTCATGGTCATGCTGTTGCATAGGAAGTCTGAAACCTACAGTTGGTTTTAAATCTTCTTCTCCTTTTAATGAATATCGAGTGTAAAAAATAAATAAATAAATGATTTAATTGATCACATGGTTATCAGTTAATTTACTTATCTTTTCGATGTATCCATTTTTACTGACTACATTTGCCATTGCATAGTCATATGGAGCCAAAGTTATACTGACAGTATCAGGGCAAAGTAGTAATGAATATGAGATGAACTCCACTGTAGGGCACCCGTTTATGTCCCTCACAACAGTCCTGTTCTGAGTCGCTAATCAACCCAATGTGCACATTGTTAGAATGTAGTAGTTAGGCAGAGTACCTAGAGAAACCCCATATCTTCAAAAATATGAATGGCTTCTAGACTTCCTGTCTTTTTGTCTAATCTTAAGTATACACACTATATGTTTACTCTGGTTTTCTTAAGCGTTTATCTCTCTGTTGAGCTGGACTCACTTATCACTATGTTTCATAATGATTAGCAAGAACTGGATTATGAGGTGTTTGTATCTGAGATTGTGATTTTATGTCACAGCTGGGTGTATGATGGGTCAGACTGGAAGTCTGCTATTCAGTGGCAACAGATCTCTTATTAGTCAAGCAAATGGTTCGTGTGAGGTTTTGTTTGTCATAATGTTCCAGTTTTTCTTGAGCTTTTGTAAAAGCTTATAATTTCCCCCTGGGGACAAGGAAAGTATGATATTTCTATCTATCTCTCTACATTCAGATATGCCGTCTCTAGGTTTTTATCCCACGGTTACAGCTACAGTATGATGTATCAAAACATTTTATTAGTCACGGAATTTCTTTAGAACATTGGATGGATAATACATATTGACTAAAACCCAAATACTTTTCAAAATGGGATTCTGGTATCTTTTGTCTTGCATTCATATTTAGCCGTTCCTGTGGTTTGCTTTAGCTACAGCTCAGATTATTGCAGATAACATTCTCATTTTTATTTTGCATATCTTTTGTATTTGCATATCATCTGCAGACATGTATGAAATCCATTAACTCATGCATAGTTCTAACTTCCTAGCTAACTAATATACAGTGCATCCAGAAAGTATTCACAGCGCATCACTTTTTCCACCTTTTGTTATGTTACAGCCTTATTCCAAAATGGATTTAAATTCATTTTTTTCCTCAGAATTCTGCACACAACATCCCATAATGACAACATGAAAAAAGTTTACTTGACGTTTTTGCAAATTTATTAAAAATAAAAAAACTGAGAAATCACATGTACATAAGTATTCATAGCCTTTGCTCAATACTTTGTCGATGCACCTTTGGCAGCAATTACAGCCTCAAGTCTTGTTGAATATGATGCCACAAGCTTGGCACACCTATCCTTGGCCAGTTTCGCCCATTCCTCTTTGCAGCACCTCTCAAGCTCCATCAGGTTGGATGAGAAGCGTCGGTGCACAGCCATTTTAAGATCTCTCCAGAGATGTTCAATCGGATTCAAGTCTGGGCTCTGGCTGGGCCACTCAAGGACATTCACAGAGTTGTCCTGAAGCCACTCCTTTGACATCTTGGCTGTGTGCTTAGGGTCGTTGTCCTGCTGAAAGATGAACCGTCGCCCCAGTCTGAGGTCAAGAGCGCTCTGGAGCAGGTTTTCATCCAGGATGTCTCTGTACATTGCTGCAGTCATCTTTTCCCTTTATCCTGACTAGTCTCCCAGTTCCTGCCGCTGAAAAACATCCCCACAGCATGATGCTGCCACCACCATGCTTCACTGTAGGGATGGTGCCAGGTTTCCTCCAAACGTGATGCCTGGCATTCACACCAAAGAGTTCAATCTTTGTCTCATCAGACCAGAGAATTTTCTTTCTCATGGTCTGAGAGTCCTTCAGGTGCCTTTTGGCAAACTCCAGGCAGGCTGCCATGTGCCTTTTACTAAGGAGTGGCTTCCGTCTGGCCACTCTACCATACAGTCCTGATTGGTGGATTGCTGCAGAGATGGTTGTCCTTCTGGAAGGTTCTCCTCTCTCCACAGAGGACCTCTGGAGCTCTGACAGAGTGACCATTGGGTTCTTGGTCACCTCCCTGACTAAGGCCCTTCTCCCCCGATAGCTCAGTTTAGATGGCCGGCCAGCTCTAGGAAGAGTCCTGGTGGTTTTGAACTTCTTCCACTTACGCATGATGGAGGCCACTGTGCTCATTGGGACCTTCAAAGCAGCAGAAATTTTTCTGTAACCTTCCCCAGATATGTGCCTCAAGACAATCCTGTCTCGGAGGTCTACAGACAATTCCTATGACTTCATGCTTGGTTTGTGCTCTGACATGAACTGTCAACTGTGGGACCTTATATAGACAGGTGTGTGCCTTTCCAAATCATGTCCAGTCAACTGAATTTACCACAGGTGGACTCCAATTAAGCTGCAGAAACATCTCAAGGATAATCAGGGGAAACAGGATGCACCTGAGCTCAATTTCGAGCTTCACGGCAAAGGCTGTGAATACTTATGTACATGTGCTTTCTCAATTTTTTTATTTTTAATAAATTTGCAAAAACCTCAAGTAAACTTTTTTCACGTGTCATTATGGGATGTTGTGTGTAGAATTCTGAGGAAAAAAATGAATTTAATCCATTACATAACAAAATGTGGAAAAAGTGATGTGCTGTGAATACTTTCCGGATGCACTGTACTGTACTGTGATGTCACAATTCATCGTCCCTTTACTGTTCTTTGGCACTTTTTCACAGTTGACCAACTTGTAGTTAATGAGAGGTAACCAGTGAACATCTTCACTAGATGTCTAAAACACTGGAACTTTATTATTTTAATGAGGAGCACAGCAGGTCAACTCTAAGGATCTCCTGGACAACTGAGGTCTTCACCTTGTCATAGAATTTGGGCCCAACAATCCTGCTGAGGAAACATATTTCTGTAGATTGTACCCTCAATCTCATTTAAAGGACAGTTCTTGACAAGTGAAACACATTCTCCCTAATGAATCATGACTAAAATTATGACCAAAACACCATCAACTACCACTGTAGCTTTAGGTCTTCATGTATTTCTAAGTTTGGGCAGAATTGCAAAGAAAACATGAGGTAAGGAAGCCCTGGGTAATCATGTATAAAACCACAAGCATACTAAAGTTTTGTTTATGCTCGAAAGACAAAACGGTGTACATACAAAAAAGCTCTGATTTTTAAAACCACGTGTATGCCTCGTCCATTAAAATCTCTAATGGACTTTGAACAATGCACTCATACATTCGCTTTTAGCCAATCCCCATCACTGCCTCTCAGTAACCATATATAGCTTAAAAATGCCTTTTTTCGAAAATTCACAATCTGATCACTATATAGATTTGCCTGTGTTCCCGAGCGACCTCTTAACTACAAAGCATTGAAGAACAGAGGAAAAAATGAAGGAAAATGAAACTTAAGTGAATGTGAACTTGAGGTATTACTGACTGAAGTGGAGAACTGCAAAAACATTTAGTTTGATGGTCTCTCTGTAGGACTCACAAAATTAAAAAACAAGAGTTGGAGAAGCTGAGTGGACAGAGCATCCTGCCACACCCAGAGCACTGCCACTATACCAGCTGAAATGATGCAGGTTGTATGTGCAGAACTGCGAGATATTAAGAAATTATTATTGAACTTGTAAAAAAAAAAAAGGAAGGAAATGTCAATGTTGCAATACTGGTCTATTTAGCATTCAACTTACAAAATCCAAATGTCTTTGAATTGAGTTTGCTCTGGCATCCTGAAGCCATCCATGTTTCTACACTAGGTTCTGTAGTACTGCACAAGCCGTCAAAGTGTAGGGCTATACAGCAGTGTGTCGCCCGACTCGTCCAAACACCACTATCTAACTTTTAAAGTATCAATGGTCCATTCTATCACTGATCATGTGTGTTAATGCCTTTCATTATATCTCCTACATTGTGATATACCCAATGTCACCTAAAAAAAAGGGTTATACAAGTATTTTTGTAATGTACTAAACTTAACAGCAATCCTATTTATTAGGCTTACTTGCCAAGAAGACAACCATCACAACATAGTATGACCCTGGAGTCTGCTTCCCACAATACTATTTGTTAAAATAAATGGGATCATGGGATCACCCAAGTCACCTTGCTGCAACATTAGTCAAACATATTTTAGCATCACATCACAGTGCTTTCCTTTTTCAAAACCAAATTCATTTTCTGATGGTTCCTTTATCGCAACATGTATGCAGTCAGTTATACTGATTACATTAAGAAAATCAGCAATGGCTGCAAATTAGCTTTTTGATCTTGGGTTGCTCACCCTGATGGTAAGGATACTGCATGTACAGTATCTGAGTGGGATCTTAAGTATACCATTCCACACAAATGGCATGAAGTGTCTGAGGGTGACTGCAAGATTCTTGACCAGACAAGCAGTTAATGCTAAAACGCAACCTTAGGCTAATTCCTTATGGTTGGTAAAACCTGTAATGGAACACGGCCTGCGTGATTTACGATGGTCTCTGTAAAGTTACTTACTCACCATTAGTTTCACTGAATCAGCCTGCAATCTAGGTGTTATCTTTGACTCTGGCATGTCATTTAAAGCATGCATTACAAAACTGTCAGAGATGTATTTCTTCCATCTTAAAAATATTGGGAAATGAAGGTGTTTTGTAAATATTCAGGATACTGATAAATTAATTCATGCATTTATTTCTAGTAGGATTGACTACTGCAATGCGGTGTTCACTGGCTGTTCAAATTGCTCTTTATACAGCTTTCAGTTAATTCAAAATGCTGTTGCAAGAATTGTTAGAAGAATAAGAAAATATGAACACATAACTCAAGTTCTCAAGTCCTTACACTGGCTCCTGGTTAAGTTTAGGGCATATTTCAAAATCCTCCTTCTAACATATAAAGTCTTAAATGGCCACTATAAGACGTGCCCCTTCAGTCTCTGCTTTTAAATCCCGGCTGAAGACTCAATACTTCAGATTAGCATACCCAGACTAGAGCTGCTGATTAACTATGCAGACTGCATCTCTGTTGTTAGTCATTACCACTAAAACATAAGTAAGTAATATATTTACTAACCCTCACCTATTGTGTTTGTCTCCTCAGTACTCACATATGGCACATGGAGCCACTACTCTACTGCCAAGTTGTTTGCCTGCCTATGGAAAAGTTGCCTCTGATAAAGGAGCACTGGAATCATTGGTTAGAAGGGTTGGCAATATTAAAACAATCTAGACAAAAACAGTCCATCCAGCCCAGGAAGGCTCAAAGCTTAATTATTCCAAAATAACATCAAGTCGAGTTTTGAAAATCCCTAAAGTCTTACTGTCTACCACGCTACTTGGTAGCTTATTCCAAGTGTCTATGTTTCTCTGTGTAAATAAAAACCTCCTAATTTTTCTGCAAAATTTACCCTTTACAAGTTTGTTTCTCCACAATCTTGTTAAATTTATTATAAAGCAACAGTCTCGATCCACTGTATTAATTCCCTTCATAATTTTTAACATTTCAATCAAGTCACCTCTTAATCCTCTTTTGCTTAACCTGAAAAGGCTCAGCTCTTTTAATCTTTCTTCATAATGCATCCCCTGTAGCACTGGAATCAGCCTAGTCACTCTTTTCTGATGATTTCCCAGTCCTTTTTGTAGCCTGGAGACCACACAGTACTCCAGATCAGGCCTCACCAGTGCATTATAAATCTTGAGCATATCCTCCTTGAACTTATATCTTCTGTCCTTCAAAAGAGGTAATGCTGCCATTGCCAATTATGAGATACAAAACATAGCACACCCTTTAATAAACAGTTAACATTAAGCATATTCATTATTACCAGCATTGAAAACAATTTGAGAAAACATGTCAGTTAACTGTGATATAATTAGTTGAAGACCATTCTGTTCACTTCATGGTCTTTCCACCTGGAGTCACTGAAATGCTCACACTAAAAAGTCTTTGTAGCATTTAGAGAGGGTTGAAACTTGCTGTAACTTTAAGCCAACTTCTATGTCAAGTTCATGTTTTCTAAATTTCTTACTTTTGTGTAAGGAGTGGCTTACACAGGTTTCCAAATGTAAGTAAGCACTGAAATATAATTGTTTTTGTTTCAAACTAGAACAAAAATGGAAGAGTACAAAAACTCTGACTTGGTTTCAGACATTGTTGTGATATACTGTAACCAGATATGCCAGATCCCAGCAAGTGAACGCTTCCAGGTTTATGAGCCTGGAAATGTGAATGTAGTCTATTGTACATATGCATTAACAAACAGATGGATGATCGCGATCCCCTTTATGTCTTTTAGGTTCCTTTTTAAAGGACCTGTCTGCTCACTCTTCATCCCAGCAGCTCCTGCACCCTTCGAAGCTGTCTAATAGCATTATACCACCAGGACCACTGGGAGATGTAGGACATTTTACTGTAAGTAGATTCGTAACACCCTTACCACGTCCGATATTACACCTGGAAGAAAAACACAGTAATATGTCTGGTTAAACAATCTCAACTCCATGTTGACAAGCCCCTGGAAACAGGGCTGCCAGGCTCTTAAAATAATTAAAGCTGAAAAATCACGTAGTGGCGCAAAAAAAATAGCTCAATACCCATCATTGACAAAGTGTCACACCAGTATGTGAGAGATGTGAATTAGGTACATAACGTTGAAGACCATGGCGGGGAGGTCCCCCCCGCTGAGATTTTTAAACAATAAAGTACATATACAGATCCGAAGAGCAGGGGCAGTGATACCCAAAAGGTGAAAAAAATGCTTAAATGGCAGAGGAGGAGGTCTTAAAAATAGTACAAAGTACTGCATAGTTTTTAAAAAAGTAGGCACAAAAAATCACAACCCATGGAAGCCCATTTTTTCCCGTGGACACCAATCAAAAATATCCCAATTGGGTGAGAAAACTGTGGACCTGGCAACACTGACTGGAAACTCGAAGGATACCCTCTCCCCCAATCCTCTTGAAGACTGCTCAAAAATACAAGGAGGGAATCCTTCCCTGATCGCGCACCATTTGAAACTCCTAGGCAGACCCCACTACCGAGATCCTCAAAACGTCCATGATGACCCTCTCCCCCTACTCTCACAAGCTGCTATAACCTCCTCTGGTCCTTGAACAATTTCTATAATCAGAAACGGTCCACTACACAATAAGGATGAAAATCGCTGGTGTCGATAATAGCCCACTTGCAGTCACTTTCAGCTTGCAATGACCGAAAGGTGCACATTTAAAACAGGCAGAAATATTTTCTGTCTTACTGCAATCCATTGTACAAATAAACACGGGCAACTCTGGGTACTTCAGCTAGTTACATGATAAATTACCAGTGAGAGTATAAAAAAAGATTGAGAAGGCTTACATCTCAGTAAGGCACAGATTATTTTGAGAGGGCAGGTTTCCAAGAACCTGTGCATTATGCTTACAAATGATCAGTCTCAAATTAGGATGTTTTTCTGTAATGAAATATAATATGCTCATTAGTGTCACTTTATTTTAAACTCCTGAATAATTTTCATAAGTAAGCTTCCACAATGCACAGGAGAGGCTAACATTTTTAAATTGTGTGGCACAGGGTGGTAGTGGTAAGTGTTGCTTCATCACAGCTCAGTCAAACTTTGGATGACATTTGAATGCCCCACATACCCCCCTACCCCACATGTCTGCTTGGATTTTCTTCCCACATTCCTAAGAAGTTAGGTTGATTGTTGACTTTGAATTGGACAGCTGTGAATGAGTTAGAATGCATGTGTGGCTAGACCCTGTCATGTCCTTGCAAACCTAAAATGTAGCCCCTCCAGGTTTTTCCATTTTTCCCTCTACAGACCATAATTTATATTTGCAGTACATCAATTTGCTATATCTGCCTAATTTCACTTTGCTCAAAACCCAGCCAGCACTAACATAAATAAATCTGAAGCTAAGGATGAGTGGGAGTCAGTTCCTTGACAATTTAATTTACTCCTTTAATTTGTTTCCCCCATATGCTATAATGTGTACCATTGAGTTGAATGATTTACTATAAATGTGTTCAGGAAGCAGCACTCCAAAATATAGGAAATTTATACTGGGTTTGTTCAAATAAGAACATAAATATGAATAGATGAACTTGCTGAAACTTCGCAGGAACTCATCAACTCAAATTTTTGTATATGTGTATGAACTAAGACTTGGATATTCACCACATCACAGACTTCACAACGTTAGAGCAGCTTGTGGACAAGCATGTCATGTCATGTGCCAATATCCAATCAGAGCAGGTGCCGGATATTTGTTTAAAAATGGTGCGACTCAATGGTTAATGGTTAGCACTTAATGGGGGAGTGGGCTGATTAAGCATTCACATACGTGAGACCAACCCGATCAGCCATCCCACATTAGTGCTCTGCAGATCGTATGGAGCATCTACACTCACAGCGGTATAAAAGATCTGAGTGAGAGGAAATCGAGAGGATTGAGAGAAGGAAGAGTAGTGCAGGTAGAAGGAGGCGAATGGTCTGGAATGCCCTGTGGATCACTCCTGTTGATCTTTGGATCAGAAAAGATCAAGTACTCCAGGGGTCCAGCACGGTAGGTTGAGGGAGTCTGGCTTGGACTTTTCCAGGCAGACCTCAACTGAAGTTGGCTGGGACGGCAGTTGAATGGTGGACCACATTCACCCTGCTAAGCAGGCTTGATGGGTGAGCAAGGTGAGATGAGAAAGAGAGTACTGAGAATGTTATGAAAGGAAGCCGATTCTGACTGTGAATTTTATTTGAAGTTTTACCTATTTATTATGTACATACTCTATGCACCACACTGGATTATTTAATGAAGACTTTATTTGAGTACTGAACTTTTTTGACACTGCCTTTTGAACCTGCAGTATGCACTTTTGCAATGTTAACTGCTGTTGTGTCCTCACTCACCTTAGTCCACCCTTGGTTATGACTATTGGTGTCCCTTGAAAAATGGAAGATACCCAATGCTGTGAGTCCTGGGCATCACACAACTACACACAGCAGTGCGCAGAAGATGGAAAAAGTAACATAATACAAGGATGAAACATATGCAAAGAGAGTGGCTTCCTTACACACAAATGATATGGACGCTACACAAACCTCTTCTCAGCAGGTCTTTGTATAATTCAGATAAGAGAAAGAAGGCTGTGCTATGAGGGCTGAGTTCAGGCCTGCCTAAGAGAAAGAGTGCAGAAATCTGAAATGTGCTGCAGGGAAAATGTTTAAGAAGTTGCCATATAGGGTTTTTTTATTTTTGTATAGTATGACCTGTTTGGTGATTGTTAAATATTAGTAACAACACTTGTAGCTCAGATACCTGGTTTTAAACATGGGGTCTGAGTCTTTAAACAGGTTTGCACAAATGTTGAGGGACTTGTGGGATTTGTAGTTTGTAATTATAATCATTGTACGTATAAAACCTGGAAGAGAAGGATGTGGCAGGAGTTTCTGACTTTTCCATTTTCCACCAACTTTATCACCGGTATCACCCTAAAAGATTTCTGCAGTGGAGGAGGATTTTTCACAGCCATCAGATACAGGGATGGTGGTGGGTGCTGTTTCTCCAAATCCTGTCTACAGTTGCTCTTTGTGAATAGGCGCACCACGGAAGATCATTCACCTTCTGGACTCTGGTGGTAGGACTGTGTTCATTATCCATTTTTCTGGGAAGCAGTTTACAAAAGGGTTTCACCACCATATCTTTCCTGATATTAACCGTTGTTTGGACTTCAGGATCCACACCCTTCACTTACAGTAAAGACTTTCCTGGGACTGTAAATATCATGGCGTTCATTTTGTTTGTTTATTTTTACATTTTTTTCATGTATTTGTAAATAGTTACATATATATTGCATAATAGATTTCATCTATTTTGACATTTTTCTGGTGTGTGTTGTTAATATTCGGGTGTTGAGGTTGAAAATACTGTAGGACTCAAGTGTTGGCTAATTCCATCTGTCCCTCATTTTACAATCATAGCATACAAACAAGCTACAAAAATCTTTTGGCAACCTTAGCACCCCAGACCCCCCCATACACATGAAGTCAGGGTTTGCTACAAATTTTGTGGAAGTGATGTTAGCCAGGGAGAAAAGAACCAGAAACAAAAAAAGACTTTTAGCAATCGTCCCATGTTATTTTCTGCACAATTCACCATGTTGAGGATGGCAGTGATAAACAGGGCATGCATTCCAGTGTCAGTTTGGAGACAATTCTCTAGTGTGTCTATTGTTTCCTCGCAGTTGGCCATCTAACGTAGTTTCTGCAGTTGGATCACAGGTGTAATTTCCCTAAACCTTGGCTGATGTTAATGTAGATCAACAGTGGCACTACTTCAACATCATTTGAGATATGCAAGCTTCTCACCCAATTGGTAGAATTCATATGATGTGAAATTCTTTCTTGCCTGTCTGACCAGCTAGGAATACTTTGTCACTGTTCTGCAACCATTATAAACAAGACTATGTTAAAATTCATACTGTGTGTTATTTAATAGAAAACCCAAATCAGTTGTGTAGCAGTGCTACCGGTGGAAGGACTCCATTTCCCAGCAGCCTCAAAGGGGATTGCCCTCATTGGATATCTAAAATGGGAGCAGGGGCTGCTGGGGAGAAGAAGGGCCAGCGGGAAACTTGAAAAGGGACTGACAAGGCAGCAAGTAGGAGGTCTGTGTTTCTGTGCATCCTGTGTGTCCCAACCAACGTAACCTCTGTGAAGTCATTTGTACCCTGGATCTTTGAATGGAATGTCTCATGCCTGCCTGTCGTGTGGATAGTGGTGGATTAGTCTTTGTGTGTCTTCTGAGGTAGCGCTCCAGCAAATCTCACCCCTCACAGCTCAGGACTACCAGTAGGATCTGTTTAATTAATTTATTATAGAAGCTGTTCATCGTCATCTTTACTCCATACCATTTCATCCATTCCTGCCGCATTGAAACTGTGATAAAGACATTGTTGTGAGTGTTTATTGTCGTGGTTGATTGTTGTGTATAATATTTGTATCGCCAACGGGGAATGGGAGGGTTGTCTGATTTTTGTTGTTTGTATTCCATTTTCCATTTAATATATTATTTATTCATTTGTTCATTCGTGTCTCTGTCTGGGAGTGTTCCTGGAATCCTCACTGAAAAAATAAATAAATCACCATCACATCAACAGTGTTAATATGAGTGGCACCAGACCGCTACAATTGGCCTGACATACTCTTTACTTCTGTTTCTGTGCTCTCATGTTCTGAAATTGCAGACAAACTCCACTTACTCCTGTTTCTGAATTACACAAACTTAATTGATCTTATTGAGTTTGTGAGTAGATTGATTTTGTGCACACTTTATTGTGTTGTAGATTTAATTTCAAATGGATAAATATGCTATTTTTGCCCATCAGTCTACAGACAATAATCCATTATGACAAAGTGAAAACCTGGTTTCAGAAACCTTGGCAAATTTATTAAAAATCAAAAACTAAAATCTCCCATTTATATCAGTATTCAGACCTTTGCTATTGCACTCCACATTGTGGTTTGCTTTAATTCTCCTTGAGATGTGTCTCAAACTTGATTGGAGCCCACCTCTGGCCAACTGAAAAGACAGGACATCATTTAGAAAGGAACACACCTGTGTATTTTAGGTCCGACAATTGAGACAAAAGCCAAGCCATGAAGGCCAAGGAATTCTCTGCAGACCTCCGGATTACAAATTGTGGCAAGGCATAGATCAAAGCAAGGGTATAAAACCATTTCTAAAGCTCTGAGTGTTCCTATGAGCACAGTGGCCTCAATAATTGTGAAATGCAAGAAGTTTGGAACCACCAGGAATCTTCTCAGAGCTGGCCATCTGACCAAACCGAGTAACCGGACAAGAAGGCCTTAGCCAAGGAAGTGATCAAGAACCAATGCTCACAGAACTTCACAAGTCCTCTGCTGAGATTAGAGAAACTGTCTGAAGAATGATCATCTTAGCAGCACTGCATCAATCAGGAATTTATGGTAGACTGGTTAGATGAATGCCACTCTTGAATAAAAAGCTCATGACAGTTTAAAAGACTCAGAGAGCAAGAGAAAAGAAAAAGATTCTCTGGTCTGATAACACAAAATTGAACTCTTGGGACAGATGCACTTCATCTAGCATGGACCAGTCACTGCTCATCATCTGCCCAATAACATCCCCATGGTGAAGCATAGTGGTGGCAACATCATGCCATGAGGGTTCTTCTTAGAAGCAGGACTAGGGAGACTGGTAAGAACTGAGGGAAGGATGATTACAGAGAGGTACTTGAAGAAAACCTGCTCTGGAGTGCACACATTCTCATACTTGGGCAATGGTTCACCTTTCAGCATGACAATGACCCAAAACATTTAGCCAAGATTACACTTAAGTGACTTCAGGGCAAATCTCTGACTATACTTGAGTGGCCCAGCCAGACCCCAGACTTAAACCCCATAGAGCTAACATTGAAAGACCCCAGTTTATAGGTACTTCCTAACCGATCTTACAGAGCTTGGAAATATCTCCTAAGAAGGATGGGATGAACTGCCAAAACCAGGTGTGGAAAGTTTATAGAAATCTACCCAAGAAGACATGAAGCTGTAATTGCTGCCAAAGGGGCTTCTACAAAGTACTGAATTTGGGGTCTGACTGTTTACAATTGAATGAGAGATTTCAGTTTTTGATTTTCAGTAAATTTGCAAATCTGTCTGAAAATATGTTTTCATATTCAAATATTTCATCATGGGTTATTGAGTGTAGCCGATTGGACAAAAATGGTTAATGTATCAATTTAAAATTCAATTTATAACAGAAGAACATGTGCAGAAAGTGAAGGAGTCCGAATACTTTCTGAATCCTCAGTATGTCCTTGGAGTAAAAGTATGTTGAGATTGTACTAATTTGTGTAAAGAATGTGTGGAAATTTAACACTATCTGTCCAAACGAAAGAGGTTAAGAAATTATGACACTAATGAAAATGGCAAAATAAGCTTGGATAAATGTGTGTGCTGCAGAGTACAATTTTTATAGTTAAAGTCTGTGTGACCTGTAGGGGGTGCCACACGCCCAAAGACACAAACTTCACAGACACAAGTCCCAGTTCAAAGAAAGGTTTATTTTAATACAATACTTTTAACACTGACTTCTTTTAGAGATGGGATCTTTCGAAGCTTATAGCAGTTTAATGAAGCTCACTAATTCGAAGCAGTGCATCGAAGCTTTACAACCATGTGACTGATGACGTCTGAAGCTTGAAACGTCACTGAAGTCCCAGCAGCACTTTTGACTACTTCGAAGATTTGCGCTGTCCCACATGCTATGCAACAGAACTGAAAAGGCTGATACACATAGTTTAATCAAATTAGGAGTCCAGAAGTGTGAAACCTGTTATCTATACATATTAATAAAAGGCAAAGCCCTCACTGACTGACTGACTGACTGACTGACTCATCACTAATTCTCGAACTTCCCGTGTAGGTGGAAGGCTGAAATTTGGCAGGCTCATTCCTTACAGCGTACTTACAAAAGTTAGGCAGGTTTCATTTCGAAATTCTACGCGTAATGGTCATAACTGGAACCTGTTTTTTGTCCATATACTCTAATGGAGGAGGCGGAGTCACGTATCGTGTCATCACGCCTCCTACGTAATCACGTGAACTAAAAACAAGGAAGAGATTTACAGCACAAGTCAAACACAGGAACGAAGGTAAATGACGTTAATTTTTGAGTGTCTTTTAATACTGTGTAAGCATACATATTAACACGTGCAATTAAACGTGTGCATTTACGGGGTGATTTCTTAGGCTTAAAAGCTCGCCTTTTATCAAACGTGGGAACAAAGGTAAATGACGTTGTTCACTGTCTTTTAATACTGTGTAAGCATACATATTAACACATGTGCAATTAAACATGTGCATTTACGGGGTGATTTCTCAGGCTTAAAAGCTCGCCTTTTACTAAAAAGGTAAATGCAAACTGTTTTCATTCTGAAGGGCACAAACCACGTTAGATTTCAGACGTTAAACACGCAAAAATGTCGGTACACCAGATAAATAAGCGCAACATATTATCAGTTGTATTGTATGCTTACAATACATATAGAAATGTGTTAATCGTTAACTAATATTATGGGATGGTGTTTTTCGACTCGCGCCTTGATTTAAACGATTGCATTTCTTGGTGGGTTTGCGTAGCTTATTGTCAATATCTTTACACCTCTTTTTAAGACTTAATTTAAAAAGGTTTTCTTTTCTTCTTAATTACAATTTAAAAGCAATACTTCACCGCTGCTAAGCCCCTCTAGCGCTGACGTCCGAGGTTCGATTACCGTAAGCAAGTGCAGTGAGTGTGTACGCCTGATGAGCCAAGAATAAGGGGGAAAGACGTGTCGCGTACTCTTTGCATTATTTGACAGTAAACTATTTTCAACCATTCTATGATCTGCTTCTCACAACTGAAGGCACCGTGGCTGATGTTACCTCACTTGCTGGCCAACCATAAGCGTTACCTGGTAGATAACCAGCCACTCACTTCACTC